>NC_048277.1:13108107-13454774 GCF_009762535.1 Notolabrus celidotus
ACTTCATAAAACTTTATCTCCATTTTCTAGATCAAAATAAGCCGAAGATCATCCTACTTCTAGCAGAACAGAGAAAAAAAAGCCTAATTCCTTCTTGTAATATTCATCTGGTTCAAAAAACATTGCACTGGTTGCAAGAAAAAATTAGGACTGATTTTAAGACTTTTTGACCACTGATAAGACACCTCTGTACTGACTGCATGCTTCATCATGCTCATCCATATCTGAACTATAAAACCATGACACCATGTATGTTATCAAGTCGAAACTTAAAGGCACATTAAGCCAAACTAAAATTCAAAGATGACATGATGACTCATTTTCTGTCATGGCAAATAGACTTTGATTTGTTGATTTGAAATCGTATCACATTCAATTTGCTTCCCTCCCTTTTAAATGGTTCTTGTGAGAGCTAATTAGTTGCTTTGTGCATTTTGTGTTCATACTAACACTTTTTATCTTGTACTCAGATTTTTGATTGTTTGTTTCCTCTTGTAGGTCATTTGATGTTAAGATCTGTGTAACCTGATTTACAAAAACTGCTTTATGATAATTTTCTTACTCAGCGTGTTTGTGGCAAACTGCAAAAAATCAAGTCCAATGAAGAGCTACATAAGTTTTTCTACATTGAGATTAGTTGATATTCTTCTTGAAAAAAGTACACTGCTAAAACTTAAAACTAAGCATGTTCTTTGGCAAATTTCTGGAAAAAAAAAAATGATTAGATTTACTTTAATTAGCTTACCCCACACTCACAGATTGTGTACACATTACAAACAATTCAGGACTAAATGTTTTTGCTTGAATTATATAAAAATTTGATTTTTATCTGAAGTTTAATGTGGCTCATATTAAATCTAATACAATTTATTACAATTCAAAAAACACTTAGATATTTTACAGTGTACAGAATTTAACTTTAATTTAACTAAAATTGCAGTACTTATCCGTTTGAATATTGTAACAGAGTCAGTTTTGTTTTCCCCAAGGGAGGCAGGTATTTACAATCACACTGTTAATGTGTCACCTGGTATATGAATGGGTGGGGTGATGCTTCTCATGGCTACATATAGACATTCACCTTCCACCCTTGCGTTTCGCTGTCCCAGAGTAGAGCTCCAACGCAGGCGGACAACATGGGGAAAGGTTTCTTCCTCAGTAAAACTACTGGGATAGTGTGTATCATCCTAGGTGTAGGGGCCGTGGCTACTATTATTGCCCTGTCAGTTGTTTACTCCCAGGAAAAGGCTAAAAATACTGAGGTATCGCCAACGGATGGAGGAACAACATCAAAACCTCCAGTGACAACCTCTGCCCCGTCCAATTTACCCTGGGACAAGTATCGGCTACCCAAGAGCCTGGTGCCTCACCACTACACCGTAACTCTGTGGCCACGACTCACTCCAGATCCCACAACAAAACTCTACATCTTCACTGGTAAGATTTGAAATGTGTTATACTCTGCAGTGAGATTTTTTTTCTCTCATGGTGTTGTTGCATTCACCTGGTTTTCAGGGCGTTATGTCATCATCCTCAGTCATCAATAATTAAAAAGTGCTGGTTTCTTTTGGAGAAAAAAAGAGTTGAAATAAGACTGATATGAGTTTGATAAGTTACAGCTTTAAGACAACATGATGTATAAAGAAACAACTGATCTTAAAATCTGATACTATCAGCAGATGTCTGTTAGGGATTTTGGATCATGGTGTAATCTGGTGAATAGGTGGGGACTTCTTTACACGCTGAAGTTTATTAAAAAGAAACTGATAAAAACACTTGTTTGCAGGTCAGCAGTTATCATTCACTAAAAAGACGTCCACATTACAGCCAACTATTGAGGATAAAACAGATTTGTGATTGTAGTGAATCTTTTGACTCGCACGCTAAAAGCCTTTGAAATGCTTCCAAGCTGAGAGGAACTGGTATTGGTACGGTCATTTTCCTTGTCATTCACTGTTATTCCATGATCAGAGGTAATTATTTACATGTAGCACAAAATACGGTGTTTATTTGTGAAGATGTCCAAGCAATTATTTTTACATTGGCAAAACAAAACAATACTTAATATGAAGATATGTGAACATAAATCTTCCATACGGAACCAGGGTGAAAAATCATCAGTTGCCAGACACTTCAACTGTCATAATGACAGCATGAGTGACTTACATTGCATGGGTATTAAACTAACTATGGCATGGTGACAGACACAAAATCCTTGTCTGGAGAGAGACTTGCTGGACTCATTCTGCAGGCATATCCTCAATTTGAAAAAGTTCATGGATGTTTCTAGTTTAACTATTGAACAATTGACCTGTACCTGTTATGGATATGTATTATTAGTCCCACCTGTGTAAGATTGAAACTTTCACCTGGTTTTTATTACATTGTAGCTGTTAGCCAGCAGTTTAAATGATCTCCTCAACTCCACATCTTTACATCTTGCTAGGTTGATCAAGAGTTATGTTGAGTCAGCATTTCCAAAATAGCAACCACCATGGTTCAGCTTCCAAACTCTGCATCAAATACCAGAGTAGCTGAGGTCACTAAGACTAAATCTATAACATGTATTACTGTCTGTGTTCAATCAAGTAGCCTTTTTATATCCACTCATTCTTTCAAAGAGATTCCCACTTGCAAATAATGCTTTGTGTGTGTAGGGGCTTTAAATCTGTCAAACACAATAATACACAATAATAAACACAATAATTACGATGAAATGAGAATTGGATCAAGCAGTGAAGAGTAGATTTTAAGTCTGGCAACGATCCTTTACAATGAATTTTGTTATCTCACCCAGCATCTGACAGAAAAGTCTCAAAGGAGTGTTATTTTGAAATATGCGCTGCAGGTTCCTCTTTAGTGGCACTTCCTGATATTGCCCTTTAGCTTGTTGATTTGGTGTGCCATTAAACTCAGGTGAACTCAGGTGACACGGTATGAAGATCACTAAAGTCAGCTTGATGTGGGGTGATGGAAAGGTCGATCACATGTCCAGTGTTTTATTTGTCTGTCAGCATTCACCACTGAATGACTTTGATTATGACATGCTTGTTATATAAGGCACCTTAGTTACATAACAAACATGCCAATGATTGGATCTAAAACCTTGACCTTGTTAACATAAATACATTATGTTAAGGGAAAACATATCCAAAAGGAAACTTAAAAAATAATAATTTAAACCATATTTTAAGTTAGGAGTGTGTAAAAAATATACTAAATTTCAAGTTTAAGTATTTTCACTAATATAAACAACTTGTGCTGTTTTGAAACACGCAGTCCTTCACTGATGGTCTATGTTTCCTTATTAAATGGCTGGGACCCCTACAAGTGCAACACCCCTCTCGTTTCTGGACTTTTCTGTTTATTTTGCCTTGTTCATTACTAGATATTGCATCTTCTCATTATTCTAAAGCTTTTAAAAATGAAAAAAAAAGCTAATATTTAACTGATATGGCTTTGTTTTAACAAGCCAAAAGCCTCTAAAAGCAGGGGAGTTGCCACCCTCTTTGTCTGTGCCTGATTGTTTGAATTAAGGACAGAGGTTGTTTTTTTTTCCTTTGCACAGTTGATCTCATTATAAGTTCTGTTCTGCTGTTTCAGGTGAGTCCACTGTGGAGTTTGAATGTGTTGAGGACACCAACCTGATTCTTATCCACTCCAATAAGCTGAACTACACTGAACAGGGTAATGGCCATTTTGCATCACTCAAATCAGCCAGTGGAGGCAAGGTCCCATCTATCAAGGATGCCTGGACCAAGGCTGACACGCAGTACCTGGTGGTGGAGCTGGATGGTAATCTGATGAAGGGCCAAAAGTACCAACTCTACACCATATTTACTGGAGAGCTGGCTGATGACCTGGGAGGTTTCTACAGGAGTGAGTACATGGAGGGTGGTGTGAAAAAGTAAGTGTATTAGGAATCAGTTTACAGTTTAAACATTACATCATGAATCTGGGATGAAATAACCATACATACAACACATGCTTAACATAAATCAATCTTAGTTAGTTTGTGTTTAGCCTCCAAAGCTACAGGGTTAGGTTATAAAGGTGGGTCTAAAGAAATTCTTACATCCATCAGGTTAAGTACGTTGTTAGCGTTAATTTTCATACAGGTTAAAACATTATTGTATGATGATACATATCAATGACTTCTGGTCTCATACGAGACTTGAAGTCTGAGTTTGACTTTGGGTCAAAATTGTATTCGCTGTTGAGCCTTCTACTGCACCTGGGTACCAATCCCTACAGTAATCATGTTTTTATATTACACAACCAATATTTCCAGACTTTAAATCTAGATTGGCATCAGGTATATATCTTTTTAACTTTGTTGGGCTGCAGGCATTCTTGGGTCACCACAGGCAGCACATCATGCACTCAGGGAAATATTTAAGCAAAAATACACAGGGCTTTGTCATTAAAAAAATAACAACCAGGAGACTGGAATTAACGGAAGTTTGACCAAAAGTCAAAGCTGAATTAATTTTAACTGGTTTAAATGTCCTTCTTTGTTTTACTTTGATTTACCACATTGTTATATAAACCAGTATCTATGTAGTAGTGCTGAAACATAGCCAAACTGTGAATGTTTGTATAGCTTTAGGGCCCAGGACTCATTATTCAGACTTTTTTACCCAAATGTTGACTTTCATGTCTTGGTTTCACATGAGACTAGCAGTGGTTATGATTCTAACAGTAACAAGAGATGCTGGCTGTGTAGTTCCTTGCACCAGCATTTACGGGAGTTGGGTTGATTGGCGAAAAAAAAACCTTCCAGGTTGCAGGCAATGAAATACCTGGACTTAGTTTTGAATGACAGCAAACATGTCCATGCACACACTTATTATTATATATTTTTTGTGTGATAATGTGAGAGTACATAGTTGTTGGTTTAAAATGGTTGACGTGGCCATTGACTGGCTGTAAACCAAAACAGACATTCATTTTCAAATATGTGTCCTGCATAACATCAAGCAACAATGTTTCTGATTATTTTGATTTTCAACTCTCAAAACTCTTTCAGTTTCTAAGCAAACTTCTGGTCATCAATTAAACCTACCTCAGTGTTTACATACATGTTTTAAAATCACATTAGGTTGACTAATTATGCTGAGTGTCTCTGTCCTGCCAGGGTTGTCGCTACGACTCAGATGCAGCCAACAGATGCCAGGAAGGCTTTCCCTTGTTTTGACGAGCCTGCTATGAAAGCCATTTTCGACATCACTCTGAACCATGACATTGGAACTGTCGCTCTGTCCAACGGAGCTCAAAAAAGTGAGTTTCATTACAACAACCAGTCAATTTTATCCTCCCATTTTTTGGATAAAATCAAAGATGTAAATGAGAAAAAAAACCAATTCAGAAATGAGTGTGTCATGAAGTGAAATGTGTCAGAAGTTTGATCAGTTATGAATGAACTTTGACTCAATGTTAAGAGATTAAAAAAACATTGATGTAAATGTTGATAAGCATACAAAATAAAAAATCTAATTCCTTTATGATTAATTTATTTTCTACAGGTTCAGGAGAAGTCACAATTGGCGGCAAAACATTGCAGCAGACAGTCTTTAACTCAACTGAGAAGATGTCCACCTACTTGTTGGCGTTCATCGTCAGTGACTTTGCTTTCATCCAAAACACCGTTGATGGAGTGTTGGTAAGTGGCTCAAACATCACCTAAAGCCATCCTACTGAGCTTTGCAAATTTTATTGCGGTTTATTGCAAAAACTCAAAGCAATAAAACTGTTATAACATCATGTACATGTTGACATTCAGGTTTAACAGACTTCCTATGTTACATAACTGAGCCCAAACAATCATTAACCAGTGTCTCTCAGTGAAATGGGCTGACACTTCTCAACATACAACTAACTGTTCAGTTAGTCTCAATTTGAACATGTTTCAACTTTTTAAAACTGAACCAGTTTTCAGCAAGATTGTGTAATTACCCTTTAAACAGAAAAAATGTTTTCAGAACAACTGTCAGTATATTTATACCTAAAACAAATTCAATCAATGACACCTCTAAATTCATGTGGAGTGATATGAAAAAATATATATAAAACAACCTCCCATATTTTATAATGGTAATAAAGCTGACAGAAACATACATGTTAAGGCTTTATTTAATGTGTTGTTCCATGATGTTTCAGATCCGCATCTTTGCCCGAAAGCCTGCTATTGCTGCTGGACAAGGAGCATATGCCCTTACCAAAACCGGACCCATCCTGAAGTTCTTTGAGGAATATTATAACTCCACATACCCACTGCCAAAGTCTGGTAAGTCCAGTTCCTGTTTGACATGTGACAAGGTTTGTTTCACTGTTAGAAAGGCAACAGTTAAAAATGAGAACCAATTGAGGATGGAAAATGTTTCTTAAATGACTCCATGTGTTGTTTTAACAGTTTAGTTTTTCTGCTGAGTTGGTAACTAGCACAAATTGTTCCCCAAGTTATACATTAATGTGCTCCTGCAGTCATGTCATGTGGCTTTTTATGATCATCCCCAGCTTCATCTGCTTTGTACCAAAATGTGGTATAAAACATCCGTGTCAGCAAAATCCAACCAAAACAAAGATCCTGTTTGATAAAGACCTATCTGGCAGTCACATGAATGATACTATCTTTCCATTTGTCAATTTTTATGGCAGGGCTAACAGGTGTGAACTAGTTGCTTAACAATTTAGAGCTCCCTCTACTGCCTGACTGCAGTATAGGTCATAAACTACGCCCTGATAAAGCTAACAGAGGGAAAATTGTCCAAACAATGAAACTGAAACACACATTAAAAAAATGTCTTAAACATGTTTTCTGTCATCGTAATACATTATTCTGATGCTGATTTTTGTCCAAGTGCTCATTTTTCTGACAAGTTTAGTTTTAATTTGTTATTCAATTTTAAAGGTTGTATTGTTGCGAGATTTAACACAAACCTTTGACATGGTTGATCATGATCTATTAATAACAAAACTTCAAACATGGGGAATAAGAGGAGTAGCACTCATTTGGCTAATCAGCTACCTAGACAACAGGAATCAATATGAACAAATCATATTCCCACTATGGACCCACAGATCAATATCCAGTTTGGATCACAAAACCTCATGCCCACTAAATCTGCCCGAAATCTGGGTGTCATGATCGATGACCAGCTAACCTTCAAGGTTCATGTGGCCTCGGTTGCTCGGTCCTGCCGTTTTTCCCTCTATAACATCAAGAGGATCAGACCCTACCTGACAGAACACGCAACACAGCTCCTGGTTCAAGCTCTTGTAATGTCACGCATTGACTACTGCAACTCTCTACTGGCAGGCCTCCCTGCATTCACAGTTAAACCTCTGCAAATGATCCAGAACGCAGCAGCACGCCTGGTCTTCAACCAGCCTAAGACAGCTCATGTCACTCCCCTGCTCATCTCACTACACTGGCTTCCAGTTGCAGCTCGCATCAGATACAAAACTCTAATCATGACTTACAAAGTAGTTACCAAAACTGCTCCAGTTTACCTGGAACCCCTCATCCAGGTCTACTGCCCTTCTCGCCCGCTACGCTCAGCCTCTGAAAAGCGCCTAGTGCTTCCAGCACACAAGGCCTCAAAATCACTAGCTCGACTCTTCTCTTCTGTTGCCCCTAAATGGTGGAATGAATTGGCCAACTCCATTCGATCTGCAGAGTCCCTCTCTACTTTCAAAAGACAGCTAAAGACCCAACTCTTTAGGAAGCACTATGCACTTAGCTAGACTGTTCTCCACTGTTGTCCCCAGTGGCAGAGCATGTCTTCCAGCTACAATTGACTCGCACTGTCCTGCTCTACTCTGGGAATCTGTGTTCAGCTCTTGAGGGACCCAGCATTTGGTACTTTGGTCATTATTGTGGTGATGTTAATTGTTGATGATGATAATGGAAGGTCTTAAATTGGTTGGTTGCTTCATTGTAGATGTTCCTTATTTCAGGAAAAAAAAAAAGAATTCCTTACTTATTTTTGTGCATTGCCTTTACACTGCTTGGCAGTACCTGCACCCAAATTGACTTGAAGCACTTTGTTACTCTTACTGATCTTGTTTCCTCTTGTCTAGCCCTTTGCTTGTGTTGTTCTTGTTCTCGTATGTACGTCGCTTTGGATAAAAGCGTCTGCTAAATGTCATTGTAACATTGTAACATTGTAACAAATCAACCAGGTGAAAACAGAGCCGCTGAAGGTTGAGTGTGGCGTTCCCCAAGGTTCATTGTTGGGACCATTGTTGTTTATCTTGTATATTCATAAAATATGTGAAGTTTCTGATACACTAAAAATATTTTTTTTTGCAGATGACACAAATGTAATTTCTGTGGGGTAAACTTAGAAAAACTGTTATTTACAGGGGGAATGAATTGAAGCCAAACTCAATGTGTTTAAATAAAAGTCCATTATCAATTGATGACTTTGAGGTGACTATCCTCGTAAATATTGCACATTCTACAGTGGTTAACCTATCAGTGAAATATTGATTAACTCAGATTTGGTACACTTGTGAGTAATACTAAAGAAACCCTACAAATACTTAATTACCAAAATGTTACTTCTCTTCCAGATCAGATTGCTCTTCCTGACTTCAATGCTGGAGCCATGGAGAACTGGGGTCTGATCACATACAGAGAGACAGCACTGCTCTACGATGAGGCATTCTCATCCAACTCCAACAAAGAGAGGATCGCCACCATTATTGCTCATGAACTGGCTCACATGGTTAGCTTTGAACAGTGCAAACCACATCACTTCATAATGTCTATTTTATAATTGTCACATTTTTTGTTGTTTTAATTATAGCTAGATATTTAATTAGCTGGAAAAACTATTTAAAAAATAAGGGGGTTTGGATTTATCCCATATAACCTTTGAGAGAAATATTCAACGACTTATTTCAAGTTCTGAGTAGAGTGCCAATAGACATGTCCAAGTCAAGTCTAAGGTTATTAGGAGTAAACTGCATGTCACCTTTAAAGTTTTAAAGATTTTGTATGACTTGGAATTGGGTGGATTGAATTAGATTTTCTTTTCAAACCTGTAGCGTTTAATTTAACATGTTTCATTCCTCATAAGAGCTGTTTTGGAATTTAAAAGAATAAAAAATTAACATAAGTCCTGAAAATTTTTGGTACCAAAGGTCCCCATTGAAAAGTCCCTTGTTCAATTCTTTTAGGGGATCTAAAATATGAAGGAAATGAAGCCTTGTAGCAGATAACTCAAAGTCTTGTTGCAGACAAGTCAAAGCCTTGTAGCAGACAAGTCAAAGCCTTGTCCTGAAAGGGTCACATGTCCAAGGCAGATATTAAAGCCTGTAAGCAGCTGCTATGTCTAATTTATTTTAAACATCTTTGACAAATAATTCACACCTTTCTCTGTGCTTCCCTTTTAGTGGTTTGGTAATCTGGTGACTCTGAGGTGGTGGAATGACTTATGGCTGAATGAAGGTTTTGCGTCCTATGTTGAGTACCTTGGAGCAGATAAGGCTGAACCTACCTGGAACGTGGTAAGGGTTGCCCTTCCAACTGATTGCCTCAAGAATTGGTGAAACCAAGGACAGTAGCCCAGCCATAGGGAGAGTTTTAACCATGCTGTCTTATTTGTATCTCTTAGAAAGACCTCATCGTGCTCAATGACGTCCACAGGGTGTTTGCTGTGGATGCTCTGGCATCTTCTCACCCTCTGTCCTCGAAAGAAGAGGACATTCAGAAACCAGAACAGATTAGTGAGCTGTTCGATGCCATCTCATACAGCAAGGTACCTCTATACACTCTGACATTAATAACAGTAGAACACTTGTCCCATCACTGATCCTGAAATCAATCCATCAGACCTGTTTAAATACATCTTTTTGTTCATTCTTAGGGAGCGTCTGTTCTGAGGATGTTGTCTGATTTCCTGACTGAAGAAGTCTTCAAAAAGGGACTCCAGGTAAAGACTTCATGCAGACACTGAAGACGCAAAGCACTTGCAGTTAGAGGATAGTTTATTCACTCTCCAACACAGTTGGTGGTGGTAATGCACTTTAACCCTGACTGTGAAACGACAAACTGAAGACAAATAAGTCAGTTCTCTCAGTCAATAACTGTGCTCCACTTTCTGTAAGATATTGGTTGTTTATTTTTGAACAGTATTATATTAGTAGAAATATGATTATCAGGATGTGATAACAGGCAACACACGACGTTCACACTCTGGAAAAAGTGGAAAAGATATATCTGCCACACTTGACCACTCACTTTTGGCCACACAGATAAGCAAAAACATGTCAGCATGAGACACAACTCAAATAAAAGGCTGTGTTCCTGGCCATATGGAACACCTCCACAAAGATGTTCCCTGCCCACATCAGTACAAAGTGACAAACTGAGAGATGTAATGTCCTTTGTCTCTCTAGGGCTTGGCTTAACATCAAAGAACCAGGCATAGTTTAAAGTTTGTTTTGATCATTTTCAGTGCAAATTGAAGCTTTTCCAACTAATGCACTGCTTCACCCCGACATTTTGATCAAACAATTCTAAATGACAATAGATAATTCATGTCTTTTGTTTTTCTGTCCACCCTGCAGACCTACCTGAATGAATTTCAGTTTGGGAACGCAGTCTACACAGATCTATGGAACCATCTGGAGGCGGTATGGTTCTTTCGATAGAGTCAGGATATGTGAGAGTTTAGATAGTTATTTTATTAAAATGATTTCCAGATCTCAACTAAAATGTTTTTCTACTATTTCTCTTTATCCACAGGCTGCAAATCAGAGTAGCGTTCGGCCTCCTAAATCTGTCCATGAAATCATGAACACCTGGGTGCTGCAAATGGGCTTTCCTGTGGTTACCATTGATACCACCACTGGGGCTGTAACCCAGAAGCACTTTCTCCTGGATCCTGATTCTAATGTCACCACTCCATCCGATTTCAAGTATGTGCACTGCCCGCCTTTCATTCTCCATTACGTGTTTTTGTTTCAATGATAGTGTTAACACTCATTGAATTAATCTATCCTGCAGCTATGAGTGGATCGTCCCCATCAGGTGGCTGAAGACTGGAGCAGTTCAGGACCTTACATGGCTCGATGTCAAATCAAGTAAGGTTTACAGACAAACAACAGCACAACACTTGTTTCACTTTGTGCTGATAAGTGTATTTACTTTGGACTGAGTGTTTAGTAAGAATAGGGGTTTTGTCTTTGCAAAGTCTCTGCTGGACAATGTTTATGTTTAGGACAAGCCAGGTTAAGTACCGTATTCCTTCAAGTAAGAGTGCCACTGCATTAGAAACAACTTTGTAAAGTCAAGCCAAGGATTTGACAAAAACTACTTTGTTTACAATTTTACCTTCCTACACTTGTTAGTTTCTTTCTCATACTCCTGTGTTTAATAGAAATGTCATCTGCAATTCACAAAGCCAGATTGGTTAGAGATTGGCTAATCACTGTGGAAAGATATTGTGGTTATTCTTATAACAGGAAGCCACTCATTGTAACAGAGTCAACCTGCGTTGTGTCTGGTGGGAGTGGGAGTTTGTTCCTCTTTAAGATTTACTTTCAGTAGCTTTTACAATAGACAGACTCAGTGTCTGTAAGGTTTCTCTGTTTTACTTAATGAGTTTACTTTGATTGATTTAGCTTTGGTTCATCAATAAGCCACAAAGAAAAAAAACATGACCACAGATGGTTAAATCTAAAAAACAACAAGCAGATAATTCAAAATGAACAAAAAGGGAGTTTCAGTTCAGGTCAGTCTAAACTGGTTGATAGGACGTTGAGTGGATCTCTGTGGAGTGAGGTCTAAAATCATGCCTTCAATCTTGGTTTATAGTCACAGAACATGAAACTGCAATCTTCAAAATTGCTACTTGAATTCATTAAAATGCCCTTGTGCATCACGTGCAGATGTTTTCTTTAGGCTTGTCTTTATTAATATATTTTGCAGTCTCTAAAATGTGCTGAACACATCCTAACAAGTTTTATAGTGGTCCAACTGTTCTGATTCAGAACAGCAAACTCTACTTGTTTCCATGACAAAAATGTTCCTTGCTTCAAAAATTCAGAAATATTGAAGCGATCTGAATTTGTGAAACAACAAGAATTTTAACTTGAATTAAAAAATATTAAAGGTCAAAATGCACAATGTTTGATATTCTTGGGTCTACTACACACAACATGAATATAACTCGTCCTTATTTCCCCTTTAGAACCATTCGTAGAGATGAAGACAACAGGAAATGACTGGGTGCTCGTCAATCACAACGTTGTGGGTTACTACAGAGTCAACTATGACGAAGGCAACTGGAATAAACTCCTAACGACTCTGAGCACCAAACACGGGGTACAACAAAGCTGCATGATGACATGTACCAATCTCAATAATCTCTGCAAGGTTTCAGTCATAGTAACTGTCATTGTGTGCTTTTCTTTTTAGGATATTCCAGTCATCAACAGAGCCCAACTGATCGATGATGCCTTCAACATGGCCAGGTAAGGTAACACCGTAGGACTGATATAGGAAGTAATACACTTTTTTTTTTTTTTTTAAATGGAATCATTATTTTTTTTTATTTGACATATGTATTTCAATATCTTTTATCTATTCAGACTATTTTGGAAGAACTGAACTGTGTTCTTGGTGTAAACAACGAACAAGTTGCTTAGTAGTTTTCACAAAGCATTAAGACTTTATTTGTTCAGGAAGCAAAACCCTCTACGTTACATTCATTTACATTGTTCAAGTTTTAAGTTGCTGTTACACAGCACTTCTAGCATTATATAAATGGTGGCAGGTCTTTTGACTCAACACTTCACAACAACATCTCAATGGTACACAACTGTATGTCTAATCTGACGGTTAATAAATTACTACTGTTGTGCAGGAATGTAGAATATCTTTTTGATATCCACAATCTTTGAATCCCACAGGGCAAAGATTATTTCTACAGTGCTGGCCCTCAAAACAACTAAATATCTGGTCAACGAGAGGGACTATATGCCATGGGATTCAGCCATAGACAACCTGGACTTCTTCTACCTCATGTTTGACCGCAGTGAGGTTTATGGTGCCATGCAGGTGTGTTTTCTCACAGTCCACATAACACAGTAAAAATCAGAAGAGCCAAAACACGAATCATTTAATATTCTTATTTACTTTGATGTCACATTTCTCACCTCTGTCTTTTTTTTAGGCATATCTGAAGAAACAGGTAACCCCTCTGTTTCAATACTACGAGACACAAACTGGAAACTGGACGAATATACCCGAAGGACACATGGACCAGTGAGTAAAGAGAAACGCTCTGCTGTTAAAACATTTAGATTTGACAAATGATAGCATCCAAGCAACAAAAGCAAAACAGACCTGAACAACTTAATGAGGAAAGGTCTTAGGACCTATTTTCCTGGAGAATATTAAAATGACAAATAGTGAAGCATTATTTAAAATTACATGTCTATAGTACTTGCATTGGTTTGGCCTATCAGCTCTCTTTAGCTTTTAACATATTTCCGGAAATCGCAAGCTACGAGGCGTTGTCATTATGCCTGGCTAGAATGGATTTTTGTAATCAATGTTTACATGGAAGTTTTGTCGCCATTACGTATCATAGAAAATTCAACAACTATACTAGGGAGCTTTTGCTTCAATTGATGACTGCCAATTTGTCAATACTTTTGCTCATGCTTTGTCACTGTGTCCCTGTTAACCTTCTGTCTTCTTCCTGTTTCTCTTTTTACAGGTACAACCAGGTGAATGCCATCAGCATGGCTTGCAAGTCAGGCCTTGAGGAATGCCAAACTCTGGCCACAACATGGTTCAAGGAATGGATGGACACTAAGAACAACTCGTGAGTGTCTAAACACCCCCAGTGACCATTCTCACGCTGTGGACATTATTCTGGGATGTCGAGCTCAGGGCAGGGAACCTCAATGATGTTATAATGTTGCACTAAAGTGTTCCTGGTTGTAAGACATCGAAAGAATGAGAATCTGAACAATCAACAATTTTAGTTGCACTGTTTTAACATGGATTAGTAGAAATACAATGGGAATGCAGGCGGTAATTCCAATCAACCACACACATTTACCCTTTAGCATTAGTTTATTGGTATAAGACAGTTTCAATCTAGTATTACTGTAAGTAGAAAGTGTTTGAATGGTAATGTTGCCATTTGATTGCATTGAAAACAGGGTAAAAGACATCAATTCCTAGTAAACAACTGTTTATTCAGTTAGTAGATTAATGCTAACATTAGCTTTTTGTCTGATTGTAATTTACACGTTTGTCAAATTCTCTGAGTAAATGGCCAATGGACTACTTACTTAGAACTTTTCTGGCTTTTACACTACATGTTACTATCACCCGTTACAAACAGGTGGCAGGGAATGCTGTATAAGGTGTTCATCAGTATTAACTACTCCCATTCATAACCATTCACACACCTCTGGCAGTGTCACTCAGGAGCAACTTGGCTCGTCATGTGGGCTGAGGGAGCTGGACTCTACTACTAAGCTACAGCCGCCCCAAGTGACCTCTAAGCTAATCCGCAGCCATTTGTAAACTATAAACTTAGCAGCAGATTGGTTTGAGCTTCCCACCCTTAACATGACATAAAAAATAATGGTCACCATGCAAGTAGTGAATGTCAACTTATTTATGAATCACTTTTTTGATTTGTTCATTCTGTAGGCTGTTTTATGTTCAACAGGTTGTCTATTATCATGATTCACTGACCTCTAATGATGTCATTATTCTGTAGGATCCACCCCAACCTGCGATCCACAGTGTACTGCAACGCCATTGCAGCAGGTGGCGCTGACGAGTGGGAGTTTGCTTGGACCGAGTTTGAGAAAGCCAGCATTGCCACTGAAGCTGAAAAAATCCGCTATGCCCTGTCTTGCACAAAGCAGCCCTGGCTTCTCAACAGGTCTGTTCATACAATTAAACCATGTACTACACAAATCACCGACAATTACTAACGTGCACATGCTCGAACTCCCTCCTGATGTTCTGCTTGTTACCTTCCAGGTATCTGGAGTACACTCTGGATGCAAACAAGATCCGAAAGCAGGATGCCACTTCCACAATTGTCTACATTGCTGGCAATGTTGTTGGTCAGTCTCTGGCCTGGGACTTTGTCAGAGCTCGCTGGACATATATTTTCACTCAGTGAGTATATAGCAAAATGTTAACATCACTGATTATGCATAAAACATGAGAAAATAACTGAGTTTCTGACTCAGACAGAAAATGACTGAAGTGTGCTTTGCATCATTATTGGTCAAAATATGCTGAAATGGGCTGAACAGCTCTGAGTAAAAGGCTGTCTTAATTACAGATAGGTTCTGTGCTTTACGTACGTAACACGTGTCTGTGGCCTTCGATTTTCACACGCGAAACTGAAGCACAAGCACATCATGGTGTCATATAATCTCATGATGGCAGTTTTACAGCTAAGTCTTTTATCAGTGACAGCTTTTATTGACCAGGCATTGCAGTCGTAATTTAAACCCTGGCTCAGATGACCTTTGATCTCGACCACAATAAACCTTGACAGACCAAACAAAACACAGGCACTGAGTACATATTCAGCAGAGTATAACAGGAGTGTCAAGTAAATAAAGTAACTATTATCACACATGATCTGGGTTTATAAAGTCTTGTCAGAAAGTCCTTGATGTTTAGACACTGTGGGTTGGATTTTGTAATTGCGTAGGTGGATTGACATTTGTTCTAGGCAGCAATGAGATACATCCAAACTTAGTGCCATAAAACTTTGGTGGTGCCAGCTGACGACGTGATGAAGTATCATACAGATTTCAATCTTCTGAGTTTCATTCTTGAAGGACACAAAGGGAGATGTATGTCCAAAATAACAATTTAATTAACAATAGGAAACTACATTGCTACATTGAATGTAAGTTAAATTGTTATTATTGTCCTCATTATACGTTATGTCTATACTTACAGGTATGGTGGTGGATCCTTCTCCTTCTCCAACCTTATCAACGGAGTCACCGAGCGCTTTTCCACTGAGTACGAGCTTCAACAGGTCAGATATTCTTCAATCCAGATCATGGTTTGATGATGGTTTGGGTTTATTCTTTACTCTGACATAAATAACAGTGTGAGCCAGTCCTGAGTTATGCTGTGTCTCAAAGCTCCAGTTTCAAGTTCAGAGAATAAGTCTGGGAAAGTACTAATTTTAAGTGGCAAAACTTGAATACTCAATCAATCATTCCCATTGGAGTGCAGGGCAATTTCAACTGTAGACTGTATATAAGAAGTGGATGTAGCCCTTGGTTTTAATAGTGCCACCTTTGCAGAAGTGCCTTAAATTGTATTTTTTGCTATAGCCAGGGGGTGGTGGCCCTAACAGTTCCAATAACTCTGGCAGGAGAAGTCTTTGAGGAAATAACTTATCACTTAAACTATCACCCCAGTGAGCATTACTGTAATGTGTTTATGGACCCCATCAGTACTCCTTGTCAGTTTGTAATCCACAGAAGGTCAAATACACAAAGAAACAGGATGTGATTCAGGGTGTGGTTACTTATTATTGCCAATTTACCAAAGTGCCAAGTTATGGCTTCATACAGCAGTCCACACACCAACAGTGACCTCTTTCGTCTGTCTTTTATTAAGTGTAACATGAAGTTACTGACTGGTCTCTGGTGGAATCTCTTTAACCTGTTTTTTAGGTTTAACATAAAAACATGTTTTTGAAATGTTTTTCACAGTGTTGAGTTGATATTTATGAAAGAAAGTGTCATAAGTGTCTTTTCATACCACGTAGTTGAAAACTGAAGCTTGTCAGTCTCCTTTTGTGTCCCATCCAAATGCACATAGTTCGTCTGTTCGTCTGTTCGTGACTGATAGTGTCTTCACCTCATATGGACAGTCTATTCTGGATAGTTTTACATTTTAGTAAATTCATAAGCCTAATGTTTTTTGCAGACACTCACACAGATAATATTGATTTAACACTTTAAAACTTAAAGCCATTACACTCTGCCCTGAGGTGCATTTCAGTACAACAAATGTGCCTCTCTGATTGTCTCCGCGTTGGCATTAGTCGCTACATGACTTCAAAAACTGCCTCACCACAGACCCTAACATCCCACTCATTATATCTTGTATGTCTTATTTGGTTGTTTTTTTGTTACAGCTTAAGCAGTTCAAGATAGACAATGCAGAGACTGGTTTCGGCTCGGGGACTCTGGCAGTGGATCAGTCCATCGAGAGAACCATCGCCAACATGAAATGGATCGCAGATAACAAACAGATCGTTCACGATTGGTTCATAGCTGAAGTTAAACCCTGAAGAGACATCTGTACAGCTGTAGCTCTGTAATTACTTACAATGTAAGTAATTAAAATGTAATTTAAGAATGATCTTTATTTTCACCAAGATAAATTGTGTTTGGAGAAAGGGAGAATTCAATACAACAGCAGAAGTAGTAGTAGTGTATGGCACTAAGAACTTTTTTCATCTTACGAAAAATAGGATAGAAATTTGCTTGCTGAAACGTTTTTGTATCTGAGTACAGAAAAGATAAGCTCATTTATAAGTTATCCCCAAACTTTGAATTCAGAATGAATAATTGTTATAAAAAGTTTTATATTTAAAGTTAGCGGAGAAGGCTTTTCTCAAGATTTTTTTATTTCCATGATGTTTTTAAAATAACTTATTTCATTGCTTTAATGACAAACTATATTTTTAGATGCCACCTTTAGGAAATATTTGAAAGCACATTTCAACAACAGAAGTATTTTGAGTAAATTTAAATTAGAATACTAAGTGCCTTGTTCGTGTGCAACAAATGTTATTAAGGGATAGCCCTATCATTAAATAATCATGACATCATGACTATAAACACAATTGTTAGTATCAGGTTACTAAACATAGAAAAAACTGCAGTTTTGGACTGTTGCTTTAACTATTTTAGATCACCCAAAATGTCACTGATATGTGTACCAACAAACTTGAGTACAAAATAATCAACTGTAAATTTGAACTGTGAAATGAAATGCATTCCTTTATTTATTGTTTAGATTCTGAAAAAGCTTTATTCTTCTTTTCTGGTTATGAAGCTGCATGATATGAACATCACAAGTCAGGCTGAGCCAGTGGTTTTATTCCTGACTACACCTTTAATAGGTGTTTCACATACATCTGGGAAAAAGAGTGGCTAAATACCATACTGCAAAATAATGCTTTACACTACATTCTAATGCACTACTGTTCAAATATCTGCAAATATCAAATACAAATTAACTAAAGATATGCAAATATCTTCATATGTCTGCAGGTTACTTCTGCTAAAACACATTTACGACCGAACACACAGTGATTAACACCTTGTGTAGAAAATGAACATTATAACATACCTTGGGCATGAACTGTTTTCCATTTTAAGAACAAAATAAAGACATTGGATTTAAATCTACTTGTGTGTGGGTTTGTCTGAGAGTTTGGTATTTTTTGTGATTTTAACTTGAGACATGAACACCACACTGCTCTGGCCAAATTCCATTTCAGAGACGCATTACAGGTGCTACGGATATGAAATTTTAAACTGTGCCTCTTTTTCACTTTAAATGACATTACAAGGGGTTCTGTTGTAATTATCCAGCCTTTCACAAATAATCTTGGCATGTAGATTGTAATTTATGAAAAGCCTACAAAAGCAAATTCATCTTAGAAATGTTTAAATAATGTATTTATTTTAACTGTCAAAGATACATTGACTATAATACATGCTTGTATCTCACCTCACCTCTGTACCAGATGATTGTACCAGGCTTTCCATGTGCCTGAATCAGAAACCAATTGACTGACCTCTGACTGTACAGAACTCAGCTTTCAGACTTTTAACAAGAAAAAAACACAAGACCACATTGTTTCTATTTGAGCCACTTTACAATGGCTCCCAGTATGTTTTAAAAAAAGAATTTAAGATTTTACTGACCACTTTTAAGGCTCTCCATGGCCTTTCTCTCAGTTATACCTCTGATTTTTGGTACCAAATGAGCTGTTCTATCATCTTAACTCAAGGTCTAAATTCAGACATGTTTTATATTCAGGAGATTTGTTATGAGTCTCAATTCTGCAAATGCAATAAGCTAAGACCAGAAGACCAATGATGTTAATCTTATAATCAGAGCACTCACGCCAGCACCAAACAAGAAACAGCAAACTTACAACAATCATCATGAAAGGTACTCTGCATGAAAGAGTGAAAGTTTGATCAGCTTCTGATCAATTGTTAATTTTTCTTACTGTACATCTCCTTCAGAAGCAGGGTGGAAAATAACCTCAACAGAAATGTAGTAGTGGTTTTGTAAAAGAGCAAAAAAAAAAGATAACAGCCTATAGAAAACCTACGTCAGTGACTAATATTTTTAAGATTTGAGAAGATTTTGCGAATTGATCAAACTAAAAGAACAACTCATTATGTACTGGATGTGGCCACACTTAATGGTAACAAATCCCTGCAGAGGATGGAGTTATAAAAGACCACAAAAAAATCTAAATTATTATCAATTTATTAAAATTTAATTAATGAGAACAATGTCATAAAATCATAATTTATAATGGTTATGATTAGCCAATTTGTTATTTAGAAGGGGATGGTTGGAGACGCTGATGGCTGTGGTGTTGAAATGAGGAACGTGGGGCTCCTTGTGATGTAATCCTTTTGTAACTTTCAATTAATAACCAAATACTCAATCTTTTGGCACATCAGCACTGCATTGTCATAAGAATCATGATTCTGAATAGATGGTGCAACCAACTGGATCTGTTCCTAACATAGGAAGCCTGTCCACGCTTCGGCAAACCAGTTTGTCCTCAACTTTACAAGATAATCCACTTTTTAAATTTTAGTGCAGGAGACAGGTTTCCCCTCTGATATCCTCTTTATGCTGAAAAGATAACTATTTATTATCTATTCTTGTAAATCTACGACTATTTTTGTTAACTTCTGACTTTTTCTCTTACATTTCCGACTTAGTTCATGAAGTCTACATTTATTACCTTATTGTGTCGCTAATCCTCGGCTGCAATGAATGTTCCCAAGTCAATCATAAACATAGCTGAGATAGTAATTCAAGGCAGCACTTGTTTGGACGAAAAAGATAAGATAAAACATCAACTGCAATACAGAGAAACATCCATCGGTATAATCAGCTCTTTCAGTTTATATTTGAATCAATGACTTCAAGTTAAAAAACACAAGCAATGTAAGAAACATTTAGAAATCCTGTTTGGTAAAGATGCTAAAGTTCAACATGAAGAACATTTTGAAATAAATCTGCTCTCTGTGAATGAATAACTTTCCTGAAAGCGAAATAAAGTTTGACTGATGTTCACAGATAAAGACAATAAAGTCTTTCCGTCAAACACCTGTGAATGTTCTGCCAACATGCAGTGTATATGACTGTTATGTGAACATCCACTAAAATGTTACCGGAGATAATCCATCACTGTAACTACATGGATGGCTATCAACAATTTACAACCACACCATAACAGCTGTTCTGCCTTTATTTATCATCCATTTTTTCCTGCTGGAGAGAGAACTTCGGGACAAGGCAGGAAGTCAAACGCTGGAAATCCCCCTCTGCATAAGAGCTGAGACTTCCTCTCACCATTCACATCGTAGCAGATGTTTAACAACAGCTGAAGGAATCCTAGCCAGAAGTTGTTGTTTGTAAGGACATGGAGAAAGGATGCAGAGTCAGCAAGCTGTGCATTCTGATCGTGGTTTTAGCCTTGGCTGCCATTGCGACCATCGTCACATTGTGGACTCTTGCCCTCACAAGGGACGATGACATAAACCCTTGGGACAGGTAGGACATTGTTTTTGCAAAATGTTGGACACTTTAGTGGACTTAAAGGATGATAATACATTATTCAGAGGAGTGAAAATTTGAACAAAACAATGCAACTATTAGTGCAAGTGCAACACAAAGTAATGACATGTTTCCACTGCAGAGACTTTCTCTGTGTACAAAGAGCCTTTGTAGGAACTAAATGTGTTCCACTGCAAGAAACGATGTTTCCATTTTCAGTTTTATGTCCCACAAGATGACTCTCAAGGAGGGGTACTTTACAAAAGATGAGAACGTTTAGGAGTAGGCTTGGTGTTGGTACCATTGTTGTTCGTAGTTGTGTAAAAATAGGTGTTTTTTTTAGACACCAGTGGTTTTATAAGCCTAATCTTGTCTCAAGTTCATGGTAAGAACACAGACAACACTAGGAGTAAAGAACAGGGCTGTTTCCAGGGGATGGCCAGGGGTGTCAATGCCCCCTTCCCCCCTTAAAATCTGATTGGCCATCATAGTGGCCACCTCAAACTCCAAAACAATGATTGAGTATTTGCCTTGTCTGAGGCAGTACTTAAAGTAAATCAACTATTTGGGCTGTGTTGCAAAAGGCTTCTTTCTTTGCATTTCAATGTGACATATTTTCCTTTTGTGTGTACTTTAAATTGTGACTTTGAACAAGCATCTTTTGTCCTTGAAGATTCAAGCTATGAAGATTTGAATGTTGCCTTTCTGTTGTGTTACTTTTTAAAGTTACAACAAAACTCTACACTAGAATATGACATCTTTTGAATACTTGCAAGTTAGAAGTTAAAGCATGAAAAGTGAAAAAAAAAAAAAAGCTTTTCATCATGTGTGTAAACATATTTTATGCTTCCACAGAAAAAGTGTGTGCCCTGGTTGGGCCCACCCGTTCAAAAAAGTCTGGCTCCCCCCTGTTAAGGAACCGTTTAGATCCTAGAAATATAGATCTGGGACTGAAAGTTCCTTTTTTTTTTTAGGTGGTGATGAATTTTTATGGATCTCTAGACCATGGTGGAAAAAAGCAGACAACAACAGTGTTAAGGATCCTTATAGTTTCTAGAAATTAGATCTGTTTTGCCTTAATAAGGGCATGGCTGACTTGACTGACAGGCGGACACACTATAACTGTCAGCAAGGAGGATAAAAGCCGGCCTCAACTCCACCTCTTTGCGTCACGATAGATCAACCAAAGTCAGGTTGACTCAACATTTCCATTATGGCAACCGCCAACAATAATCTTTAAAACTCTGCTTCAGAAACAAATGGGTTGTGTCACTGAGACTGCGTCCATTTATTATACAGTCAGTCAAAGTAAACACATCATTTTATTCACTCCAGCAAACTTTGTGTTCATCTCTCAGGTATCGTCTCCCTGCTGATTTTGTCCCTGAATTCTACAACATCACCCTCTGGCCCCGTCTCAGCCCTGACCCAAAAACAGGCCTCTACATTTTTACAGGTGACTAACACTGCTTCTTATTCACAGCATGTCTTGTCAGAATTGTTGCTGCATAACTTTTCATCCTTCTCAAGTGGCTGCCAGGGGAGGAACTAGCTTTTCCACATCTTAAAATGCGAGCTTCAGAAAAAGCAGTGATTCAGTATTCAGCACTTTGTGTTGCAGGTAAATGTGCACACTGGGTTTTTCTGACTTTGTTAAAAGTCTGTATTTTCTACTGAGGCGGGGCTTTAAGACATGCATCCAGTGTTGTGGGCCTGAAGCACAAGCATGTAAGCTCACATTGACTCACACTTCAATGCAAACTGTCACTTCATTTGTTTTTACACACTCCTAACATGTATCTTCAACTTTAGGAGACCTCAGGGGTAGCTCTTTCTTCAGATAAAGATAGTTTTATTTGTGTAATTAATAGTGTTGGTAGTTTGAATTAAAGAACAGTCAACTGGATGGTGGGAGAACTTTGAAAATGTGAGGTCCTTCAATGAAATGGTCATCCAGGTCCTCGAGGTTCATGTTAGCTTAAGGCCCAATGATGTTATTTGCCTCAATTCCTCATGTTTACACAGCAGAATCTAAATACTTTTGTCTTATTTCTAGAAAAAGATATGTCTTTAAACTTAATACAACTTTATATGACTTAACTATTTTTGTTAGGTTTCTTGATTAAGGACATTAGTCTTATCTTAGGAACCGTAACAAGTAGTGTAGTGGCAACTTTTAGCAGAAACCTTCTTTGTCACTTCTGCAGGATGTGATGTTTCTGACTCGTGCGTTGTAAAACAGGTTTACTCAAAAATGAAATTGATGCCTTACAAAATTAAACAAGCTGAGAATTTATTAAAAAATATCGACAAACAAAATTCACTTCTCTAGTCGCTATTAACTTGTATTTCCACAAAAGCGACAAAACTATACAAAACCAAATAAAGCTAAGGTTAGAAAATAATGTTGCTGCTTGTCCTGCTCAGATAAAAGCACACATTGCAGCACACATGCTCAGTTGCTCCCATTTGGCAGCACCAATTACCTGCAGCATGACAATTAAAGGCACATACACTCAAATAACTATATGGCTCTAACAAGTAGAGTTTGCTTACCCCATCTGCAGTTTCTTATTTTTATTTTTATTTTACCCAATTGCAAGCTTTTTATGTCTTATTTGTGCTTATAATGTCTTGAAATAAGATATAATAATGCTTTAATGTATCAGTAAAGGGCAGAGTGGGGTGGGTTTCTTCACTGAGCGCTCATCCTTTCTTTCAGCACAAGTAACTTGTGTTTGTCTCAAATTCAAATCCCATCAGCCATCATGTTCAACATGTCGTAGTAATACAGCATGATGCTGTAGAAACAAGTTATTCACTATTTATGAACTATTTATGGATCTTCTCACCTTGTTTTCCTTTATCTAGTTTTTTTACTGATGGTTCTTTCTTACTTGATTTATTAACCATGTTTTTATTGACTAATGGTCGATTTTATTTCTATCTTGTTTTTATTGACTTTGTTCTTATTGAATTTATAATTTCTCGTTTTATCGAGGGTTCCTTCCTTTTGTAGTACTGAGCACTTTGTTACTTTGATTGTCATGTGCTGTTTGTTAGTTGATGTTAAAAGGAGGCGGACTCACTGCAAACAAAATCTACCTACGGGAACAAAGAAATTAACATTGAACCTTGATTGAACAATAATTGTTTTTCCACAGCACCATAATTACAGCCTCAGTCATCATCACCATATTTATAGTCCATTAGTAGACTCAGCTTTTCCAGACTGACTGTGCTGCCATACTGCTACCTGCAAGGTTTATACCTTCCCTAAAACAGCAAATATATTTAGTTATTCCTAATCTAATGAACACATTTATGTTTATATCCTTAGTATTTGCAGCTTAAAGGGGCTAAAACCTGGATTTCATTGTGCAAACCTGTTTTGTTGAATGACAAATAAACTGTTTGAAACATATAAACAGCCTCAGCAGTTTTATAGAAGAAAATCAGCCAATAGAAATACAGACTTAAAAACTATATTTCACATCCTCGCTAACTCCCTGCACATGAAGAGGTAGATACCCAGTAGTCCTAGTCCATGACAGAGTTGGGATTTTAGTTTAATTCCTCCTATATCCCTATGACAATCGCCCACACATATGGATACAAACCACAAGATGGTGCTGTGGACAAAGCCTGACAGTTAGCTGAAAATGATGGCACTGTATTAAACCAAAGTCTGATGAAAAAGTTCAGACTTATTTGGTTGGGATCAGCACATTTGTGCAGTTTGATTTACATCAGTTTTTGTCCAGTCATGATTGCTTGGTTTGACACCTTTAAAAGCATCAACACAGGAAAAGGAGCAAAGAGATAGAGTTAACTGAGACAGGAAAAGACACAACAACAAGAAAAGAAAGAGTCATTTTTTTGCATACATCTGTTTAATGTGCAGCAGCAGTTTATATGAAATATCATTGCTTGAAGGGTATTTTTAAAACTAAATGTTTGGATTTGTTAACTTTTTGCTAAGGCTGATTTGAAAATATAACATATTTTACTATGAACAGTTCATGATCAGGCTCATAAAAAAACAACCAAAGCAGTAGATTTCCCCTCAATGGGCTCATCATGGTGTTGTGCTACTCAATATTTCACTTTGTGAGTACTGTCATTTTTTAACAGCTGTTGTCTTGTCAACACATCTGATACAGATATGTCCCATAGTTTGGTCTGATCATTTGTCAAGATTATGTTTGTATTTCTGTTTATCCTGTAGATGCATCTTCCATAATCTATGCAATTTCTCTCTCCATGTATCTACCAGGTGAATCAACAGTGAAGTTTGAGTGTGTGAGAGAAATAGATCTGATCCTGATCCACTCCAACAAACTGAATTACACAAAGCTGGAGAATGCACAGATTGTCAGGCTCACTGCTTCAGGTACAGAAAGTTACACATATAGTATATAGAATTTCATTCATTATTTAGTTTGTTTTTAAGGTTATTCAACTTTTTTCTCAACTCAAATTATTTAAGTTGTTTTGCTTTTTTTGTTTAAACAGATGTAAATGATGCATAAGATTCGCTTAAGCTATTAACAAAATCAGACTTGGAGAAAGACAGCCCCCAAAAAACATTGTTTTAAAGTAATTTTTAACCTTTTTTGCAATTTTGGATGACTTGTAATTTCAACTACTTGTAGATATTATTTCAACAGTTATCATAAATTGTACCTTTTCTCAATATTACTTTATTGAAAGATTAGTACAAGAGTTGAGGATTGTCAAAAAAATAAGGCTTGACTTTCAAACTGGACGAAAAAAAATAAAATCTGAATTAGCAGCTAAATATTTTGAGGGTTTTTATATGATAAATAATAATAATGCCTTCAAGCTGTAAAACAAATCAGGTCACAGCCAACACTGACTTTTGTGCATGCAAAAGTAAACTAAAGTCAGAAGTTAATGTCCACCCTTCATGCTCCCCTTCGCCACTTTTTGACCATCAACTTTTTTCCTTCCATAGATGGTGGATCTGCTCCCACTATTACGAAGTCCTGGCTTCAGCCTGAGACCCAGTATCTGGTCATCCATCTGAGTGGTACATTAACTCCCCAACACACGTACGAGCTGTATGCTGAGTTCACAGGAGAACTAGCGGATGACTTGGCCGGCTTTTACAGGAGCCAATATGAAGAAGATGGAGTCCAAAAGTAAGTTTTCAAGTCTGTGTTTTCAACTTTATTATACTCTCTGTGACTGTAATATTCTGTTCATCAGAGCAATGTTCAATTTATTTTGATCTTTCCAGGATTGTTGCCACCTCTCAGATGCACCCAACTCATGCCAGAAAGACCTTCCCTTGTTTTGATGAGCCAGCTATGAAAGCTGTTTTCAAAATAACTCTAATCCACCCGACTGGAACGGTGGCCCTTTCCAACGGCATGGAAACAAGTAGGGAGACTGCACTCCATTTTATTTTCAGAGATCCAGCATCAATCCACAATGAGGAAAAACTTGGCCACAGTTATAAGGAAAAACATCTGTGCACAGCCATCTCCCACCTGCTTTGTAGTACAGACCTTTTAGACTTATGACTGATTTTCCTTTGTTTTCTCTTAAGTGCCTTCCTGGCTTTAGCAGCCCCACATCATGCCTCTTGAAAACTGTAGTTCATCCTTAGACACAAACCAAATTTCCCAATATAAGCGTTTTCCTATCTGAAAATAAGGCTGAGTATAGCTTCTACAAATTGTGTAAAAGGCAGATTTATAAACTTAAGTATCATTTAAGATTGTACGGTTTAAATGGCAGGTATGAAACTGAAGGAAATACTTAAATAGTGACCAATATAGCAGATCATTAAAAAGCAACCGCATGTATTTCCAATGAGTTCCTAAAAAAATGACACTACACTGAGGCACAGAAAAAAACATCACAAGGAGATCCCATAATGTCATTATGAAATTTTTGCGTCAAAAAATATGTATTATAATGATCACATGTATATCCTTTCGATAAGAGCCTGTTGATCTCTGTGTTTGTCTCATTCAGATAGTGTTAACACCACTATTAACGGCAGACCTGTGACACAGACCATGTTTGAGCCCACAGAGAAAATGTCCTCCTATCTACTGGCCATCATTGTCTCTGACTACAGACAAATCACTACGACACAAGGAGACACACTGGTAACTGTCTATGATATGAATGATGTTTCATTTGAATCCATTTAATGCATTGGTGGCCTGACACCAGGAGAGGATGCCTTGATGACTCCACATAGATGCATCTGAATACAATGGATTTTTCTGACACCTGTTTGGAAACTCCTGTACACGTTTTAAGTTCAGCCTTTCATTTTAGTAAATACATGAAAACATGAGCTCACTTTGAAAAACTTCATGCATTGAGGTGTTTGCTGTTGTGTGTTCAGATCCGTATCTGGGCTCGGAGGAAGGCCATTGAGCAGGGACAGGGGAGCTATGCCCTTAATGTGACTGGACCTGTGTTGGACTTCTTCCAGTCATACTATAACATCTCCTACCCTCTGAGCAAGTCAGGTGAGAGAGAGAGAGAGAGAGAGAGAGAGAGAGAGAGAGAGAGAGAGAGAGAGAGAGAGAGAGAGAGAGAGAGAGAGAGAGAGTTCCTGATTGGTCCAGATGTTGTGATGCTACAGTTACTCTGTAAATGCTATTTTGCAATGGCTTTACGAAGCTAACATTATGGTTCAACAAATTTTCATATATTACTTCCTCTGCTAAGGATGTACATTTTGGGGGTTTTTGATTGTGAATTTTGTAAAGAACTAAATCTATAAAAGAGCGCAGTTTCTGTTGAGTTTTTTCTACTGATGCATTAAAACTAAACTCTTTGCATAGACCCCTCTGGTGTAGGTGGAGTTCAAAGCAAGTTATGGTGTTCTAGCCATCGTAGTGTTTTTCTTATCTATGTGTGCTGTCTGGTAAGATCCAGAAAAAATGTTTTCAGATGAGCTGACATGGAGCTATTACTCCAGTAGAAAGTATAAGATGGACAATTTTTGAGGGCTTTACAATACGGTATAGGGCTCATTATTTTCATTATTCTAGTTATGGTCCAAATATAGTAAGATGTACCATCAATGTATGCGCCAGGGTGTGGCTTCCTATGACTGATGAGTTGATACCTGGGAGGCTGTAAAAATGTCTAGTCCTTGTTTAAGCCCTCGTTCCTCATCAGTTCTTGCCTCTCAAGTTATGTTGATGTTTTATATTATGTATCCCCTGCTTCACAGATCAAATTGCTCTGCCAGACTTCTATTTCGGTGCGATGGAAAACTGGGGTCTGGTCACATACAGAGAAACCAACCTTCTTTATGACCCTGTAACCTCCTCCAACAGAAACAAAGAAACCACCGCCACCATTATTGCTCATGAACTTGCACATATGGTAAACCAATTATAAATTATTTTTTACAACAATTTATCTATCCACCCATGCATAATTCTTTTCCAATTGACCACTGGATTCTCTTGTGCAGTGGTTTGGTAATCTGGTGACTCTGCGTTGGTGGAACGAGGTCTGGCTGAATGAGGGATTTGCTTCATACGTGTCGTACCTGGGAGCAGACTATGCTGAGCCTTCATGGAACGTGGTGAGAGGAAAGAGATATGTGCATTGGGGCTTAATACTTGTCTTTTAATCAATGCCTTCTGTGGTTACATTTCTGTCAATCAGCTTTGCAAATTATATGAGTATACTTATGTAAACCTGGGCTTCTCCTTTCATGTTTTTTAGTCCAAATAACTAATACAAAAATTTTGAATCACTCCATTTTATTTATTGGTCTCTTAGCAGGCTGGTATACCTTTAGTTTCATGAGATGTTTTCAGGAGGATACCAGGTACCACACTCGTGGTGCATGTCCTTACAGAGGAGATATCTTAAACATGTTGTTTTAAAATGACACTTATAAATCTCAACAAACATAAAACATAACATCCGTGTATTTTTATTTTTGTTCTGCTTTTTAAACATTTCTAAGTGAGACCAAGAGACGCTGTCCTCAGAGCTGGAGCGTGAAGAGTCTCCTGAGCCAGCTTTTCTTGTTCTTCTTCTTGGTCTTAGCCACTTCTTCCATCCTGCTGTCGAGCTTGTCCATTCTGGCGGCCATGTCTCTCTCTCTCTCCCTCCACTCCTCAGTTTTCTTTTTCTGGGTAGTGTGGAGGAGCTGGATGGTGTTCTGAAGGGAGCTCCTCTGCTCCTTCCACTGCTCCTGCTGGAGCTGCAGCCTCTCCAATGCTTTCTTCTCAGCTGCCATGATTTCTGGAGGTCATGGAGCTGAGTGGTGAAGGTGGTCTGCATCTTTTTCATTTCCTCCTGAGCTTCTTCTTTGATCTTTTGTAGATCTTGCTCCACAGAGAGAGTCTCTGTGGTCTCCTGAAGCTGGTCAGTCTGCTGCTCCTGGTCCCTGTGAGTTCTTTCCCACACGTACTTGTTAGGAGCTGCCTTCTCCTTTCCAGGGGTCTTCAGACTCAGGGCTTGGTTCAGGACATCCAGCTGGAGCTTCTGCAGGTGGATGTTTATCTTCTGCACCTCCTCTGACATCCTCTTCTTGTCCTCAGTGCAGGGAATGAGCTCGGTTGCTCTCTTCAGTAAGGCGGCTTGTTCCTGCTGGAGCTTCCGTCCAAGGTTGAAGATGCCAGCTTGTTAAGAAATATTTTTTATGTTGTATTTTTTGAAAATTGTGGCTTAGGAACTAAGACAAAAGTGGAAACAACTTACATTTCTTGGCTTGCTGAACTTGAAAATTTAAGGCAGCCAGGTTACAAATTATTTAAAGTTGAACTAACTTATTTTTTCTTACAGTGTACAGAGACAGCCTGTTTTGTAAGACCATCACAAAGGATGCTGGCTGAAGTAATCGACCGGAGATCTGTGTGTGTCTTTGTTTCAGAAAGACTTGATAGTACTTGATGATGTTCAAAGGGTGATGGCAGTGGATGCCTTGGTCTCCTCTCATCCTCTGTCCTCTAAAGAAGACAGCATCATCCTTCCAAACCAGATCACTGAGCAGTTTGATACCATCTCTTACAGCAAGGTAAAATACACCTGAAAATCTTTATATCTGACACAGCACAAACACAGCTACACTGCCTGTGACAGGCTGTAGCAGAGTTCAAAATTAACCACTCAATGACGTTTCTGCAAATTAACAACATCCAATCATGTTACTGGTAATGCTGAAATACTGATCTTTGTATTTTAAATTGTGCAAGTGTTGTATAGAACAGAAACTCAACATATAACCTTGTAAACTGGTTAATGTATAGTACAGACTGAATCCTTGTGTTTCTCTGTGAGCCTTAGGGTGCAGCAGTGTTAAGGATGATGTCCGATTTCCTCTCAGAGCCCGTCTTCGTCCAGGGACTCAATGTGAGTTTTGCAATATGGCAGCATATGCTTCAGATATGACAATCTGGGCATTGTTGTATGTCACAGAACTCATAACATGCATGTTTCGCATCAACATTTAGATACAATCATAGACTTTACAAAATATCAAAGTTGTCACTGTGAAGTTACCCAGTTGTTTCTAGAGAGATGTTTTGAAGCCCAACAATTTCATGTTGAAGATGCTGACTCAACCTTATTTTTGATCAAGCCAGACACAGAAAAAGCGGGGGAGCTGAGGCTCAAAGGACTGTCAATCAGTTCACCTGTCAATTTACGAAATTGTTATATAACTCCAAGCCTTTATATTTTCTTTCAAAGGCCATAGAAATATTAAACTCTGCTGTAGAAACTCTCAACTCTGCTGAACATTTTAGCATGGGACATGATCAAACTTTTGTATCTAGCCATAAGTGGACACAGAAGGAACAGCAGATTTTTGGGACTTCCACATTTGCTTCATTTTTCAACACAGGAGGTTGCCAATTGGCTCTAATTGGTTGCATTTCTATTACTGGCAACCTGACCGCAGAATCCTTCAGAATAATTCCATAAAGTGACTCTAGATTCTTCTCTAAATTGTCATAAATTGAGGCATAATGCCTGTGACTGTGCTACAGTATGTGTTGGTTTTTCCACAATAATTCAGCCACAGAGGGAAAATGACTTTTACTTGAAATGCCTTTGTTTGCCTCCAGAGTTACCTCAATCAATTTGCCTTCAATAATACGACAGGAGATGACTTGTGGGACCATCTAGAAATGGTAAGATTGAATTTTTTTTTTTTTTTAACAAAAAAAACCAAGTTAATTTTGTTTATTTTGAGTGGCTTAAAGTTATGGTGCTTTTCTTACAGACTTGCACTATTGGTCTTGGCATAGGTTATTCCACTACTTGATATGAATCTTAATGAACAACATAATGAAGGCTTTTGATAGTAAATGCTAACATAAAATTAACCTATTATTTTGCTTTTCATTCATTTGATTGAACACTCTTTGGCCAGCACACAGCAGCAGATTAAATATGTTCCATCCCCAACATGTGATTCCAGAAGGACTGATTCAGGGCATGGCTCATTAATTAATCAATCAATCTTTATTTATGTAACACATTTCATACAAATCAAATACAAACGAAAGTGCTTTACAGCGATTGAAAACAAAAAAACAAGCAAAAACTAGAATAAAATAACAACAAAACATGCTTAGAATGGTAAAAAATTAAACATTAATTGTACCATCAAAATAACAATAAGAATATAAATAGTTAAAATAAATAAATGAAAAAGGTTAAGGACCACAAGTAGAAGATAAATAAAAGCACTTAAAATAATGATACAACTGAGTAGTTAAATAACAAAGATTAAGAGTTTAAGACAAATAAAGCAATAAGACATTATTAAAATAAATGTAAAACATTTAAGCTATAAAATAATGAAATCCTTCATGAAAGCCAGACTGAATAGAAAGGTTTTTAGAAAAATTTGACCCTATGCTTACTTTGACATCCTATTCCCCTTTTTGCATCTCCCTTTATCCCTCTCTCTAATCCCAACACGATTCCAGGAGGTGGTTGTTCAGGAGCTGGTTCTGCCTTTTAAAGGACGTTTTCCTTTGCCACCGTAACTTTCTAAATGCTGTAAAATACTCATGGTGGATTAAGATGAGATTATAGTGTCTTGATGGTTATCTTTGTAAATGATATAATTAAAGAGAATGGTCGAGACCTGCTCTTATGGTAAAGTGTCTTGAGATAATATTGGTTTTGAATCTGGCGTTCTACAAATAAAGACGGATTAAAACCAGACACACATAGGGGTTCAAAATCTCAACTTAAACTAATAATTACTTTCTGTCCCTTCCTCAACAGGCTGTGAAAGCCAATGATGTTTACCTTCCTCGTCCGGTGAATGAAATCATGAACCGCTGGGTGCTCCAGATGGGCTTCCCCGTGATTACCATAGATACCAATGCAGGAATGGTAACCCAGAAGCATTTCCTGCTGGATCCAGAGTCCACTGTTGCAGTTGAATCCCCTTACAAGTATGCAACACAAAAACTTCTGCAGGTCTTAATTAAAGTCTTAATCGCCTTAGTGAGTTGCTTCTCTTTAAGTCACTGACACAAACATAATAAACCGATGTTGTGAATCTGCAGGTTTGACATAGAGAGAACATTTAGAGATACATATTTGCCCTATCTTTCTCTGTCAACTTGCCAAAATAATGAATTATGTTGTAATGTATTTTCTCTCTCAGCTATGAATGGCTGGTTCCTATCAGGTGGATGAGAAGGGGAGGGGTCCCAACAGATGTTTGGTGGCTAACCTCAAAGAAAGGTATGTAGTAACATTACATATCACATATAATAACGTGTGTTGTTGACAGGGCCAGGATGAAATAAGGATAAGGTCTATCCTTCTCCTTCTCCTAATGGAAGTTAGTTTCAAGCCGTGTTATGACTACAATACAGAGGCAAGACAAGTGGGACTAAATATAGAGAGGCAGGTAATACGTGAAAGTTGAAACTAGGGTTAAAAGAAGCATAACTTTATGTTGACATTACAGTTACATCTTCAACCAAAAACATATGCTAGCTATCTAGCAAAACACACAAGGTGACTATTACATGATATGCAGGTGCAGCTTCCTTTTAGGACCTAGTTTTCTGGCTTGTTAATTGTGACTCAGACCTCACACAAAAAGGTCTCTTGTGCTTGTCTTTGGCTTTGAAGGCTTTCTGATTGGAAAACATAAAAATCAGAGTCTATGTTCTCATATTTGGAGTAATGCACATGACCAGTGACTTGTATGCTCTTATCCTCTATCTGTTGTATACATTAGGTTTCTCAACACACATCAAATATATGTCAACATCAGAACACTGAATTTTTGGTAACTTGCTAATGCCTTCTATCCCCTGTTTGTATCACATTGATCTGGAAGTCATTTACCATTTGTCCAATTCAGTTTGTTTAGCATTTGCCATCTTTGGAGGTCAATCTCCTTGTTGAACTATTATGTTATGCCATACTTTATGGACAAACTATGTATGCACGTTCACATAGCTATATCATAATTTTCTAAAATTGCATGATTGACTGCATATCTTTCATTTTTATGTTAATTATTAAAAACCTTCTAATGAGTTCTAAAACATTTCCTTTGTTTTTTTTCTGTCAGGGTATAACTATAATATGGCACAGCCTCTTAATTGGGTTTTGGCAAATATTAATGCAACTGGATATTACCGTGTGCACTATGACCCGGGTAACTGGGAAGGACTCTTCCTCCAGCTTCATAGAGATCGACAGGTAAAAGAAAAATCACACCACTGGCTCCAACATGTCTCACATTTTACTAACTCATCAATACAGGACCTTTGTTTCCTCCAGTTCAACTTTGTTCTCTCTTAAGTTCAGCTCTCAGCCTCTGCTCTCTTGGTTTTCATGATCTCCTTTATGACATTCATAGCAATTTTCAGATTATATAAATGTTGGTCATATTTCATGCTGATTCTTTTTTTGATCTGATGTACAGGCTATACCAGTCATAAACAGGGCACAACTGATTGATGACTCCTTCCATTTGGCCAGGTATGTCTGTTAAGCTGCCTGTGGTTTTACTTCAGTTTTTCAGGCTGTCTCCTAAATATCCGTGAATTTAAAACAAATCAAAAAACATGATTCTGAAAATGTTATATGAGGGGGAAACAGAGAAGATCATTTATTTGTATACTTTTAATGTTATAAGATATTAGCTAACAAAAAAGTGCAGTGTTAATGACGAGGTCAAGGGGGTCTATGTCCAAAGATATTTGCAGAAATGGGATATAATAGACAAATATACGTTTTCAGGATCAACTGTAAATACTGATTGTTTTGTTTGGTTACCTTAAAATAAGCAGTTATATCTATGGTTGGAGCAGGTCTCATCTCACAGAGTCCAGCATGTTGCACAGTAAAATATATTTCAAGAGCCCTCAGAACAGACTGTAACCCTGTGCTGGTGCATTTTTTCCCCCCAGAAATGTAAGTTGTTGCAGTTAAAGAAGGCACACAAAAACAATGATGTCCTGCTGATAGGGGTACAGCTCAGAAAATGCTTGTTTGAGGCTCTCTGGGACAGCTTTGAATACTTTTTGTCATTTGATTTGAAGAATGTGTTACTTTTGTCCAAATATGATGTTTTTTTTCCTGAGATAGGTTTTATATATTAGCTTTAAAAAAAAAATAACTTTGAAGGGTTTATACTCCATGGAGTGTAACAGTTTGGATACGATCTTACACCAAATGTGATGTTGTTACAGGAAATTTGCCTTTTACTAGCACAGCAGTAAAAAAAATAACATGTTTCCCAGAAGCAAAACTCAACTTACATGAAACAATAGAAAAAATGTGTTTCCCCTCTTTTTTCAGGGCTAATCTACTCCAAAGTAGTCACCCTTTGAGGTTTATCTCTTTTCTGGTGTATGAAAACGAATACATGCCCTGGCAGACTGCTTTGAACAATCTGGACTACTACTACCTAATGCTGGACCGCACGGAGGTCTATCAGCCTTTGCAGGTAAACTACACCACCTCAATGGCTGTAAGTTAATTTTAGGCATCAAACTGCAGTTCCTGGAGTGTCCACTTCAGACTGACTTCAACACCCACGATGCCTATTTTTTTTCCTCAGTAGTTAATATGAAAAGAAAAGGTTGTTCTGAATTGGTAATTTTTTTATTTGTACTGTACAAATAAGTTGCCTATTTAAAAGACATTAAGACGAAGAGTTATACATACATTTTCATTATTGGGGTAGGGTATAATTAGGTGAACCGGAATGGATTAAGAATACTCATATAGAACAAGTCAATCCCTATAATGAATGTCCCAGTTGCTTCAGTCCTTTAACATTAATTTCAGTCAATTTCAAAACCAGCTGAAACACCTGACAGGAGCTTTAACTCACCTCTATCATACTTATAGGACTACATAAAGAGCCTGGTAACTCCCCTCTTTGTGTACTTCAAAGAGTTGACATCAGACTGGACTCTTGTTCCTGAGGGACACACTGACCAGTGAGTATACTCATCTCAAACTACAGTTTTTCTGAGAGCTGAAGAAAAAAGTGCATAATTCAAAGAAAACACATTTAAGAAAAAGGTGGCAGGGAAAGAGGGATGGCCTATCAAAAATACTGGAAGCATTACCCTATTTATGTTATAATATTTAATCTATCTATCAACTCTATTATTAGGTTAGTTTATATAGCAATTGTTCTTTGTTGCTAAAACAACTTTTATTTGCTGAAATAAATAGAAGTATTTCTTTCACACACACCACAGATAGCTTTCCTCTCTTTATACACATCAGCTTGTCCCGCCCCACTTCCTACTACTTCTCTATTCTGTGTATGTCCGATCTTTTGACAATCATCAGCAACACGTTTTAAAAGGACAGCTAAATAACGACTTGTGTTTTGAAACTTTTCACTCGTCTGGTAAAATACTAATAAAAGTAATCACCAACAGTCGGTGAACTGTGTCAAATCTGCGTTATTGTGATCAAATGTGAGGCTTGAATTAATACAGATTTTTGGTGCTGTATTAAACTGTAAAAGAGGAACACATAGGGGAAGTTTCTGATAAGGAAAAAAACATCCACATTTTTTGTTAAGCTCTAAAACATACCCACAAAATGTACCAACCTCATATGTGTGAACATGGTGTTTTCTTCCTGCAGGTATAACCAGGTGAATGCCATCCAAATGGCCTGCAAGACTGGACTAACAGAATGCCAGAACCTGACGACCAGATGGTTCAAACAATGGATGGACAACCCTCAGCACAATCCGTTGGTCTATTATAACCATTATTTAGTACCTTCTACCCCCTTCCTTTTCCTCAGCTTTAAAGTTTATCAGTGAGTTCTTTTCATCTTCTCCCATCAGGATCAATGCAAACCTGCGTTCAGTGGTGTACTGCAGTGCCGTGGCAGCAGGTGATGAGGCAGAGTGGGAGTTTGCCTGGGACCAGTACAAGAATGCTCTGCTAGCCAGTGAGGCCAGCAAACTCATGTCTGCACTGGCCTGTACCAATAACACACAACTGCTGGAAAGGTGTAAAGCCTCCTAACGATAAGGGTCATACAGTACTGTGAGAAATAACTTAAAGGTCCCATATAATGAAAAACAAATTTTTCCTTGCCTAAACATATACTTTAGTCATCCTCCAGCCTAGCACATGTTAGCAAAAAGCCTCTGTATTGTTTCTGTAGTAAAACATAATTACACTGGGATTTAAATTCATGTATATATGCAAAACTACTCCTACCCCTAATCGTTGTGCGATTCCACTTCCCAGCACAGGGGGACCAAAGAAAACAGTGGTTCCTTATTTTCAGCACCAATGTACTGCTGTAGTTAGTACTAATTTGTTTGTTTATACCAACCTCTTCATCTCAGACTTTTTCAACACTAAGGTCCTTCTACATAAAGTTACATGAAAGGCAAGACATTAGCACTAACAACCACATTTTAGTGTTTCACTCAAAGACATGCTGTTGTAACTGCAGCTGCCGGCTTCAACAGTTGCCTTCTCCTGTATAGGGATAGATTCTGGATCATATGTGTGGTATTCTAGCACAGGATACTTCTAGAGCACTTGCTTTGTTTATTTTGGTGTTTTTCCGCCTCTGCATTGCACCAGCCTACACCCTCCACCGTCAGATAGGAATCAGGCTACCAATCAGCACAGTGCCTCATTATCATAGCATCCCGTCCACTCAGATCAGTACATGGATAATGAGAAACTGAGAGGCTGCAGATCAGACAACTAGGAATACAAATTATATGGGACCTTTAACTAATATTGAATTTTAGAGAAATGCCTCAGTAAAAGAGATGTGGATGCACTATTTCATGGCTATATGGTAGATTTCCAGTGAAAAGAGAAGAGTTAATAATGGAAACTTCTTTATTTTCCAAAGGTATCTTTCTTACACCCTAAACCCAGATATGATACGTAAGCAGGATGCTACCTTCGTCATCACATCTGTAGCCAGCAACAGAATGGGCCAGAATCTAGCATGGGACTTTGTCAGGGAACAGTGGGATTACATGTTCACACAGTGAGTAACACATTCATACCTACACTCATAAAAAGGTGAAACTGTATATTGGTGTGAAAGGAAAAACATAACAACGTGCTGTAAGGCAACTCTAGGTGTTGGTTCAAAGCAGACACTCACTTTTATGGGAAGTTCAGTGACTCTTGTGTTACTACATGTTCTTCCACTCTGCTTATCTGGTGTCCACAGCACAACTGATCAAGGTACATTTCTCAGAAAAATTAAAACTTGGACATAAATAAGAATGAAGGAAACCAACCTAAACAGCAGAAACCATTCTTAAGAGAAATGTATATGATATGTATTTCAGTTTTCTAGTTTGACCCATGTCCCATCTGTTAACATGTAGGAGGCAAAGTTAGTATATACTACAGCCAGTCTGTAGGGGGAAGCCTGACATATTTTGGATTAGCTTTATGGGGAATTGTCATGTTGTCTCTCTTTTTATTAAATACGTAGGCTTCACAATAAAACTTGAAATTACCAAAATAATCTGAATTGGCAATAAAAGCTTTTGGGGCAGCTGAAAACGCACACTTTGAAACTGAGTTTCAGAGAGGAATATTTGACAACACACCCCCTTCTGTCATTGTGTAAGCTAGCTATCTGGGCATCCTCTGAAAAGAGTGACCTCAGCCCCATCGGCGCATTGGGATTAGGTTCCCAATAAAATAGCCATGGCAAGTAGGAGGACTATACCTACAATGGTGGACTACTGGGCTGTTTGTTCAGCTGACTCTAGTGAGCTTATTATGTGTTTTCTCCATAGATTTGGTGAGTTAATCTCGTCTTCTTTTAGTTCCAGCTTCAGCTCTGTTGAACACCTTCGTGCCCAGACATCTGTTGGTCTTCAGATGTGTTTCATAACAAAGTTATACTGCCAACAATTGTCCTGGAAGGCCTATCACAGCATTTTCAGTTGTGTTTAGAGATCAAATTGCACGCAGATCGTTTTCACAACGTTGCCATATTCAATTTTTTTGAAACACAAAGGAAATAATTTTCTGTTTGTGATGAGGCCGTTCTAGCCTAAAGAAGGCCTCAAATTGCAAGATTAACCCTAACACGTCTGCTTACGGCTTGAGGCTGAAAGTTGTCTCAGCCAAAATATCAGTGATATGCACTATGGGTAATGTAGGCCCCAAGTTTTTAGAGGGATTTAAGGATGGAGTATTTTCAAGGAAGAGAAACACTAGTAACGTGAAGATGATATATCTGGTTCAGCAACATTGATTTTGATACTTTTGATTCCTTTTAGATTTCACATGTGGTTTTTTACCCTCTCAAACAGTTGTCCTTTATATCAGCATCAGTTCTGTTTTGAGTTGAGTTGTTTGTGTTTCCAGATATGGTGTGGGCTCTTTCTCTTTCGCCTCTATGATCAGTGGAGTCACAGCAAGGTTCTCCACATATGCTGAGCTACATCAGGTCTGCACTCATTAAGCAATTCCTAGCAACTCCTTAAAACCCTTTCCCAGAAACTGTTGTCTAAAATATTTTGTTTTGGTCATTCTTTAAGCTGGAGCAGTTTGTGAATAAGCACAGCGCAGCAGGGTTTGGCTCTGCCACACTGGCTGTGGAGCAGGCATTGGAGAGGACCAGGTCCAACATCAAGTGGCTGGAACACAATAAAGACGAAATCCTGTCATGGTTATTAGACTAGATTTCAAATTTGAGAAGTGGTTAATGTTTTTATCTTGAATGAAATGACCAATTACTTAAAAGAAACAATTGGCAACCAATGAGAAGAAACCAGAGAGTATGGGAATTATGTTCTGTCATGTACAAACACAGAGTTGAGCTGGTGTTTCTTCAGTAACAGGACAACACAAAGCTACTACAATGAATTTGGACTCACCTTGTTTGTAGTAGAGGTGAATAAGTCTCTATTAACAATAGCAAAAACAATGTTGCTCTGCTTTATAGTGTGGATACTTTAGAACCTGTAATTAAACAACGATATTGAAATGCTGTAGATATAAGTGTTAAAATATAATGACAGTGAGCAGAGATCCCAACAAAGCCAAGATTGGTCAGTGCAAACATCAGTTGTTGCAAAAATGAGTTGTTAATGTGTCTCTGTGAGATTGTAAATCTATATTTAACACATCCCTCTGCTAACGTGTCGCCTCTTTGTTGTTTCATGAGATGTATTGATTTAATGTTTCATAACTCATGTCATGATCAAAATCTAACCATTTTTTCTACTATACTGTCTTAATGTAGCTGTATGAGTGGTGTTGTTATGTGGTATAATAGTCTCAGAAACATCCAGACTAAATGTGGTGCATTGATGAATTCATTTATTTGATTTCACTTGATTTTGTCACAGCCACAAATACATACATCAACAACCAAAAGTATATCGAACAAAAAAACTTTTTGCACACAAAGAATTCACCTCAACAAATGAAATAAAAAAACATGATAAAAAACTAATTATAAAAACAAAGACCAAATTATGGCTTTTTATTTCTGCTTTACAGCAGGGTCAGACACACATGACGGGTCCAACTCGACAAAGACACCAATTAATGAAGTTGAACTTTTTTTCTGCCATTTGACCATGGGTTTATCTTGTATGACAGTGGTGTACTCAAAGGAGGGACAGTTCCCATCCCCTACATTGTGTCCTGATGTTCAGAGTGTGCAGGAGAAGTGCTTTCTTGAATGGATGAAAAAGCTATAAAATGCCCTAACAAAGCTACTCTGACAGATGATATATTATAAACACTCTAACATGCCATTATTGTGAATAAAACATAATACCCTTTGGTAATTTAACCTTTTTATATATATTTGGTTGTTATGTAAGGTATGTGAGTTATGATTAATACCTTAGAAAAAAATTATTTAATTCAGTTGAATTACATTTAATATTTAAACCAGTTAACATAATTCTGATTATGTGTAAGAGTTACATTAAATCAGTCATAAAATGACCCTGTGAAAAATAGCAGATTGAATCTTGCTTGAATGTGAACTTCATGCAGAAAGCAGCTTCCTTTTATGTTAAACATGTGTTAATAATCAAGTGTTTTCCTGTTATAAAATAGATTTTCTACAACAAATTGTTGCACAAATTATCTCGTGAGTGCAGGGATTTAAATGGTACATGCACAAGCTTTCCTGGGGGAGGACCCTCTATCCTACCTTTAATTTAAACAGCCCACCCTAAATTTAAAGACAAGAACCTGTCCAGTTTTGCAACTATCTTACAGAATATAATCAAGAGAAAGAAAAGTGAAGAACTGAGGAGCTCATCAGAGGGTCTTCAACACACTGCTTTAGCAGTTCATTAACTACAATCTTCTGCACACTAGTGCCCAAAGGCGTACAGCTGATGTCCTTTTTTCACCCCTGTGCCTCAAACAGTCTGAGTACACCACTGTCTGAAGACCGTCTATCTTTATCAAAGCTTTGACAAAAGACAAAGCTTGAAGTTGTGTATGACATTTCCTCAACACTTTTAAGTCAGGTACATTTTTAAATACATTTCATGTACAAAAATTAAAACATTTGCAACAATTCAGGCAGTGACTTAAATTATATACCACAAATTTTTATTAAAGGGATTTGCTGATGTCATGCTATTACTTGATACTGCCTAAAAAGGTTATTTTGCATGTACTGTATCCGTCGGTACCAGAAGTAGCTCACATTTTTGGTTCTAACCAATGCTTCTATGTGTGTGTATGAGGACTTCATGGCCATGCATAAAAATTAAAGCTCATCCTGTCTGAACTTTTTAGCTCTTTTAAGAGTTCTTAAAGAGTAGTGGTGGTGATAGTGCCACATATAGACACCGGTAGGGGAATTTCATCCAATATTGAAACATTTTTAGCTATGGCAGTCCAATTTTGATCAAAGCAAAGCAAACAACATCAAAGGAAGGTAGAAGTGATGACCTGCCTCATCTGGACAGTAAGTAACACGATATCCTCCATACAAACAAAATAGTCTCTTTCTCTTTGGAAGACAGTGCAGTATCTTCTCAATGGTACAACAACATCCAACCTGTAAATCCAACCAGTACTTATATCAGTGTCAAAGTGCTGCAGTTTCTTTTTGTGATACAAAACACAGTCAGACCACTTTAAACGTACACATTATGTCAGACACATTGAAACAGCCGAGAAAAACATGAGACAAACATGCAGTCATTTACACAACCAGTCGCAGCACAGAACCATCTGTAGTACAACTAATACATATTCAACATCAAACTGTGCAAGAAAATAAAAACAAACAAACCCTCCATGCAGACACCAGAACTCTGCTGTAGCTTGTTAAGTGTTGACATTTGCTGTTGAGAGTGCTGATTATGAGATGGGGCGAAGCATCAGTGTTGACAACAAAAAAAACCTAAAACAAGTAGAGTCGTTTGTTGACCAAGAAAATGATTTTCATGATTATAGAACACGAGAAAGCAAAGCAAGCAAATTAAAAAGGATTTGATACATTTTTCCAAAGCAGGCCTAATTTATTTTCAACTTGACCACTTGTTACTTTAGAACAGGTGAATTCTTTTCTTTTTTGTGTGTCAAATTACTCTTCTCAGAGTTGTTTGGATCGTTTATCTCACTTGACTTTTTAAGTTTAAGTTATCGTTTATACAATCATAAAACAATTGGCTTCTTTCTGGTATCATTCTTATCATGCATGGACAGAAAGACAAGAAGCAGATGATAGGTTAAGCTGTACATTTATGTGATTCAAGCCTAAAGCTAGACTTATACAAAAATAGCATTTTTCTCAATCACATCATCATCATCCAGTGGTTAGTTAATCCAGTGCAGCTAAACAGAATCACATCTTCTTGTCCAAATGAAAAAAAGAAACATCAGACGCATATTTGACGCAACACCAAACATGTGAAACCCTATGCCTCCTTTGATTGCCATTATCAGCGGGAAGACACCCCCACCCTCTATGAAACCTGTACAACATGAAAATGGTCCACATGAAAGAATAAGAGCAACATTTAAAATGTACAGATGTGAGTTAAATCCATTCTCACTTTCCTCGGAAATGCAGAGTGTAGTTGAAATCCATTTCAAACTGGATAGGTTTTGGCCTCTCCCTCAACTTATGAATCCTACTACGCAGATCTATCTCAGAAAAGCTCACTGGAGGATTTTCTCCCGCGTGTCGGGTAGTTTGAGGGCCACCAGGCCTCCACACACCAGTGCACAGAAGGAAAGAAGGATTGGGATGGCTTTGGTGATGCCCACAAAGCTGGCAAAGATGGAGCTGCCCAGCACGGCTGCCAGCTTACACAGAGCATTCAGCACGCCAAAAGCAGTGGCCCTGACAAACAGAGACAAGACAGAGGATGTCGAAGACAGCTAAATTCAAAAACCCAAACTTCCTGTTACTGGTATTTTAATTTTGACGATGCAGAAATGAGGAAACTTATTAGGCATTGAAGAAACCTCATAGAGCCTTTCTAAGCTCTATTTGTCATGTCTGCCGTTTATACAAGTTGTCCACAAACCATCTCTACATGCCAGAGAGACAGACTGTTCCACAAAGCTCTGTAGTTGGACAACCAGTATTTACTAATTGTCTAGTATATGTCTAGTCGATTTTATCAGGAAACATTCTCAGTTATTCTTTGTCATGCAGATGATACCCAGAAAATCTCTGTGCAAGAGAGACAAGACCATAAAACTGTACTGCATGGCTGGGATCTTTAGTCCCAGCAGGTGACACTGCATTATAAACAGATATGGCAAATATGAAATGTCAGCTGTATCAATAAATTATACCTTTTGGAAGCAGGGTACAGTTCCACTGTCACCACCTCGATACCGTTCCATGCAGCTACACTGACGCCACAGAACAGACACTGCAGGGCAATGATGGCTGATTGGCTGAAGCTCAGGAACAGGAAGAAGGTGCAGCCTGCTGATATGAGCATAGAACCACCTGAGGAGATAACAGCATCATTTCAGTTAATGCAGTAGACTCTTAATGTGTGTGTAAAATGTTTTCAGTACATTGGTTCTGAAAACTTAAGAAATCACAAAATACTCTAAGTTTCAAGTTTGAGCACTCTCTCTAGATGCTAACTCAGCATCTGCAGAGTTTTATATCCATCCATACATACAAAAAAGCAGGTGCACTTTAATTTAAAGAAAATGTTCAATGTAATATTGTTAGTGACATAAATTTATCAAAATTGTTATGTGAACCAACTTTCTATAGAAATATAGCTGCCTGCTGTACCTTTAACTATACCTTGAGTTTCATTTTAAACAAATGTAATACCGTTGATTATCTCAGTGTTGCCTGGATTAATACTAGAGAAAACATCAATACAGGGTTACAAACTTCAAACATCACCTATAATCTTGACCCTTCCAATCTTTTCCATGAAGAGGGCTGAGATGATGTTCCCCGGCAACACAGCCAGACTGCCAAGGAAGCTGACCAGGTAAATGAGAACATCATTCTCCTCGACAGTGTCCAAGTGGCAGCCATGTTTGTTGTGCTCAAAGGTGGCGTTCTCCATCTTACAGTCGATGAATTTCTCCTCCCAAAGGTCTACAAAAAAACGAAAAAGATATTAAAAGGAGGGATGAAACTTTCTGATAACACATTTCTAAAGGGACCATGGATTCCTGAATGATTTGGTCCTTGTCCATGCTTTTTTAATCTATTGTATTTTTTTCGTCTTTAACTATTTGTCTCTTGTGCAAATTTACCTGACAAAAGTTTATCCTCTGGCATGCAATAACCACAAAGGCATTTCTAGACGTTTAGTGCTGGCTGCATCTTGACGATAATCCTTTCACTAGTCTAGATGTCTGCCTAGACCACGGTGTCAGGAATAAGATGCAGTGAGGTTTCAGAAAAATTGTCAAACCACTCCAACATCTGATTTCTGCCATGTTGTAAGACCTATTTTAAAACAAAAACGCAAGAACTGTAACATTTTCTCAGCCAATTTTTCAACAGTGGGCCGTTCAATCTGATGAATACAACACACACCCAAAATGTGGGAAGTCTCTGGTCAAGAACTTACAGTTTTTCTCAGTCGCTTTGGTACATGTCTCAGATCAGAATTGAAATTCTCAAAACAACTTGTTAAATTTTCACATCATTGCGTAACTTGTGCACATCAAAACAGCAGTTTCTCATTTCTTTGAACAAGTTGCAAATGCTTTGGTAGATCCATGCAAATGATTATGTACAATTCTCTGCTGTTTAATACATTATCAACTGCTTATGTCATGTTGATCAAAATGTATTATAATGGGTCTCTGTTGAATAGTCTCACCCTCCACAACATTTAGGCATTAGTTCATTGCATAAGTCTTCACATGCAAAATGATTGAACATGTTGTCAGAATATGTCAGTCATATTTCTGTACATTTCCATCAGACTTTTGTTCTGTCCTGAATTGGTAAATTGTTCCCAGGTGAATCTTGACTTTCTTTAACGAAGGGAAAAATGTGAAGCATTAGATCAACCAATGATCAACCAGTTTTCTGACATAGCTCAAAGGTGCATCTCATGAACCATCAACTGGCAAGTGTATATATAGCCGGAGCACAACATAATGTTACAATGTCTGACAATGGAAGGACAAGGAATTGGACTGGGTCAACAGCCAGAGAGAAGAAGAAGAGGAGGAGTAGTGAGGCTGCGTGGTGGAAGAGTTGGGAAGCAAAACAGAGGAAGAGGAAGAGGAAGAGGACATATGCGTATTCCTGATGAGATAAGAGCCACAATACACTAAGGTGTGACTTACAATTTACAATAACTGTCATCAAAACATTAGCCATAGTTTACATTAGAACGTCCCTCCAGAGTACACTGTTATATTGACAACATGACTAAGCAATTTGACTGCCTCCGTACACAATGACACAAGGTCATTCTGATGGCACTGACATGTTCATTGACACAGATTTTACTTTTGAGAGATGAAGTAAGGATTTTGAGGAAGATACTGGCTTTTGCAGGTAATCCATGGTGTTTTGCTATTTGTACGAATTGTTTTGAGAAATGCACTTACTGTTTTGCAAATGTCGAGGATGATTTGAGAAATGTACCAAAGCGACTGAGAAAAACTGTAAATATATGACATGACTGTGCTAAGAAAATAGCTTTCGACAAGCATGGTCATCTGTTGGTTGGGTTGCAACAATTTTGGTTTTACAGTCAGAACAAATAGGACAAGTTGTGATGACTTCAGTAACAGTTTATTAAGATGTTTGCTTTCAACAATCAAGTACATCCATGTCCTGAGGGAAGGGAGACAGAGAATACGCCAATAAGCTAGACTTTTGCTAATCAGATTTAGCCTCATCATAAACGTCAGATGCGCTGCTATAGTGCCCTACATATAGCTAGTTCTCACAGCACTTCAGCTCGAGACCCTACATATTTTTTTCTCTTTGCTGACACCAGTGAGTGCTCTTCTTTTTGTCTTCTACTTTAAGAAACTAACTGTAAACATGAGGGGGTAACTTCTGTGAAATGTTCTCTTTGATAGGCTGTTGCTAGCTTGGAGAGCTAACATTATACCTGCTTTTCATTTTCAGAAATGTTAAAACCAGTTGGAAGTTGTGGTAATCCTGTCCAACATTTCAAATGTAGTTTAGTATATGTTGTGTCATTATTAGTGTAATAAAAAATATTGCTTATGATGTTTTGAAGTGGTGAGGTGCTAACTACTTAGCTAATTGCTAGCTTCAGTCATAGAATAGCTGATTGCATGGCAACGCATGATGATTAGTTCAACTTAGTTCAAGAGCTTTGAATGGATTGAAATGGTCAAAGGTACAAATATCATGTGTTTTTTAAACTACACATGTAAAGTACATTAGCAGTTATAATTTAGAAATGTATGTTTAGATGAAAAGATACTGAAATGAGATTTAGGAATTGATGTGAGAAAAAATAAAAGTCAGAAGAGAATCTCGTTTAAAAAAAACAACAAGTACAAATTAAGTCACTTTCAGCTCTTCATGTGGAGGTGTCACTTATTTTCACCCCACATAAAAAAATATCTACCACTGACTCCTCTTGGATATATGAAATCATAGTTTCAAAACATTTAATAAACACAAAGACAAAGGTCTTAACTTTTAGGATGCCAATCGCTGTGATTTAGAGGAATATTACAATGAAAAATTTGATCTGAAGCGGACTTATTCTTACCCCTCAACTCGCTTATTTGTATCTTTGAGGAGCTTTTTCTTTCATTTCAATATAATTAAAATTGTATCCTGTGTACATTTGGTGATTGTTGTGAAGCAACCCATTTAACTCAATATGATCTAATTCAGAAATCACTCCCTTAATTAGGTACACTGCGCCAAAACCCCAACAATCCAGAGATATTTTGTTCACTTCTTTCAAGCATCTGGTTGAAATCCATAGCTTAAATGGAGATTTGCCAAACATATTAAACAATGACTCCATACCCTGGTAATCAAGGTGGTCCCATTCCAGAGATCAGATAGGCTTCTGATATTACATTTTACAATGCTGTGGTCCAGCAATATCCAGTACAGATTTCAGCATGTATACTTAAAACTATCTGGGGAAACATGTCTGGATTCTGAGGTGTTTTCAAAAGTGGTGAAAGTTGATTGAGTTCTTTCCATCTCCTGCTCCAGCTGAACCTACCTGTGTTATAGAAGACAGTGGAACGGATGGTGCAGTTCTCAAACACCGTGTCTGTGGACTTGATGTCCTCAAAGTGACAGTCTTCAAACAGTGAGTCCTCAAACTTCACTGACTTCATCTCTATATTGATGAACCTATGGGGATGGGATGGGCAGCACACACACAAACCAACAGTAACAAGGCTCACTTGTATTGTTGTGGCAGCACAGAACAAGAATGACCTGAATGGGCTTAACTGTGATACATTCAAGATGGCCACCATCGATAATGATAATACACCAGGCAGTATCATATATTCAATGGAGGCCCGATTCATGATCATGTGAATACATAGTTAAAACCCATTCTGTGTTAAAATCCTGCAGAAGTCATGTTAGTTTATATACAGTAGTGCAACATACTGTATATTTGCACTGAAAACACTCTTGCAGCAGTGAAGTGTCTTTAAATACACATCCCCTTATTTTGTTACAAAAGCAAGCCCAAATTCCATTCTACCTCACCATTTGGACATTCAGCTGAGAAACGCTGGCAATCAAGAAAAAGATGGGAAATGACCAAGCCATCAAGAGGGTCTGCCTAACACTGATCACTTTAAGCTCATATCACAGAGTACTTTCATTTTGCTTGGAGCACAGCCTTTAACTGGGTAACCTAAGTGGCTTGTGACACCTTAGGTGAGGTGCTGTGTGCAATAACTGCCTCGACATTAAAGAACAGCAAACTTTGGAACATATCTACTGTCGTCTGATGTTTTCTTTCTTTCTTTCAAGGGCTGCTAAAATGCTAGTTGACAGTGATACTCAGATTATGTGCTGAAACCAGAGCACTCCTGATACCAATAACAGTTTCTTTTGTTTTTCTTCTGCAGGATCTGTCAGTAGAGATGAGAGAACAGTTGGTCATGAAAGGCCACTTCTGCCAACTTAAATGCAAGATTTTGTCTGTTTGGAGAATCTGCAAAGTATCACAGAGTACTACTGACACTAAGTTTTGTGTCACTGTTGACTTGGATGTTACTGTAATCAGCTGGATCACATTGTTACATATACCTGCTACTCTGTGCTGTTAGCCGAGTCCTGGACACAGACAGAAAAGCGCTTTGCAATTAGTTGCAAGCTTCAACTCTTTAACGGTTCAGATGAAAAATGAGCAACAACACGTTGCTCATTTTTCATCTGAACTGTGAGGTTCAGTTTAACAGCTTTGTCCTTGGGCTGCTACACCAAGCTTAGAGAAACATTTGGGTGCTTGAACAAAATAAGGGAGCGTATCTTTACCCACTTCATTTAGAGAAAACCTCTTGCATATGTATGTATACATTGTATATTAAACTGTTAATGGTATCCAACAATAGTGATAACAGTGCGAAGCCTTCATAAACCATTCAAGGTTTACAGTCTTCACAGTGTAGCTCAATGGTTTTTGTGTTCTAACCATTAGCATATGCAATAAAGTGATTACCTGTGGACATATAGCTTATGTTCTATGGATACATCACAGCATGCAACAAAGCACAGCATGCAAAACACAGTTTCTCATACTGACATATCTGAGAATGAAATGGTAGATAGAGATTTTGTTTCGAACAGCAAATGAAAAGTAGTGGTGTCTTAAGATTTAGGATACACTTGTCCTCATACTGCCCACTGCTTCCTATAAAATTAAATTACTGGTGCTGTAGTGCATAACCAGTAAGAGCTGAGAGCTGTATTTTTACTCACTCATTATCACATGAGAAAATACTTTAGATTCAACCACAAAACCAGGATACAACAGTTCAGTTACACGCAAGATGAATAAAAACCTCAAAAATGAAGAAAAAAACTGAGGACAGGGGTTATAGACAGTAATGTCTGGTAGATAATTTACCATTCTTAATTCACCACATAGTGAGGCTCAATCTCTGGCAGTGAACTATTGTTATCACCATGTTTTTTTTTTTAGGTATTAACCGACTGTGTTAAATACTTGGTTGTGATTGATCAAAACTCCATAACAACAGTAATTCATTCTCAATATCAATAGCAATGTCAGAGACAACCAGATTACATGTCATATCAAATCAGACCGCAAAACAGTTTGGCACTTTTCACCTCTGCCTGTTGACACTGTGGCAAAACATTGTTAATTTTCATTTCAGGCTGGTCTTGAGAATCAGGAAATAACAACAGTTAGTGGTCACAGATGTGAGAGCAGCCTGAGGACCAACTGGGCCCCAAGCACCTCTGATAGGGAAAATTGGAACTGGATCCTGTCCTGCAATCCAGGTAACAGTAGCAGAGCTGGTAAATGCATCTCTAAGTTGGTGGTGGCTGTAAAGTAACTTAAAACATTTGAGGTAGCAATAATACCAATAATGTTAAAGTTGTGACATTTATCCCTTTATGTTTAAAGTTCAGAGGAGAGGAGCTCAATGAGGACAGAAATGTCAACATTAATATTCCTGCAGAAGTCCTGTTCACCTTGTATAACGTTACCTTTGGTGTGAATGTTCAGTTTAATGTCAATTGTAACAAATAAGCAGACAAATATATTAACCTGACTATGAATTGTGATGTTCACTTCAATGTTAATTTTTCCACAAAGAGGCAAATTAAATCCACTGGACTATGCATCCAGTTAATTATCATTATTCTTAAAAAATGATGTAGTCTATTTGCACAGAACACAGTTTTATGTAACCCTCTAAATGGCGATGGTGGGATATAAATAACATCAGCACACCTGCTTCTTTTCAGTTTTGCTTGTATCACAGGGGGGGGGGTGAGTAGGCAGCTGTTCTCTGTTATCTACCTTTTTGTACAGTTTGGTGCTATCCATCAGAGCACCTTGTGAGGAAAATGTGTTGGTTCTTGTGTGTGTTTTTAACAAAGAAACAACATAAATCTCACTACACTTGTGCTTTCTGTGTGGACAGAGCTATCACACAGACCTTAGCAGACTGAGACTTACTTGTCACGGATGTACTCCCCTTCTCTATGGATCTGGTTCTCTAATGAGAAGTTAAAATGGAAGTTCTCCACACGTTCTCTATGGAATACCTACACAGTGACATGAACATAAGATTGTCTTTCAGGTATCTTCAAACAACAGAAATTCAAACTTGGTTGTTGAGATCAAATATTTTGCAGAGCTTGATTATTAGTTGTGCACTTTACCTTGACCTTGGACATATACTCTTCATACTGAAGATGTTTGATCATGTCAGGGAACCACACAGCCAGACCGTAGTAACTGTAACAAGAAGTACATTATTAGGGGGAGGACACATCTTTGGAGGTAAAGGTGCAAAAAAAACTATTAAAATAAAGCTGCAGCTTAAATGAAAATACTGCAGCCAGTTGGATTATGCCCCATTAATAAGCTTGTATGCTACATTGTGCATTGTACCAGCAGAGTAGTATGCCTGCAATGTTTAATGGTGTTGCCTGGTTTACATACACTCAATAATAACAGAATGATGGTGGAAAAAAAAGAGTATTAGCTCACCTGAAAGCCATGCAGAACCAGATAATAGCCATGAAGAGTGTTGCCAACCTCAGCTCTGCAGACAGGAGAGATGCCACGTTCTTGAACACCTGAGAAAATCAGATACACAGCAGTGAACCCAGATGTAAAGCCCCCTAGTTTATGTGCTACTGGCAATATGTTCCTTTTTCACACTGTAATTAAACAAAAAAGTATACACTGGAGTCAGTTCAGACCAAAGAATAGAAACCAGACAAGGTGTTCTCACAAGGTGCCTCGTCTGCAACATTTAAAAACCTGCCAGTTTGCACTAATGCGACTAGACATGACCTTGTTGTTTGAAAAGACACGACTCTCTGTAAACTCTTATCAAAACTCTTACTTTCCAGGTTCAAGTTAAACTCCATGAACTTTAGACAGTATATCTCCACGCTTGTACTCGTTTATCCTGTCTGGTATTTAGGCAGTGTAGTTGGGTACACTCTCTTAATAAGCAGAGAAGACTCTGGCTTGATAGGAAAAAAACACAAACCTGTTTTTTTTTAACAAGTCTCTGGCCCTATCCCAATCTTCACACTCACAAAGTCACGGACTGTAAGGTACGTAAAGGTGTGAGTGCTTACTGCTGTCCCTTTGTAAAAGTATGTGGACTTTTCAATGCCAAATTATGTTCTTTCTGCAAGTCAGCCTATTTGCAGACTTTTATTTGGGACTAACCCAGGGATCATTGCAACACTGGGGACAGGAAGGTCATTTCAACCTATTTTAAAGCATGTGGTTGTTGTCAAATTGAAAATGAGCATATATGTTTTATAAATCATTTCAGTTTCAACATTTGATGAGTTGTCTTTGCACTATTTTCAGTTAAAAATAGGGTTTATTTGATTTGCAAATAGTCAACATTGATCTTATTGCCATTTTATACAGTCTCCCAACATTCTTGGAACTTGGGTTGTATATATACTAAAATGTAAGACAATTACGAACTGAGGGCAAGCTTTTTTATTTTATTTTGGTTATTATGCAATGGCAAATCAAGTTTCCAGGAAACCTGTAATGGCATGATAGTATGTCCCTTTCATCTTTTTCATGCCATCTGAAGCGCTCATGGACTCACACACTGAAGCAGGATACACACAAAAAAATGTCCCTCTTCCATCAATAGTCAGTAAAGACCCAATTATCAGATTGTTCTCAAGATTATCTCTCCAGATACTCCTGTGGTGTGAGGTCTGTTAAGAGGGATGTTCTTATCCTTGAGGATCAGGGCTACCCCAACTTGAAATGGTAAATATCTCTGAGGGTACAGTGCTCAAGCTTTAGGGTGGAGATTGGGATTGGGCCACTGTGACAAAGTGTCAGTATTCGAGTATGTGGGATGAGCGATTGGTTGGCACTTTTTAGGCTAACAATAGTACTACACAATCATGAAGATTTTTAGTGTCTTGTTTAACTCATTATTACCTTACACATTTTCCGAACATAACACTGCAATACACATTTAAGTCAACTAATTAGAGCTAGTTCATCAATGTGTAACTAACTTTGAGCTGTCATTCTAAGAGAAAGTCATGTCTCAAGCTCTCAGTCAACCCTTCCTTTGGAGGTACTTGGCAATGTAAATGTTGAACTAATGTCATCCATGGTGTTGTAAGAGTGCTCAGAAGATGTGCTAAATGCTAAATTATTTGTCCCCACCCATAAAAATATCTAAAGGTTATAAATAAGATCATACTTATGTGTATCATGGTGGTACACTTAAAGCTCCCAATTTGGGGGTTTAAAAACATGGTTCCCCAAAACTAGCAATAAACTACAGGCAATAAAAAAAATAACTAAATGAAATAGTTATTGCAGAGTAGTAAACAATCTAAGTCTGTTCCAGCAGAGTGCAACAGTGAGGACTGGTCATCATTTGTATTATTTCTGTTGTCTGTGGTCTATGTTTTTAATTCTTCATGTAAAGCACATTGCGCTTACGTGTAATGAAATGTGCTTTATAAATAAAATTGCTATTGCTATTGTTATTGTTATTGCTATTGCTATTGCTATTACTGATAGTCTCTGGGACTAGGGAAGGCAAAAGACAAGCTATAAGAGAAATAAAGCCCACATCGACTCTCCTCTGAGGCTTCAGTCCTAACCACAGTCTTAACCACTGAACCCACACGCTGCCAGCAGCACTCTGTTCTTGTGTTAGATGTGTTTACACACCAGTTTACTGAGTGTTAGTGAGCGAACAGCCCATCGCTGTACAGCTGTTCCTGTAGCAGCCTGGATCTCAATAAACTCATCCTCCGCAGTCTTTGGAGCCTTAATATGAGTCACCTGAAAAACAAACAAACACACAAAAAGAGCTGATATTTGTTCAGGGGATTCTCAAGAACAACAACACATTATCTAATTACCTGCTACAGAACTCAGAAACAACAACATACATAAAGCATAAAGAAGCAACCACTGTTGGCATGGAGATATCAGGAGAGTCATATTGAAAGAATATACAAAATCATAATCTGTTAGTGTCTACTTATCAATGCTGTTGGATAAAAGCAAAATCCCACACGAGGTCATGCTGTTGCACCTAATATCAACACAGCAGTGATCATAGGCGTACAGCTGTAGCTGTGCTGATATTCAGTACAACAGCACTACCTCAAGTGCACTACTTTCATGCAACATCTTTGATTTTCCTAAGTTATTTTTGGGGATATTTTTACCCTTACTGGACAGGAAAGCTGAAGAGAAACAGGAAATGTGGGGAGATGACAGGAGGAGGAAGGCATGCAGCAAAGGGTTGTGGCTGGATGGAACCATCTTCCACTGCAGCAAGGACTACAGCCTCTTTACATGGGGTGCACGCTTAAACCGCAAGGCCAACCTGCGCCCCTTTAGGTAAGTTTCAAATTAGAATATGGAAACTTTAACCAAGCGTTTGTCAATATCCTCAAGGCAAAACACAAGGAAACATCACATCTTCCTCTTGTCTACTGTCATCTTAAGCCTGATTTATACTTCTGTGTCGAATCCACACCACAACATAGGAAGTGAGTTTGCAAGCCACGCTGCTGGTCCGCTGGGTTTTCTACACAACATTTCCGGTATTGCCGCCATCATCCTCTGATTACTCTGATTCAGCAGCTGTATATTCCATCTTCCATCTCAGATGTCTCCTATATTTTCTCCTATAATAATTGCAGTATGAATTACTGCTGATCAATATTTATCTGCTCCAACTCCAACATAATATTGCTTCAGTGATTTCCTCTGCAGGAACATGCAGAGCATGTTGTGGGACCGAAAACTGATGATATAACTAGCATAGAAATTGCACTGTAAACTAGGGGGAATATTGCAGAGCAAGGTGGACGCTCAAATGTGCAAGTGTGCAGTGCTCATGATGGCATAAGCCACTATATGGCTACAGCATACCACAGAAATACGAACAAGGACTTTTTTTCTGCTACATATATATTGGGTGTGTAGCATGGAGCTACATATACTCACAGTGAAGACTTTTTCAGGCTGTCCCTTGGCTCTCCAGTTGGTGTCATGGACCTGCTTCAGGATCATCCACGCCTCATCATGCTTGGCATTCTGCATCAACACACACACACACACACACACACACACACACACACACACACACACACACACACACACACACACACACACACACACACACACACACAAACACACGTCATCACAGACTCTATTTAATTTGCTTCTGCACAGGATTGTTCAGGTTTAGTGACTTCCTCAGAACCATTTGAACTGTGGACTGCTGGTTCGTCACTGCATCCACAGTGTCAGGGTGGTTAAAATCTAGACTGACTCACCTCCAGGAGGAAGCGGGGGCTTTCAGGCATGAAGGTGAGTCCAACCAAAGAGGCAATCGCAGGAAGAGCCGCAACCAGGACAAACACACGCCAGCTGTGGAACTGGAACTCAGTGCCCATACTGAACCCCCAGCCTGTGTATACAGTCATACATTTTTACACATATGACACGATTCCTCGGGCAGCATCCATTTTCTTAACATTCACAAAAACTTGTACAATATATTATAATGCAGTGTGCCTTGCACTAAAATACAGAGTCTGTAATAGCGAAACCAAGAGTGACCCTGATCTCAAATTATCTACTGTGAAAGCAAACTTTCAAAAACTATGAATTTGTTCTGCCTTAAGCTTGGTACACACCAAAGTGCAAGATAATACGGCTGATTGTGGCGCCAATTCTAATTCAAGGTTCTAAAGATTATCTTGCCTGTGCCGAGTATGTTAAGAGTGATTTTACTTCTCCTGATCTGCTCATAAGACAATTGGGGCCACACGTGTTTGAAATCGTAAATATCAGACATGTTCATTATTAATGATCCGATATCCGAACAGTTGCCAATTGGGAAGCAAGCAAGCAAGGAAACTAAACAAACCCAGCCATGGGTACCACAGTAGAGGTAATCATAATGTTCGATGGTTGACAGAAAAGGAGGACCAACTTCTTGATATGTAGCGACAACACAATCTGTCCTGAAAAAGTTACCACAATCAAAATTGACAAGGACAGGAGTTTAACAAAATTGCTACAACAATGGGTGTACCAGCTAGTAATGTATAGCTTGACAACCATACCGTCATCTATCATGTTTGTTTACACCAAAGTCACATTTTGACGTGAGACATTATTTACAATTTCCAGTTTTGAGAGTTAGGACTCTGGTTGATGGTGAGTGGAATCTGTTAGTGTTTAGTGAGCTGTGTTGGCCGTATAGTTGCTCTGCACACACTGTAGAAACACATCTTTTAAATCTGCCAGTCATGTTACACTGTAAAAATGAAAACTTAAAATTGTTGGCCTAAAAAGGATTTTTTGGTTAAGTAAACAAAAAATTTTCTTTTTTTTTGCAAACTACATCAAAGTAGTTATCTCAACTGCCTGTATTAAGGCTAGGCTACATAATGTGAGTATGCTTCAGACAAAGAATGGGTTCTCCAACTCAAATCTACAGGGGTCTTCCACACTTTCAATTTCCCACATGTGGTGCCATCTCTCCTGTCCTGTGTGGATTCTATCGCCCTAAAGGTGAGTATTTTGTTTGAGTATTGTATTGAAACTCTAGTTTTACAGTTGGTCAATTGATGGTGAGTTGATTACCAGTTAATGTAACTTTAATTTAGTTTAGTTAGTTAGTTTAATAAGGCAGGGTCGTTACCAATAGTTAGCCACCTTGAACATTAGCTATCTACCTTGCAAGTGGGAAAAGGTGCAGTAACGTGCAGTAACAAAGGTACATTTTCTGAACAACCAATAATAGCTTGGCACAACAATCACTTCTTAGTATGTAGAACTCAAAACTTTAAGTTACACTACATATGAATGATAATTTATCTCAACACAAACTAATCAGTTGGCTCAAATGTAAGATTTCTATTTAGCCTCAAAACTCAAACATCTAGTGCAGACAGTTGCCTTGAAATTTTGAGTTTTCACAGCTTTTTCGTTTTAACAGTGTATGTGTGGGGTCTGTCACATTTCAAATATCTGTTAAGATTTTGAAAGTCTCTTAGTGTGGGCCAGGCTCGATTATACTGACCGGAGAGATCTTTGATGATGAACCATTAAGTTACATGTGTGCTTTGGTCAGCAGAAAAAAGTGGAATCTTGTGGCTTCACAAGCCAAAATGTTTCTGTGTATGCCTTGGCTTCAACATACCTCACCAGTGCAACATATCAGCACCTATGAAGGCAGTGTTTTGGATTTATAGTTTTATATTGAGGCTTGCTATCTATATTAACACAAAGTAAATTGGTGAAATTAGTCTGTTAGACTCACAGTTTAGCTGCTACCAAAGTAATAAACTGTGTAGCCTTCTTAAAATGAGTTTACTTAGATGTTACTACTCACAATAAACTGAACATTTCCACAGATAATGAAGTAAAACAAGATGAAACGGACTGCATGACTCCGCAACACCCAACAGAGTTTTGTCTTAACCACCGTGAGTCTTTAATTTTGTCTTTTCCATTTATCAGTCCTTAAACACAGCCATATCCCAAACCATGTAACACTGTGTTTACTTGATGTGCTGTATTCGGTTTTATATATTTCTCTGTCATGTTTAAGTCCCAGTGTTTGTGTTTTAAACCTCTCCTGCCTTTGCTCTGCTGTGTCTGCCTCTGCCACTGTAAACAAACCAACATCAAATGAACCAGACTTCTTTCAGTGGATTGGTTTGATTTCAGTTAGTCCACTGGAGTCTGTGTTTAGAGCCCCATCCACAGCAATGGTGTTAGTTCTTCTTAGCAACTACTATTGAGAAATACCAGCCATGTATTAAATTTAAAAGAACTGAACCCTGAAATCAAAAGTAAGAGAGTATTGTCTGATTGAAGTGAACTTTGTTTGGTACAAACTGTTTCATTACATAAAAAAGGCTACTTTACTCTCACCTCCTGCCTTTACTGACAAAAGCACAACAACTCCAGTATTTATTCCACAGAAGAGGCACACTGGAGATTTATATGATCACTGCTTTCTTTTGTTTATACTGTAAGCTATCGTGTAGTTGTCAAGGTATAGACATGAAAGGTTATTTCATAAGTAGGGCTGTTGCAGCAGCCTATTTGTTGTATTTCATACAGAGAAATCAGTGTCATCAGTATTTTTCCCTCTGACAGAAAGTAACATGTTTATGTCTTCTGGTGTCTTTTACTCACCACAACACCATCAAACAGATGTTCTACAGTTTGACAATTTTCCTGGTCCTGTCAGTGAACTTGTTGTTCTCTATAACTTGTACTACTCATCTTAGATTGGTTAGCTGGTCAAGAAAATTGTAACTGTAATAGTGTCAAAGTCAGGCAAAGATGAGTGGACACACTTCTAACATCGAACTTCTATTTTTGCCAGAATGCATCAATAAACAGAAATAAACAAAATAAAATAATGGACACTTTTAGTATATGTGACAGTTTAGTTAAAAAAGTCAACACTGTCATTATATAAGATATCATTTTATCATTTATCTAAATATCCTTTTTTGCCCCCTGCAGGAAAAGGTTTTCCCGGACCATTGTCCCTACAAGCAGCATTTAAGAATATGCTTTGAATTGTTCTGTATGAAGTGTGTATTTTATTCAAGTGTCTTACCGTATCTGGGTATGATTCCCCAGGCTGTGAACGAAGCATAGATCCCACCAATCATCCAAAACATGCACAACCAAGACAAATGCTCTCCTCTCTTGTCCATCTGAAGAAACTCAGAGAAGTAGGAGTACACAATCGGCACCGTGCCACCGATGCTGAGAACAAAGAGACATAAGGAGGACATGGAGAGAAAACAAGACAATAGAAAGTGTTTCAATCACCACTACCAACTTAATATGCAACCACAAAATCAACTTGGACCACTTTTACTTAGTAGAGGAATATGTGGGTATGAAGAATTAATAGATTTCAGAAGTTCCCTTTAAGATGAATTGACTGACTATATGCATAAAAACAAATCCAAGTTGTTGTTTTCTGCAACTGTGTGTGCACCAAATGATCCTGTCTTGGTTCTACAGTTGGGACACTGATACAATCCTGTAAATCATCATCAATCATGGGCTATTGATGTTGGACAACAATGCCAACTTCTCTCTCAGTCTGGTGTAGCTAGTGAGCATTAAACTACTTCAAGCAAAGATTTCCACCTCTATGCGGCATGCGGTATGTTGAGGTTTATGGCTGCAATGCAAATGCTTTCTTTCTATATTGCATCACATGGAGAAGCACCTGTTCATCTGTTTCTGGTAGGTCTCAGTTCAACAGTAGGTAGTAAATTACACAGAAACTTCACTCCAGCTAACATTAGTGTTATCAACTCACAAAACCAATTTTCCTGTGATTTACCTGTGATCCACAGGTTTTAGGTTGCATAAATAAGGAGGAGAAAATCAGCTTTCAAAATGCTGAACGAAGGTCTGATTGATCCTTTCTGATGCATTCCAGAAGGTCTGAAAATTTAAACGCTGCCTTGCTGTTGACTCACAGTGTCAAGCAAATTTGCCCCTAAAGTTGAGATGTTGGATTTAGAACAGATTGTTAGCTGCATTTGCATACAGATTGATGTTTTTAGATATAAATACATTTGTATCAGATAAACACTGATGGGAGCTGGGATGTCATTACAGCAGATTGCATTCAGCATGCTTTTGATCTACACAGAGATTTTCCTGCACACACCAGTGCCTGCTGATGTGTAGTTGGTGAAAGCGACTTGGACTACCAACATACTGACAAACCGAACACAGAAATACATACAATTATAATTTAAATTACATATATATTTATATATACACGTATATAGGACAGTTTTGCAGATATTTTCTATGAGATATTTTGGCAGTGTTGGAGATAAAACATGATATTTGGAGTAAAATGTTAATATTTAGTGCACAGAACTCACATGAAGAAGCATGTTCTGCATGTTAGGCAGACATGTCATATGCAGAATATATATGTCTGATAATAAATGATCTACCCATGAGGCAAACAGTGTTGTGGTGCAAACTGTGTATCGCTTCCACTGTGCTGTGCTCAGTCTGTGACCTCGTTTCTGAGTCAGTGAGGCTCTCTGGGGACCACAGTTATTCTGAGAAGGAACACTTTGCTGTATCACTGCGATGAAACATGAACCGCACTCTGGATGTGAACTGTGTGGGGTTTGAATTGTTATCTCCATATTTAAAAAAGCTGCATTTAACAGCTGAAACAATGCATGATACTTACAAAGCCTTTCAAAGACACGTTGAGTAAAATTAATGTTTCCAAAGGAAATATTACACATTGATGGCTCTTAATGACAGCTAAAAATCCAATACACAGGTATACTTTGTGATTAATTCACACTGCATTCTCACTGTTCACGCCATTGTACTGGCTAATATGAAATGGCTTCAAAGGTATGAAGAAAAAGATAATCATAACACCAAGATCACCTCCACTCAGACAGATGGAGTCAAAGATGTAATGAGTGTACAGACTTTTATACTGGTTCTCTAATGTTTTGGTTCTGCGCCCCTTAGGTTACATGAAGAGAAAAAAAAATATGATTTGTCCCAAGAAACTTTTACACAATCTTGCAAAAGCATTTGATTCAGGTTACTTCCTTCTTTAGATCACAGGCAGTGAACATCAACAGCAACAGAGCACTTACTCTTGAGAGTGATTCATTGATTTTAATTTTGAACTGGGCCTTTAAAATAAGGATTTTAAATCTGTACTCCAGTTAGCACAGGTTTCATACAAGTGAGACATTTGGATGGAATGCTTAGATGACGGAGACGCTCCCACTGCACCGTGAACTTGTAATTGAAGTTGGAAAGATTTTACTGATTCAGCCCTCCCAGATCAATACCTCATCAGCCTATCACTGCTTTGACAAACTGACACTATTTTTAACCATGCCAAGGCAGATCAGAAGCTACAACCAGACATTTATCAGTATTACTCATACTGCAGCATCAAAATCATATATTTGCCTCCTTGCACAGCTGCCTCAGTGTTAGGTGTGACGGTCTACAAAGTGAAAATTCTTCGAGCTCAGTCACCAGTTCAATGTGTCATGAGAGCTTTCTCTTGTACTAAATACTCTCTCCAAATATCTTGCACAAGTTTGAATACTGTGACGGTAATGATTATGACCTAGCTCAAAAAAAATGTCAACAAATCTCTCTCACAAGTGTACGCTTCACTGTTGTTAATATTCCTCTGTGCGTGTGATCAAAAGTAAGAGGTAGTCTAAATAAAAAGTTTTACACGACCTTGCCCCAAAGGGACTCCATATTTTGAGATCCAAAATTGAGAATGAGAAATTATTAAAAAAAATGAACACTTTTATTTTCAAGCGCTGTTGTTCAAAATGAAATATCTGGCTTTGCTATTAGTGTTATTTAGGTGTGTTTTTTTAGTCAAGTTCATCATGACGTGTTTTAGAGATTTTTTACACATTGGATGAATCATATAGCTCGAATGAATTGAGTGTGTGTTTGAGAGCATTACCCAATGCCGGACAGCAGCCTGAAGAAGAGGAAGAAGCCGTAGCCCTGAGCGAACGAGGACAAGAAGGCAAAGACACAGTTTATGGCTAATGCCACAATAAGACAGCGTCGACGGCCGACTTTGTCTGCCAGTCCGCCCCACAAGAATGCTCCCACCATCATGCTGAGAAAGACCACCAGACCTGCACAAGGAGAAACACAGAACAAGTGAGCTCATACACCACAATGGACATTTTTTACCACGAGAGAAATTTTCAAATATTGAACGTTTTAGAGCTAGCTGTCTCAAGTCAAGTCTTAAGGTCACAGACTTAAAGTCCCAGTCAAGTCCAGTCTTGGATCAATCTATGAGAGCAAGTGAAAGGTCAGCAAATTTCCCTCTGAGTGTTTAACACTTAGGGCCCGATCTGCTAAAGGTTTGCGTATATAGAAACACGTGCGAACTTGATAGCGCGTGCAAAGCAGATGTACTAACCGGGAGCACCGAGGATTGTGTCTGTCAAATGAGCAAAATAGTACTCGCTATCCATTTAGCGTGTTTGCCTTCATGAATATGCAGAATACATGTAGATCATCAGAATGCGCAAAATACTGGGGGGAGGAGATGCAAATATAGTCATTTAGCACATGCAGTGTGATTTATCAAACCTGAAGCAGATAGCGAGCTGTATTTTTGAGTCTATATTTAGCATGTTTGAAAGGCAGGTGCAAACTGGCACAGCGTTACGCACACATGTCACTGTAAAGCTCATCATAACTTTACAACATGCCCGCAACAGCAGGGCTTACAAGCATTACTACAGTTTTTACACACAGTTATGTCATTTTGAAGTCAATCAAACAGACATGAAGTCCAACAAACCAAGAGAACAAAAAAAATTCTAATAATAAAACAAAACAAATTCAAAGCAGTTCAGCACCACAGATAGCGACAGCATCATTCTGACACCCACTTTAACTTTTTCAACTAATGAGAGTACAGTAGGTCACTGTATCAACAGCTATAAAGTTTAGTAAAATTGGCACAGTGACCCACATACAAATGTACCACAAACAGAAACCAGAACACGTCCAGTACTGAAAATCCAGACCCTTGTTTACAGATTGTACATGTTTATGTACAATCTGTAAATAGAGATTACATGTGGTTAGACTGATTGAAAGCTTGGTACAGCGAGCATTTCCAATATGGTGATTGTCATCATTTGGCTTCAAAACCCCTCTTCAGAGACCTATGGACGACATCAGTGAAACCATGTGACAGTCTATGGTCTAGGCCTAGACTTTACAACAAGTAAACTGTTAGCAGTTAGAGCAGCGTTGGAAAGGTTGAAAAGCTTATGTCTAAAATGATTAAAACATTTAATTTTAGAAAAATCAAAGGATCAGTCATTTCAGCAAATGACCCAAAACAATAAACATTGTTACTAACATATTAGATAATCAGTGTGACTCACTGCTCCATTACCTGTCGTAAACATTTTTTTCAGCCTGTTTTTTTTGGTTAATGTTTCTGTAGTGATGACAGCACTCTTGGAAATTTTAAGACCTTGATGAGCATTGTGCTTCTGCCTCAGCCAAGTTTAACCCTAACTTGTGCCAGAGACCAGCGCTGGCATCGTCACAGCCCAGTCTGCAGATGGCCGTGCAACAGGGGATAGCTGACTGTGCGACTAATCTTACTGGCTCTAGAAGCATCAAACCCTATCTGCATACTTAACAGAACACACATCATTTGACAATAAATGCATGTGTAGACTTTTATCACGACGAATGTGGGCTTCTTGGTCCTTTAGCCCTGTAAGGATAGCTATGATGTGTATCTATTTTCAAACTTTGTCCCCTGAAATGTTGTCCAGCTTTTTTCAAGGTCAGAGAATCGATCACTCTGACGCTGTCTGCTGACTCACACAAACAAAGAAACACAGTCTTGTTGAAATCATGGCTCTGGACCAAAGCGAGGACAGGTGGGAGAACTGAGGAGGAGTGAGGCAGGAAGGAACAAAAGAGGAGAGGAAGATAGAGAACTTCTGTGTATCCTAAGCTGCCTGAGTTTCCATTAAATGTGCTGCCTTGCCTACAAAAGGTTATGTTTGTGATATACTGTATATGTCAGATCCTCAGTGATGTTACTCCCAGGTGAGGCTGCCCTCCTCTCAAAAGCAACACTCTACAAAGCCAAAAAGCAGAGGCTACATACAGGGTGACACTGAGTATAAAACAACTTCAAGGAAAGGAAAAATGACTTCTCAAATGGGTTGTATTTATTAAATGTATGTAGGGCTATTTTATTTACATCCTTTTACAATATTTTTTGTGGTGAAAAACCACATTGGCTGATTTCACCTTTGACCCTTAAATGCAGCCTCAGGGTGAGAGGGCTTGTCCCCATGTAACACCTGAGGCATGATGGGTACGAAGTCAGAGGAAAAGTTTCTTTTAAATCATTTTTTAATCGTAGATGTTATCAACCTTTTTCATTTAACAAGTAATGGATCACTTAACACTGTTTGAAATTATGTTTGCTTATTAAAACATAAGTTAATGATATAAGAGCTTATTAATCTTGTAGGACTTGTCAGTGACAAAGCATAAATTAAGACAGGCTACTGATTGTATTTTGTAAATGATGTGATCAATCAATCTGTCGTGGTTAAATTAACAAAAAGAGGAAACGCGGTTCAAAACAAAACAAAACAAAACAAAATATCCCTTTAATTTTGAAATGTAATTCATTAATCATGTTATTACACACAGTGTCTCGCTTCATTAAAATGTACATTGATTATTCTTCTGTGATGGCATTGCTCTAGTGGATATTACATCAGTTGGTGAATCACCATATTTCATGCAGTGACCTGTGTGTGTACAGCCCAGCTGAGAAGAGAAGTTGCACGAGTCAGCCAGAGCCTGATCTATTTACAGAGGGTTGAAATCTGCTGTGTAAATACCAACACCCCTGTCTCTATACATAGGTGGCTTTCAGAGGGAATAAGAGATGGCACTAATTGGTTTGATGTATGTTGGGCCCAGAACACACCCACAGGACTGTTAGTCCAACCTTCTCAGTCAGACTGTGCACCAATTAACTGACATAATGTAGTCAGACATGCCCTTATTGGCCTAGGCCATGCATATAGCTCTTCTTCTTTCCCCTTGTTCTCAGTGGTTACACATTCTAGTTCTGCTTTCTATGGAACATAACAGAACAGGGGACCCACATCTCTCATCTTTACCTGCCTGGATTTGTGAGCACTTCTTTAGTCAGAACTCTATAATGTCATTAATATATCACTAAACCAGATAAGGGTTGTTGGTGTTTTTGCAACAACCCTCCCCTCTGGATAATATGTTAAAAAAATATATTTTTCTACTGCCGGTGTTTATCAAATGAATGGCTGCTTTCACAGTGAATGTAATTGAATTAACGTTACTCGATGTTTGGTTTAAGTTTAGTGCACTGCATGCTTTTAGTTTGACTATTAACTTGCTTGTCTTTATTTGTTCTCTTTTAAATGTAGGTCACACAATCCCTGCATGCAAGTGATCATGTGTGGTGTAAAGCATCTCATCGATGTGTTTCTTTGTCAAGCCTGCAGATGGATACACAGGAAGCTTTGTTCTTCTGCTCAGGCAGCTTTAGACCAACCACAGAGAATCAACACATCAGAACATCAGAACACAAATTCTGATCTGCTGACAGCAGCACACAAAAAAAAACCTTCTCACACAGACTCTGTAAGCAACGGTAAATCATGAAAGCCCTTACCCAACATTCCTTTCTCTCCATTGGACAGACACAGATCTTTTTCTGCAGACGGCAGAACGAAGGCGACCACAAAACATTCGACTCCATCAGCCATCAGAGCGAGTCCCAGGACTATGAAGAGCGTCCACTGGAACCTCCCATGTCCACAGTCCTCCATGATGTCCTCGTACTGTTCAGATAACTCTGCAAGTTCAGAGGCTGCACTGCTGGCTGTGTGACTTTTGGTTCTTATAGAAAAAAAGGGAAAGAAGAATCATTCATATCACTACCTGGAAGATGTTTGGTTATAGTGTAAGTCAAATTGAGTGATATCATTACCTCTTAGATAAAAAGATAACCTGATTGTATTGGATTTAAATTAGACAACATTATTGCTAAAAACTCGTCCATCTTGCAAAATGTATGGAACTTCTTCAGCTGGTGCAACTCTAAGAATGTTACAACAGCTTTATGATTTGTTTTCTATTTAATCAATCTCCCCTGCCTTTTTTTTTTTCTGTTGAGACCAGTGTGATGTCAACTCTTCTGCCACTGAAACATGACAATCCTTCAACAAACATCTATGTAAAGAGACATCTAACAACTTTGTAACATCTAAAGCTTCTGTGGTGAACTTTCTTTAGTGTGGGTTTTGAGGACACCTGTGGGCATAGTTGTACGTCTTATCTCTGCTGATCTTGTAGCTGTCCGAGGTGTGTCAATTGCAAACATTTATAAAAACCACAGTACAATCTACTGGGTCCAAATCTACAGTAGACCAAACAGGTCCTCTGCCTTCAGAGTTATCAATGTGCAAATATCCACAGGACCACAAACAGATGTAGACTACATTGCGTTCTGGCTAGTTTAGAGTAATGATGATCGTTTGCACTGGCCCTGAGTGGTAAAACCTTGTATCGCAATGTTTTCATTATATTAAAGTTAAGTTTTATGTTAATGATACCTGCAATGACATGCAACATGCAGAATATAATAACAATTTACTGGAACCATGACCTAAAAATTGAAAGCCAAATTAAATCCTGAATCATTAGGAGGTGACATTTCACTGGTTTGATGTGTAGGATAAAGGACATTCATAAATGATGAACGATACGATGCATAATGAAAACAATATTCTGTGTCTCACCGTGCAGCTCTCTGTGCAGCCTTCACATCATCCGGATGTGGGATCCCCTGATATTCCCCCTCGTACATCTGATCCTCTTCATCGTGTCCTTCAGTAGCGTCACTTGCTGCATCCTCCTCCTGGGGAGGGTAGTCTGCCTGGTAACCGTATCCATCATGACCTTCTCCATATGTCCCATATCTGTCACCCCCTCCTTGCTGGTATGTGTTGTTTTGGTAGGGGTCAGCCATCTTGGCTAACTGGGCCTACTAGGCTAACAGCTTATCTTTCACAAAGTTGAAGGCTTTAAGTTATGCCTGGTCTGGTTTTTCACAGAAATGTGTAGATTAATTTTCAAGTTTCATTCACTTTTACTGTCAAATACAATTGATAGTGTCAATAGTCTGCATCACAAAGTCAACTCATTTGCTGTGCAGCTTGCTAGGAAAATGTATCTTGTACATAAATTAGCTTAAGAAGTTCTCTGTGTGTGTTACTGTGGGTTCAACTCAGGTCCTGGTTTTGATTTTGGGGATTTTGCTAGTGGAGTCCTTGGATCTTGTCTTCAGATTTCACACCTGAAAACAGAAAACTCTGGTTAGTTTGGTTACTCCTCAAAGGAAAACAAAGCTTTGCATTTCTTGATATTGACATGCAAATAATAAGATAATGCTTCTGATTTAATTTCTCTGTCACATGGCTGAGTATTTGATTTGTGTTTCAGCTGATTCACAAGGGATATAAAGAGGTGTCTGTTCATCATCTGTGCCTGTGTGGATAGAAACAGCCCTCAAAGGGGAAATTTTATTTCTGTCTGTATTTCTTCTTAGATCATTACAAACTGAATCAGAATCAAGGTTTGTTACAACAGTAACTTATATATACTAAATTTGTATTGTCATTGTTGAATAATGGCAATGTTGAACAACAAAAAGAAGAGGAGACAAAAGTAACTCCCAGTGGGAGGTGTTTTTTTGCGACATATGATTCAGTCATTTTCCAGCTGAAATATTATATAAATATAATACTATAAACATTAAGAATTTTGGATTTTGAATCATTTTCAGATTTTCTTTTTATTTAAAAATGGAGAGTGTTTTGTTTGAATTGCTGGATAAGGAAACATTTTGAAAACATAAGTTTGGACCGAGGGAAGTTCAGATCATCCCTTTTTACATTTTGATAAATTGTCAGGAATTTATCAACTAAGTTTGAAATGAACAATAGTCACCCCTGTTGAATACTGTGATGATTAAGAGGCAATTTCTAGAGTTGAGGAGTGAAGCCAATGTGGAATTGCAATTAATTGCAGTTCTCCTAGTGTCCACTTGAGACTGGCTCCAAAAGCTAAGGAGACCCTGTTAAAACCCACAGTGAGAAGCCCATTTTTAAAGCAAAATCAAACATCTTTACAGCCTGGTAAACAAAACGGTTTGGCTAATTTCTCATTTTTTACTTATTGTCGAAGGGGTGAATATTTCTTATGACCCATTACTTTTGAAGAAATTGAGACTGAGGCCCGTCCATTCGTATGTGGATATCTTGGGGGGAAAAAAAGATCCTCTGTGTTTTGGACTTAGGTCCCCACATAGACATAATGTCAGGACACTGAAAACAGGGTTTTTTAAAACCTTTTTTGCCTGTCTTTATGTGGTCAGCAAAAATTCAAGTTTTGGGAAATGCTGACATCATTACCTCACCTTGCTCATGGCAATTGTTGTTTATATATATTGTGCATGTGCCAAGATGATTTACATCTGTTCTGTATCGTTAGGTTTAATTGCACACTTACAAGGAAACCTAGCTTTAATTCATCATGATACCGCGGGCAAATAAATATTTAACACTCAATAGTTTTTAACTCAACAATCGATCCACTGTTTAAAGAACACTGTTTACAACTGCAGCTCACTCAACCAAATGCTCTTCCATGGTGCAGTGACAGACCGATTACACATTATTGCCACCTACTGGCTTGGCATGCTTATGTGGGCATTTTTAACTGATTCTGCATTGTGGACAGATAGCTCAGTTGACCGACAGGTGGGTGCAGTGTAGCCGGTTACATAAAGGCCCAAGGCCTGCCCTGGCTCCATTCTTTTTCTGTTTCTAAATTGACTGAAAGTTAGGCTGAGTCAGCATTTAATATGGTGACTGCAAATGGTTGGCTTCAAAAACCCCTCTCTCACCAAAGGGTGACAACACTGAGACAACAAATGTGTTTTCTGCAGTCTATTGCAATGGCCTGCAATACATCATAAAACCATGATGGAAAAATATATTTCCTTGTAGTGAGATTTCCGTGCAGAATTTTTCCTGCTTCCTTTTTTTTTTTACATCAGTAGCCTCACTCTTTGGTTCAGCCCAAACTGAAATTGGTTCGTAGTGCACTACTGTTAAAAGAAAAGATAAACATTGTTCATCACTGAAGCCAGGCCTTCGTGTCCCATCACTGTTTGTGTGTTTCACTTCGTTTCCTGGCTGGTAAACTACTGTATGTCTGCGGCAACAAAACAAACAAAACTGAATGCTCTTGTCTGCTCTCAGAGTTCTGAGTCATTAATCTACACAAACAGAGAGAGTGTCGGTTTACTGTAAAAGCATTATTGAAGCTTCATGTAGCAGTGACTTCAAATAAATGTATCCATTCAACATGGATTAACAGGCTATTAAGAGGCTGAACGATACTTCAGCACACACACACACACACACACAGAGAATGAGAGAGAGAGAGAGAGAGAGAGAGAGAGAGTCAAACTATAATGTTCTTTGTTCTTTACGGTCTGATTATGTAAAGCTGATTTAGGTCTCTGAGTATACTGTTTGTTTGTTTGTTTGTCTGGTTGTTAATGATCTTTGCAGCAATGGCATAAAGTATGTGTGCACACACAAACAAAGAGCATGTATGGACCCTTTATATCTCCACTAATCTTTCTTTGACTACTTGCCATAAGTTGTCAAGTAATAAGGAGCACAACAGAGAGGCAACTTATTAATCTTCTTCATTTAATTCTTCAAGGATTCTAACTGGGTGTTCACACCAAATGCGAATAAAATCATCCGCTCGACTAAGTTACATGTAAAGTCAATGTAGAGATGCGAATAGCGGTGTGTAGGCGCAAATGGCGCGAATTGGGTGACGCAAATTGCGGGATTCGTGCGAATGAAGCAAATTCATTCGCTGGAATGATTTGGGAGAGTTGAAATATCTGGACTCCAGCAACTCCATCGACCTGCGATAGCCAATCAGCATGCAGATCACCCAGGGACGTGTTGTGTGACGTATGGACCAGCAGAGATTCACTCATCTGGAATGTATGGGACACTTTGATTCTGTCTCCGTGCAGATTCCCTAAACTTTGTGACACTACTTAAATTTCATGGGATTATTTTTATCAGGAATAAGCAGGAGCTCACTGTGAGGACACAGAGTTAGGAGGATTATCTGGTGAGTTGTAAAAAACTTTGTCTGTCACTTGCATCCAGCTATGATTTGTGGTATGAAGTTAGCTCTGCCCCCTTTAGCATAACCGGCTTCCCCATTCAATGTCCGCGAGCTCAACCTTGTTTGATGACAGACTGCTGTGTCGTGGGAACCCTCCCTCCATCTTGCGAAAATTTGTGTCTTGGGCACTCGTGTACTCGCGAGTAAACACAAAACATTCTCGCGTCTGTATTCCCGCGAATAGCACGATCATCATCTGGTGTGAACGCGACATAAGAGAAGATGTTTGTCACTATTTCCATGTTATAAAATATCAGCAAACTCCTGCACACTGTCCAACTGTCAATAATACATTTAATGCCATTGTTTTGGACTGGTACCTCTCCAACAGACCTAACATATGAAAAAGATGAGCCAATTTGTTTTCTATGATCTAAATCAGAAACAAAAGAAAATGTTCTAAATGTAGATTCAAAGAAAACTTCTGCAACACAGTCCAATTTGTCCTTTAACAAGACAAAACCAGTTATAGCTTAAGATTTTAGGGTGGCCATCAGACAAACTGAAACCAACTGGAGGGGTGGCCAATCAGATTTCAATGGGGGGCTATGCCACCCTTGGCAACCCCTCTTGACACGCCCCTAGCCAGTGAGCAAGTATTGGTTGCAGTTTGCTTGTTCCTGAAGCCTGGCCAAAGATCATTTGAGAAACACTGACTTTTTATTATGAAACTGCTTTGTCATTTTCTTACATTGTCTTGTCAGCAGCTCCATTTGTTTTGGAAGAGATATGCCTTTATGGATAATTTGGCATCCATATTGGTTTAGCACTGAAAGATTTCTGTGCAACTACTATCTTTTTTTTCTGTCGGGTCACTGTTACTTTTAATTAACCAAATAAGGTATTTCAGTCAAAGATATCTGGAGCTTCATTCATCTGAGTTCCTTTTGTCTTTGAGGAGGAGACTTCTGTGGATCATTTAACTTCCATTAAAAATTGTGAATAATTAACTAAACCTAATAGCCTGCTGTGCTGTTGCTCCTGCATCACTCTGTGTAATCAGACTCAGCTAAATTAACAAAGATTGAGCAGAGGTTGGACTGACAAGATGCAAGTCGACTCAACTGATGTCGACTCAACTGATGCTACAATTGGACTGATATTCACATGAATGCATAAACACAGAAATTAATCTTAGACATGACACATACCACTACACTTAGCAAATCAACAATACAACAGCCAGACCCTTATATGCAAATGCAGTGCAACTGCACCAATACATGTGTGTTCATAAGACTGTAGAATGCCTCAGTTAGGTGAATGAAAATAGACAAATTTGAAAAAATGAAAAGTTGAAAACATATGCTTTGCACGTAAATATATCTAACAAACTTGAAGAATAAAACCTTCGCTCAGCCCTCTGACTTCCTTCCTTTCTGTCTTAGAGGTGACTTCTTCGTCTCCACCATATGGATTTTTTCTGGCCGGGGAGCATTTCAGGGGTGCTGCCAAGTCACGCCCAAAGCTCTCCCTGCAAAGATCATGTCCACTGTCTGTATAGGAGCTGAGTGGGGATACAAAAAAAATGGCACCAGATTTTTAAATCAGCATGCAAGCTCAGTGCATCCCATAAAACACCTACAAACACCAGGAACCATGTGACCCACTTCTCTTTGATGAATATTGTGAATTGCAAACAGAGATATTACTTGAAGAAGCCTTGTGTGATTTCTCGCTAATTGAAACTACAGTCATCAAGATTAAAAAGGCACTACAAACATCCTGATCTGAACAAACTGGCACAAGGATTTCGTTTTTTTACCGTTAAGAGCTGCTAGCGTAAAGTTGCAGCAAACTAAACAAACCTACATATGTATTACTGTGCTTGTGTTGGAATAGGATTACGGATTGGAAATAGTATAGAGGATCTTTACCCTCTGATTGACAGAAGAAATTGATTTCAACTATCAACAGACTGTATCGTCAAGGGGTTTCTTCTTTAATCAACACAACACAAGCACCTGCCAATAAATATTGAATACAGCCCTTATCTGTGGGTCTTTTTAAGCACAGAGTGAGTCATGTTACCGCCCAAACTACACCACAGTGGTCCACAACAACACTGATAAAACCTCAACATATCTGACAACAGATTTTGCTGAAAGTGGGTCCCCGTTTTTGTGCCTGTTGTACAGAAAGGTGGTGTTCCTGGTCATGAGGAACTTGATTCCTGATATTGAAAGAATGGAAGTGCCTAAAGCTGTGGGTTTTCGAATGGCTGCTTCAGTCACTGAAGATCACCTATAAGCTGTGTTGTTGTTATTGTTGTTGTTGTTACGTTCAGGTAATAGCAATGGTTTGCTGTGTGGTTCATTGTACAAACAGACCATCCAAGAAGTCTATACTCAAGCTTTCTTGCTGATTAAAAATTTTGGACCATTTTATCAACACATTTGAACCAATAAGCTTGTTTCAGAGTCTTCACTCAATATATCTGGCATGTTTGCTTCTTCAGTCTTTGTCTAACATTGTTCGAGTACTAATTCAGGAGAAGCACCCTTTGAAGGACCCAGTCTCCCTAGCCTGCAAAGACCACTTAGGCAAATATTAATAATATGGTCTAGCCTATAGAAAACATATTTTTTTGGTCGCCAGCAGTTCCCATCTTTTCCTTTTTGCTAGCGGCACTTTTTAACTAAGTGCTGCTCCTGTAGCCTGCACTGGATATGCTGACACAACTAACATCATGTAATTTAACTGAATGATTTTAAGATAATTTGAAGTTTCACAGCGCTTTTGATTTTTCAAAATTTGTAATGCCAGCAAGTGACATTAATTACTAACATTCAAAAGTGAATTACTCAACCATTTGTTGGTACATCTAATTTGAATTAGATACAAAGAATTTCCGGATATGTTGGGTCATGAGCATACAGCCCGGGCATCCTTCATGGCCCAGAAAAACTAGGACTCATCTGCTCACTTCATTTGAAGAAGGCTTCAAAGTGGGAAAGCCTTGGACACGCCATTGCATTGCTTAACAATGGGTCCTTAAAAGTACTCATGGGGGAAGGCAGCCCTTGAATTGAAAAACAGCATTTGATTTATTTTTGTGCAAGGGTAGTCAGGATTAGTGTTGGCCTTTTTTTCGACAGAGAAATCGGTGGCTGTAGCCATGACAGATACCCTGTTTGTGCAGTTCACTCTGGTTTGCTTTCCAAATGGAGAAGCAGGCGAGCAGTGAGTCATTTACTTTCAAAAGCTCTGCTGGATTCTTAACTCTTAGAAAACAACTTAGATCAGCTAACACCACAAATACAATATCAGTCTGTGAGAAACACAATGGTTAACTAGCTCATTCAAAAGTAAAGAATAAGTCTTGGGCTTGATATGTATAACATTGATAGCTTACCAACATAAATAAATACAAATGAAAAGAAAGATGGCAGCAGCCAGGTAATAGCACACCCATTGGTTATTAGCATTATTCATACAGTTTATGAGTTAAAAATATCCCAAGGCTGGTCAAATTTGTCCACCTAAACATAATCACATCATTGTAACTGGCTTCAAAGTATTGTACCCCCATCGGCAACACCACTGGTGCACTTGTCTTTGGACCTGTTGATATGATATCAGGTAACATCATCAAACAAATGCTATATGTAATCAAGAATGTCAGATTCTGAAACAGTGGTGTCACGTCTAATATGTGTGTCCACAATTGTTCTCCAGATAATGCACTCATCAAATGAGGTTTCTAATGTGAGAGCAATGGTGGGGTCAAGACTAAAAGCTATGAAGTATTGCATTACTTGGACTGTGTAATACACTGCTGTTGTTTGATAAGAGGATCATACCTTTTTATCTGGCTTTAATTAAATCATGTACCGTTTGATAAAACACTCCCCTAAAGAATACTTCTCCTTGTTATCTGGCATTGTAGTAAAAAAAAAAGAGACTTTGGAGAATTTGGATGAGGCAGAACATGTCTCCATCAATAGTATAACATCAGTGGTTCCAGTGGTGGCCACTGGATTAATTGCTCCATTATGTATTACACAACTGCTCCCAATGCTTTGTTCAGCTGTTGGTCATTGCCCTGATGTCTTGCCCTAATCCCCTCTGTGAACTCTTCTAAACTCTGCTGTGACACCTCGGAGTTCAGATGTACTCTTGCATACATAAGATAGAAGGGTACCTGGTATTACTGCTTAATGTAATGCCACTTTTGAGTAGTATTTTCTAATTATTCTAATGCTTTAAAATATGTTGAACCTAAAGCCTGATTTATACTTCTGCGTCGAATTGACGGCGTAGCCTACGCCGGAGGTCCGCATAGCTCCCGTACCTACGCAGAGGCCAATGTACGTAGCTGACGTGCACCTCCTCCAAAATGTGACTACGTGTCGAATCGACGCAGACTGCAAGCCCCGTGATTGGTCCCCTTGGCGGCATTGTATTTCCAGCATTTACAACACTTCTGGGATCCCTGCTCATCAGCTGCTCATCGGCCACATATTTCATGTCCTCATCTCTTTTCTTCATGTAATCATGTCTGTATGATAAACAGTAACATGTATCAGCTGTACATTAACATAACACGCTCTGAATCGCTGTGGAAAAGTAAACAGAGATCGTAGCAGGGATGATTTTAGTCAATAAACTGAAACTGAAGTATTATCATAATGTCATAGCCTACACAACATTTTCTTTGCAGTGCTTTAAGATAAATAAAATGAATTGACATCAGTATACATTGTACTATTTTCAAAAAAGGATCTCTAGTCAGCCAACCCAATGTTTGATTTCCTATCATACACCACTGATGGCAAATGGTAAATAAAATTTAACTTCTGCAGCCCTTTTCTGGTCACTTTTGCACAACTCACCACATTCACCCATTCACCCCAAATTCAAACACTAATAGAGGGTGATATACAATTAGGGGACTGTCAGTATTAACTATTCTCCTTTGTATTCATTCAAACACTGCTACTGTTGACACACTTAGTAGTGATTATCTTGCCCAAGGACACTTCGGCATGTGATTGTGGGAGCTACGGAGCCACCAAATGAGAAACAATCAACTTTACCACTGAGCCACAGCAGCCCATAACCATGCCCATTGATAATGTAGAGGGATGACGGCACGACAGAAGTTACAAAATTGGTAAACCAAAGATGTAACCCCAAGTTTGTTAATTAAGATCCATTTAAAAAAAATATTGTGGAAACTATAATAATCAGTTTTCATGCTTACTTGAAAAAAAAAACCAAAGATTGACTCCGTATATTCAGACTCCTCTCTCTCTAACTTCTTAAATGTCTTTGATGGCAGTGGTACATAGTAAATAATAGCTTCATGGCAGAGCAGGGCACATGTATGTTAATCCATTAATTGTTGATCACTGGCATTATTTTTTTTACTGACTGGACGTTAATTTGAAAAGTAAATAAATAAAGCAATGAGAAACCAAGAATCAGAAGACGCAGAGAAAGGGTGAAAGAAATCTGATATGACTCAGCAGCGGCCTAAATTTGATTGACAGCCAAACGGTGATGAGAGCAACCCAGCCATAGTTGTTTTGTTTGATAGCTGCCCAGCAGGAAATGAATATCTGGACAGTCTATTGGACATCAGTCTATCTTTGTCACATGGCTGATTCAGCTCTATTAGTTTTCTTTATGCTAATAAAGAGTCCACAGGGTGTCTGCAGGTTTCAGCACATTCAGACCTCTTTCTTTTCCTACGAAATGCCAACCTGGAGAACACTGAGGAGGTTCATTTACAAAGGACATAAACACATAATAATAACTGGGTGTCTCTTCTGTGTTTCTCCACTTCTGATGCTAACAGACTGTATGAAACGATTAGATTATCACTACAGCTTGCCATGTTTTCAGGATATGTGAAAATATTGCTGAATGCTGACAACATTAATTTGATCAAGGTGACATTTATTTTATAATTAAACAAACAAAAAAAAAAGAATGAAGTGAAGGTTAATTATTACACTTTAGTTATGAAGCCAAACTTGATGGAAAGTCACAGGCTCGACACAGACGGAGAAAAATCTCACGCTGTTACAGCTGATGTAATCTGCAGTCAGAGAGGCTACTTAAGGACACTGATGGTATCTTAAAAGGTAAATGGACTGCACTAATGAAGCCCCTGCTCGTCCTCGAAGCACTAAAAAAGCTTCACACTACATGCAATTCACTTCATCCACAGATGGCTGTGCCTTCAGCAGCAATTTGGGGCTCAATATCTTTCCCAAGGACGCTTCGACATGTGGACTGGTGGAGCCAGGGCTCAATTAGAGGAACCGTTCTCGCCTAAGTCAGAGCTGCTCCAGTGCTTAAGTAAAATGGATGAGGAGTGCTTGCCTGAGTGTTTTAGTATTTGAAGGTGCATGTTCAAACACATACATTCACAGTCTTTTCATACTGCTCAAGCAGGGGTGATTGGCTGCTGGTTGGTGGATTTATTATAAGTCATTCTTAGCTTGTTCTCCGTGACACTGATTTGATGTTTGGGCTTTCTGAGGTTAGCTTTAATGAAGAAGTCATTCATCATTAATCAACCAATACATCTGTTTTATGTCAATGTCAAGTCATCTGGTCATGACTTTAGTCGGAGTTATAGTTCTGGGGTTCGGATAGGTACAGTAGCTGGAAGATACCAAACACATTATATCCTAAATCAGAGGTGTAGGCCATTTGTGATTTCAGATAGTCTGTCTTTATGTGCTGTGGCTATATGTTGTAGTCCATCCTATTCTTGTGAACAGGATACTTCAGGAAATCATGGAGGAAATATATTCAACAGGGCAGGGTTTACGTTAGCTGCTATTTACCGGCTATTAGCCGGTTTCAAGTGCAGTTGGCCGGCATCTAGAGATATCGTCAGCCGAAATGTCAGGCGGAATACAAATAAATATAAATAACCATATTGCTCATAATTTAAGCTGGGAGGTTTTCCCTTTAAACTGCATGTGAAAAAGTGGACTAGTCTTATATTCTGAGTCTACACTGTTACATACCAACATGCGTTTATGACTGTGCCGTGAAGTGGCAAATCTTTTTGAGTGTCACCCAAACGCTACACGTCACGTTTACTGATTGACAGCAGCGCAGAGAAATCAGTCGGACCTGAATGCTCAAAAACATCAGAAGAACGCTTCTCCACTGATGACAGACGCGTGTAACCCAGGTCCTACTTGGACAAGTTTACAGAAAGTTACGATCATGTTTATGAATAGTTCAATCAAGTTTAGCCTCCCAGCATGATGAGATATGAATATCAAAACAAACTTGGTGATGGCCACCTTCCCTAGCGCTTAAAGGGGAGAGATAGCTTGCACGTGGATTATTCCCTTCAGTGCAGTGTGCAGAGGACATTACCAAACATTCACCCGTACTTACATGGCAGGTCACGCCTGTTGGCCCCGGACCAGAGGAGGCTCAGGTTAATATTATTTATTAATTGATTTATTTCAAAATCTAAATGTGATTTTCCGGGTCACCATGTCGGTGTTTTCAGTGTTTTATTGCTGGTAAATGTAAGCTATTCAGCAGATAGGGCATTCAGAGCGGATGTCCGACAGTTGTTCTATTTCGCCGGAATTCTGGAATGTCACCGGCCAAATTGGCCGACGTAAAAAAAAGTCTACCGTAAACTCTGCAACAGGGCTGAAGTTGATCTAGCCACTTGATCTCTGGGAGGAACTAAACAGACCTTGGTGGTCTAAGGTCCAGGAGACCACTAGCCGAAAGTGTTATCAAGAGCTCAATAATCAAAATATGATATAACTTCAAGTACGTCTGACTGGTTAAAATTGTTTAGCAAAGACAGATTTATAGGAAGGGTCAAAGACTGACTTTTCTGTGACTTGTTATGTACTTGAAAAACACTTCACTGTCTCATTCTTGTGTAGGGTCCTATGTCTAAAAAACACCTGAAAATAATGTCTTCAAATCTGGCACAAATTTCCAAATGGACTCAAAGATGAAATGATAAGATTACAGCGGTTATAGGTCCAAGGTCACTGTGTTTGACCTTACATCCATTTCATTCTCATAAATGTGATATCTCAGCAATGCCTGAAGGGGATTTCATTACATTTGGTTTACTGAGAAAACAAATCTGCGATCCCTTTGCGTGGGACACCTCCCCTCGCTCTGACCCTTATGGACCCGCTTCCTCTGCTGAAGGATCTACTTACAATCACATAACGCTCTGAGAGAGAGACATTCTTTGGTAACTCACCCTCCTGTTAATCATTGGGATAAATGCCTCTTGTTTCAGGTAGACCCACAGAACTCCTTGCTTGCTTTTCTTTTTATTTATTTCTACAATGTTCTTGCAAATATTTAAAGACAAATCCATCCTCCTTGCCATCTGCAGTCTCTGTGAGAAAATCAGATAGATTCAGAACTGATAATTGGTTGGTTGGTGAAGGCAAACAATCCCAAAGCAGCAGGTCTATTTATAGCATGCTGCTGTGTCTCTTAACCCACTTCTAGTTTGTTTTAAGTATTAATATTCTACTTAAAGGTCCACAGAACAACATCTTAGAGAGTTACATACCTTGATACAGTCATGTTCTACTACTTTGAGTACTATGAATATTTCATTTTTCATTTCAGTCTCTACAATGTTCTCTACTTCAAAAATTATTTCAGTAGTTTAATCTTAAAGATGTCATTGCAGCTGTCTTAGTTTCAAATATTAATAGATATAAAGGATTTCATTTGAAGAAATGAGTTTTCAAGGGAGAACTGGGGAAGATATTTTCAGAGGCGTAAAACTAGACAGATGGGACCAGCGTGTCTATTTCCTGTGACGTTCACTGACCTAAATGTTTACAGCTATGACGGTCTGATGCAGTGTGTTAGTATCTGCTTCTCCATTCATTGGTTATTGCTGCTTGCCTGTAAAATCAAGAGCTGTTTTTGTGTCATCAGGTGATTCAGTAAATTAACTACAGTTATGAGGATGCATACACAAAAGAGGAGGAAGGAGGGATAACTGATTTCACACACACACACACACACACACACACACGCACTCACACACACTAAAATACCACGTTATAAATGTTTCAGTATCATCATTAATTATACATACACTGGTTTCCTTCAGGCTAGTCACTAGCCGTTGTTCAACCACTGCAGCCTTCAGTATGTCGTTACATCAGGCTGCACAAAAATTACAAAAAAAGTGACACTGTATGATACACCACTGTGTATTTCTGATCATATCTACCATTGTTATCTATGTCAGGGGTTGCTTCCAGGTCTTACGAGTGAGTAAAACTCCTGGATCTTTTGGTAGGTGTCCTTCAAAGGCAACACAACCCAATCTCAGCTGCTCTATTCTGGATATGTTGCCAGTTCTCAATATGGTTGCAGGGAAATTGACCTTTAAATCATGACCAATTCTTTATGGCTCAGCTTCGTCTTCACCACCGAGGTGAAGCCTGAACTTAATTTCAACTTAGCTTTGAGGTAGAATCCTATTTGCATGCATGTCCAGTTGACTTCTCAGAGTTCCTTTCAGGGTTTGACCGACAGATCATCAGATTGATTGAACAGGAACCACAAAGCAACACCACATAGAAACCCCGCCCCTTGAACATTCGTCCACTTGTTTAATTTACAGCGTCTCTAGTGATTCAGGTAATCAATATGTTCTGCAGCACAAGGATTACTAATCTGCAAGCAGTTTCAGTATTTGCAAAGATCTGGTGGTGTAGTCTCTCTACTCGCCTGTGGTTGAATCAAACAATGCTTTGATGACGGATGTGATTTTAATAATGTCAACCCGTTCTGAATCACCATTTAGCCCATTGCTCTTTCTTTCTTTTAAGAGTCAGGTACTCTAAATGATTGTTTTTCAGACAAAAGAGTCACGTAGTTTAGACAGTCACTTTGTGCTGTCCAGTATGCCCAGATTTATCTAAGGTCTGGTTTAACAACATTCATTACAGTTTCTTGTATCCCTTTGGATGGTGATGGGTGCACTAAGGTGATGCATTTTGCAGAGCGGTACATGTGGCAGGGAAAGGAACCGTGTGCAATCCTCAGCTTTTGCCTCTTTTGTTTTCTGTTGTTCTTGTTAAATTGGACAAAGAGTCAGTTTTACTTTTTCTAAACTCTGAGGTTTACTTTTGGGACCAGCAAGACCAAGCAGGTGGCAGAATCTGGACTGCATTGTGTGAAGTGTTAAATTTAGCATGTTTCTGTTTTTAAGTGTGACTCCTAGTTCAACGTTTTCATTATCCGATAACACCCACACAAAGTACAACTCTAATGTCAAAGAACAAAAAGATCATACATTTGCACAAATTTAGCACAGCTAACAGAAAGGCATAATACATCTGTGCTTTCCTTCATCTTAGATATGTGTACTCAAAATCAAAACTAACTTAATCTGTTTCCTGTTTAATGAAGAGACACTTTTCCTACATTATTTTTTCAACCCTCTGCAAAAGCAGTGTTACATCAGTTACTTCTTTCATACATTTGACTGTGATGCCAGTTTAAAGTGATCTTCAAAAGCTTCCTATAATCAAAGAGCACTTGATATGTTATGGCACAGGTATGTTGTAGCTACCATTTCCTTTAAGGATAATTCAAACAGGTCTATTGTGGTAGCCTCTCAGTGACAGTTTTCAGCCAGCAGGATAATGTCCACCAAATACATAGAAATTAGGTGTTAAAAAATAAACCTTTGGTGTTGAAAATGAGGCCAATACTTGAGTACAAACAACTGCAGTCCCTCAGGTGTCTCACTTGAGGCTGGCAAGACAAATCCCCAATATGGTCCCATTTAATCGTGATTACAGACCAAAGCAGTTATATGGACCATGTCAATTATTTCTTTAATCTTTATTCTGTACAGAGGCTATTTTTTGTGTAACACATTTGTTGGGATAATACAAAGCAAGGGGTTATAAAGATTCCATGACGACATGGTACACATGTTTTGTGGGCACAGTTTAGTTGTTTCTAAAGAGGCTTCAAGTCCTTCTCAGCTCCACCTCTTCGATTGAGTCTAGGTTGACCTAATGTTTTGTTGAGTAAGCATTTTCAGTATGGCACAAAAAGCCAAGACAGAGTTGTTCAAGCCACTCTATTTTTCATCTTTTGCATAATTTAAACATGTTATTTAACAAAAACAACGGTGTGTTAAAGAACAGATATCACTCCAAACACCTATCACAACTCCAGAAGTATCAGGGCTTATTCACAAAAATATTGAAACATTTAAGCATTTAGGAGAACATTTTCCATCAGTGGATTAATGTTTGCAGCTTGCCATGAGAGTGTGTCTATGTTTACTGGAGATGACTTTGATCCAGACTTAAATAAAGGTTTACACTGTCAAAATACACAATGCCTGTAAGAATGCATCATTACTGATTGTAGTAAACTGTACCTCCCTGTGACATGAGCTTGAACTGTGCTGTCGGAGGCAACAAATAAGACACCACACTGAACACTGCCAAAGCCCCACAGTACAACCTGGGGTCCTTTTTGAATCCAGAGACACAAACAACATGGGGGTTGCATTCTGCAGTTTTGCCTTTCTTTCTGCTGCAGGTATTTGCAGCACTTATATATCATTTAAGAAGTCATCCTACTATCATGAATCATTTGATAGATCAAACATGAGCCTTCTACAGCAGGACGACAACATTACATCACACCTACCTCAAATGTGAAAACAGCTCCTCTAAGTAACGTGCTCCTTCAAAACTTCACTAACTCACTCTCCCTCCAGATTAGATCAGTCCCAAAAGACCACTTTGTGCGTGTCCTGACTATTTGGGGGATTTATTAATTGAGGAGTTTTCTATTAGGACAGGTTCAGTCTGAAGATTCACTTACATATTAAGTATAAACAAGCCATTAGTCTACTAGTTGATATTACTTTATAATGATTTCTGTTTGTTAAATGGAGAGCTGTGTTTCAGGCCTGAATGAATGTAACACGGTTAACACTGTGTTAAGTATGTACATAACTAGTTGTTAAGATGAGCCTTCAAAGTGCATTAGTGTATACACAAACCAGACTGCATTTCAATATCAATGCTAATGGCTACAATTGTAATTGTAGGTTTCTCTAAGTGTCTTCTGAAAGCTTGAGCTCGGCTATTAGCTGTTAACGTAGTCTGCAGATCGCTTGTTATGACTCGAGTTGGCTTGAGCTTGGTTATTAGCTGCTAACTAGCTAAGGTAGATAGCAGAGTGCTAGTTTCTTCTGGCCCTGGGTCCACCGGTCGAAATGCATGTAGTTTCGGGGTAAAGTCCCTCCGATCGAAAAACGCCTTTAAGGACAGATACTGCTAACTTTAGCTCGGTTTGTTTCTGTAATAATTTTAGAAGTTTTCATACAACCAAAATTACTGATCCTGGTAAATGCTATTGTTAAAAACAACTTGTATGTGAGTTGAAACACTGAACAGTCTAGTTGTCCACAAGACATGAAGATGTTGGAGTAACTGGAATGGAAATGTGTTGTACTATGAACCAAGCTAGCTAGCATAACCGCAGGTAGCACAGTGGAGAAGATAAACCCTGGAACAGACACGCAACCTCCACTCCCCTTATCTCTACTCACTATATGTCAATGTGATTTAACTATAGTGGTTAATGCAAGACATATTTTCATCACATTTGGTCTGAACAAACCTCAAACATGAAAGTGTCTGATGTGGCTGACTCAGTTGAGGAATACATTTTTGCATTGAACAGCCCTATCTCAAACCACAGACACAACTCTGTGTCAGTCATCCCCAGAAATATAACAAAGAGCATAATTCACACCTCTACCATCTCTTCCCTTTCTTTGAACTGGGAGACATCAGAGGAAACTGTGATCACTCTTCTCCTAATGGGTGAGTGCAGATGTGTTATATACCAACTGAGTGTCTACACATCCTGTTTGGCAGGGAGTCTGTTTTCATGACAACCTTTACAACTTATTGATGTTGATAATAAACTGATGTGATAAACTGTAAGAGCAGAAAGATGAAAACAGCCCAGCTCAGATCCATGGTGAATGTGGGGAGAGGAAGCCGAAGAGAAACCTACAGAGTCAGCCCAGTCATTTCCACAGGATTAATAATGCATCATGTTCCTATCTACAGCAGGAAGAGACCACGCACACACACACACACACACACACACACACACACAGAATACAGTACAGAATAGTCGACAGTATCAAATTGGAACAGATGTAAGCAGCACTGGGTTACAGAAATATCATCAAATATAAGCTGTCAGGTTTTAGAAGACCACATGAGTTTATTTTATTTGTTTGGCTGTTTACTTATTTATTTGTAAAATGTTGTATTTAGATATTTTGTTATGATAGTATTCAGAGACAGACTGTTTTTAAAGTCAGACCAATCTTCAAACTCACTGGCAACCATTGTCTATCATCAATAAACTAAAGCCCCTCACAGTGTCAGCGAACCCTTTGGTACTGTAACTGTGGTGTAGCCAGTAGTTAGCAAGACTGCTGCCAAAATATATCCGAATAACTACATAGCTGTATGAGTAATGAAAGTTTGAATATTGTTTAATCCTGGATACATCTTTTGAGAAAGTTAGCTTGTTGTGGATTGTTACTAAAGCTACGTCACACACTCCACCAGCGCTGCGTGTGTTGCAGAAACAGAGACTTGAAAATCAAAAAGCATTACATCCGCTTTCACTTGTAGGTTGTTTTTTTATCAGTCATGATGTCTGGTCTTTCATCGACTCGTCACGTGTCCATCTCATGATCCTTTTCCAAATGAAAGAAAACTTAATGTGATAAAGTCATTACAGGCTCTGCTGACCTATTCTGCAGTTTCTCAGCTCAGCATTTTGTAACCCTGCTAGTTTTTACATAAACAGGAGGGAGGTAAATGGGCCTATTTGACCAAGTTGAACCATTGGCTGTGCCGTGTGTACCTTTTCACACTGGCACATGCTTGTAAAAGATGTAAAAGTATTTCCTTTTCATGTTAAAAAAAAAAATCGACATTCTTTGACAACTGTATAAAAAACAATCTGCATGCACAGGATCTGCAAAAATGACTGAAAACTCTTGAGCATTCCAAGCCAGTAGTAGTCGTTTTAACTTTGTAATGAAACTGAACTAAAGAACGCAAAAAGGCTTTCAAAAGAGCGGTGAGTACAAACAAGAAAAATTTGGTGAACGCAGCAAACCAACACTTTGCTGAAGCTGTGTTACCAAACTGAGTATAGTCAGCAGCCCAAACACAGCTAAATAGTTTGCCATTGCAGTTATTGTCCTCCTACCTGCCCATGGCTGTTTGATTGGGAATGTAATACATGTGTACGAATGGGGCTGTAACAACACCCTTTTTAGAGGATCCCCAGGTTTTCACAATGACAGAAGTGCCATTTTCAAAAGATTCTTCTATAGAACCCAGTTTTAAAAGTTTGCGTTTTCAGACACCCAAAACACCATTTCTGTGTAAGGTAAAAGTCAAAACGCAACAATGGCGTATCATTTTCTACTGAATATACTTAGTGTAAACAGCCCCAAAGTAAATATTCATATGACATGAGTTTTTAGGTCTGTTGGTGCAGACAGAGATTAGCCGTGAACATTGCCAAAACACTGATTGGTTTTAAAATAAGAGGACTGTATTACCTTGTACATGACAAAATTTGGATGTCTTGTTTGACAATCTTTTTAATGGTTTCAGAGCTGTCAACAAATAATTGGTCATTTCAAGATTAATTGGACCACATAATGTTTCTCTTTCCGGCCAGTGAAATAGAATACTTTCACATGAAACCATCTTACAGACAATCTAAAAAATGTCAACTATGACAACTTTGGCAACCTCACACTCACTCCTGTACATGAGGCTCAAATATGAAAGACAGCAAAGACCCTGAGAGCAAAACCTGGTTTGATCTCCTGCTGAATAATCACCTCCTGGCTGACCTCCATGTAACACTGCAGATGAGTCAACAGGAACAAACAGACGTCCTTTACCTATTCTACCAACACTCACGCTGTAAAATGGAGTTTACATATGGCAAGAAAAAGCTTGTAACATGAGATGTGTATGTGTGTGCTTTGGGTTGTGTGCATTGCTTACATAATGCCGTTGGCGAGGAGTCCCTGCTGAAAAAGAAGCTTCCGTGCTTTCATGCTTGTTATTAATAGGTTCATGTCCCATTTTTCTTTGCACCTTGTTACAAACTCTGAACTGCCTGTTTATGTGTTTGCAGAAGCTTTTTTCTGAGTGTAGTTCACAGCCAAATACTTCCAGAGTAGGTGATCTGCTTTTGCAGCAAAAGTTCTTACATCTAGTCTGCTTGTGCTTCTAAAGAAAGATACTGGCTACATTCAGTCTGTTATTTAAAAAAAAAACCACACACTTACAAATAAATTATCTGTGATACTACAGCATTTTAAATGACAATTACACTCATTTAGGGTTTTGAATTAAATAAAAACTTCATTATGATTTTAAATTTCCAAAGTCTGTCAATGTTATAATCATATCAGAAGGTAACTTTGTCTCAGTTATATACTGATATTTAATATTTGTACAGACCTGTCCTTTAAATTCAATGCACAGCACGGATATTTCAAACCAATCCAAGTGAAATACATGGCAAACAACTCAGACTGAATTTTCAAAATCACATCTCTTACCAAAACTGGGCCAAACTGCAGTTTATATCCAATCTTTGGTGTCCCAATTTGACAAGGAAATCCTAAAATTTCTGTCTGAAGTTTCCTCCGAATGTAAAGAGCATCGACAAGCAGACAGAGAGTAAGAGAGACAGGACTGAGGGATTACAACAGAAAAGGAAAGTGCCAGCCTCTCTCTCTCTCTTTCTTTCTCCCTCTCACTCACCCTCCCTCTCTTTCACTCTGCACCACTCCTCCCTGCTGCCACCCACCCACCCACCACATGCACAATGGTACAGTCCGCCGCTGTACTGCAGTATGTGCAAGAACGTGCCATTAGGCTGACCGGTGGGGAGAGAAGGAGTCAGGGCGGGGGTGGGGGTGGAGGGGGATTGAAAGAGACATATGGGTGGCTGATAGGAGGGGGATGGATGGCTGGAAGGAGGCAGGGTGGGATAGATAGAAGAGGAGGTGGAGCAGGGGAGTGACAGATGTGTTGACTTAGAGAGCAGAGATGCTTGATGAGATGCTTTCTGTACACTCCTGTAGCTTCACACAGATATTCAGTAATGATGACCCTGTGTCTGCATATTTTGAGTTTATTTTATTCTTTTTTTCTTTTTTCCTTTCTTTCTATCATTCTTTTAGAGCTACAACAGCCCTTAAAATATGTTCATGCACTGACTAGGGAGGAAAGGGAATAGAAAAAAGAAAGATGGATCGCTTGTCACCTAGTAGCTCATTTCTCCTCATGCAGCACCTCAGTTTTGAGCTGATTTTCATTTTATCTTCCTAAAAAGGTTGTTTTCTCTTACTAAGACTTTAAATACATGCACCTTTGAGCAAGAAGTGACTACGGACATATTGATCTATGAGCTCATGTTTTATTTGCATTGACAGATACATCTCTGGAGTCTAAAGACCAATCATTCCCCATATTTTAAACTCCAGTTCCAGGACCCTGACATTTACAACATAGTCAGATTTGCAATGCGCCTTTGTACACCCAACATAGTAATTTCAAAACTTTAGCACGTACTGATGGCACCTGTCAATATAATGCACACAATATTTCTGCTGCCCGGTGTTTTGTTGTGGTTTGTTACCCTTTCATGTCCTGTTCCCTTTCATGTTAAGTGGATCCCTCTGCAGTAATGTTCAATGTTTAGAGTTAGATGTGAAGGTTTTAGGCAGGGGCTGGATAAGACATTGACGTGATCTCAGTGACATCACACATTGGTTTCAGAAGAGACATTATATTGCCTTGAGATAAGTGTAGCCGTATTGTAAATGCAATCTCAACCTAAATTTCTATCAGTCTAACCCAAACGGCAACCTCTTGTCTCAAAATATGAAGCCCATGCGGAAGTATAAACTGCAATTCATCGAGCGTCCGCTTGAGGCTGGCTGCAGAAACACTGGAAACCACATACACACCAATTCAAAAAAGACGATCTTTGCAGCATAAATAAACATGTTTACAGCCTGGTTCAAAAACAGCTTGGGTCTACATAGCTAATTTCTCTATCGGCACACACTGTACAGGGGATGAATTTTTTGCTAACGGGGCGGTTCGGAAGATACTAAGATTATGAGTTTTGCCCATTTAAGGACATGACTGACTTGATTGACAGGTGGGAACACTGCAGCTGTTGGTTAGGAGAGTCAAAGCCCGCCTCTTTACCTCACACTAAGTTTGGTTGAGTTCAGTATTACCAATACGGCTCCCACCGATGATTGGCTTCAAAACAACGCTTCAGGACAGATGGGTGACGTCACCGATACTACGTCCATTATTTATACAGTCCATGGACTAACCAAAGGCAAAGAGTTGGAACTGAGGCAGGCCTAAAGCCTCATGGCAGATAGCTACAACATGCCCAGTTGCCAGCCAACTCAGCCACCCCTCTAATCCAGTGAGTGAGTTATAAAAAATCACTACTTGTATAGTTGTCATAGCTAAAGAAATTATCTAGTAGGACAAAAAAAAAGTATTTAAGTACCATGATATTAACATTTTTATTTCAGCTTTTAAAATTTGCATTTCAATACTGGGCCTAAAGGGGTCCCCTGCACCTTTGAGGCCAGTCTCAAGTGGACACTCAAGGAAATGCAGTTATTTTGCACTTCAGCATTGCGTTGATTTTTCAGCACCAGAGATTGCCCTTGTGTTTTTCAACAAGTGGAAATACAATTAAAAATGGAGAGAGATTACTACACAATAACAAGTACTTTACGAAAGGAAGTTTATAAAGGAAAACGTTTTCTTTTTGGTATGGCAGCTAGCTGTTAGCATACTGACAGGCTCTTTTGAAAAGGGCAGCAAGCAGTACATTGACAGATACGTAAGTGTTAATAATAACATTTTTGGAATGTGTTTGTGTTTACGTTGTGTTAAAGTATTAAGTGGGACAGAGCATGATGTTTTAATGGAAAGTTAGAATTATATTGTGATTATTTTTTTAATATTTTGAATACTGGAACATTTTTGTATGTACAGCTGGAAGAAACAAGGTCAGTCCTGAACAAAACTACACTCCGGGCTTTCTCTTTCATCAAACAGATCTCCATCAAGCCTGGTTCAAGGCCGGCCAGTTTATTTAACAACAGTTTAGGAAATCTTTAATGGTAACACATTTCAGATTTAGAAAGCCATGTGTATGATAAATGTACTTCTGGCACTTTTAAGCCTGGAAGCTAGTTTTACATAACTTGGGGCCTAAATGATTAATAGGTACACAACGTTTTGTATTTGCTTCATGTAGACAGCTTCAGCCAGGAGCCACAAGACACGCTGTAATGGCTTCAACATATTACAACTTGATTACCTGTTATAATGCTATAATCTGTAATACTTAGTATAAAACAACTCTTACTAGTGAAGCTTTATTTGATTAGAAAAAAAACCTGTTGGTCTCAGCTCTATTGTTAACATGAATATCAAATAATGTAGTGTTTGGACCGAGTGGCTAATAGCTTGATGGTGTTGTAGACCTCAAAGCTGGTGCATTCAGAGTGAACATACACTCTATTTAAATGCCAACTCTCTCTGTGTGTACGCGGCACTAAAGGCAGACCAAATGGAGCACCTATTGTGTGCTCATTAGTGGTTAGGCTTGGAGGAATATGCACGCGCTAACACAGATACACTCACACAAACAGATGTTGCCTGATGTTTTTGGTGTTAACTGAGCCCTCAGGCAGAAAGAGGAAATGAGGATGACTTATAAATCATGACTGAATAATGTTTATTGTCAGATTAACTTTTAGAGAGGAAGACAAACCAAATGTATTGTGACTTGGTAATATGTTGCAAAAACTTTAGCTTGATTGACCATAATGCCACTAGAGAACATCACCTCATTCCCTTCACTTTTGGATTCAGACTTTTATTTAAGCCTCAAACAATCATTGAGGTGTCTTCTTTTTGCTCATTTTGAGATACAGAGAAAGGATAGCGAGGAATTAATATTTCATAAAAACCTAAAACAAAAACACAATTCTCAGGGAAACAATTACACACTCTGGTGAAGTGGTATGGTCATCACTGCCAAACAACACTTAGTAAACTGGCAGGCCCACCCAACACATTAACTTGTGTTTGCTTATTCAAATACTCATCTTTCACAACTACTTCACAAACTAAAAGTTGTTCTTTTGTTGTGCATAAAGCTACGGTTCTGTGAATAAAGCCACCCAAGCTTAGCCTTTAAATCTGATGATGCACACAGAAGCAAAGCACAATGGACATGACCTTGTAATTCAACATCAGTGTATAATATAGGTACTCAACATACAATACTTTGATGCAGTAATACTAAACTGTGAGCTAAAGTCATCAGAAGACTGTATTAAACATGGATGTAGTCTCGGTGACGTTCCCCATTTGTTTCTGTAGGGGTGTAATGAAGCTAGGCGGAAGTTCAAACAGAAAAACTGTTTCGTACTCACTTATTCACATCAATCCCTCTCCCAATGTCTGTCTTCGTAATGATCGCCTAATTATAGGCGTAAACTCTTTTAAATTCTAAAACCAATCAGATTTAGTCTATACCTCTATCGACCAATCACCTGGCTGCTGCCAAAAAATTTAATCTGTTCCCCTCTGTTCTGCTTTGAGCCAGCGTTTCAGTTACACCCTCTGCAACCGGTCACCTCCAGTCCATCTTATCAATGCCCAGGTCCTAAGCCCATCCTGCATCCCTCCTTCATCAACACCACCACCACCAAAGTCTATCCATGGGGGTATCCTATCCTACACATTTTTGAAGACAACACAATAGTGCCTAATCTTCAAAGACATTGCACATTACTTATATTTTCTAAACCTGTAAAGTAGATCATTTTCACTCATAATGAAGTCTCTCCTGATGAAATGAAGACCAAACATGGAAGCTGCCATATTGGAAATGCTGACCCAACATGACTTCTATCTGTTCCAGAAAGCAGAAAAGAGTTGGAGGCGAGGCCATAATCTTGCTGCCTGGCAGAAACATCATTGCACCCACCTGCCAGTCAAATAGGTCATGCCCTTTATTAAGAGTGTTATACATAACTCAAGCCTTAATATTAGCAAAAAACACACAGTCGTTACATGACATTAGCAATGAGGATGTATATTTAACCAACCTATGAATTTATAAGCACTTTCATTTTCAGTATATTCATCCTACAAACATACTTATACTTTGTCAAATGATGAATGCAGAACTTAAGATATCTGTCAAAGTGACGTACGCAGCTAATACATGTGGTACAAAATCAAATCTTATAATCTGTGAGGTAAAATAACAGCGAAATAAACAACATGAAAGGGTTGAGGTTTTTAAATCCTTCAAAAATCTCAGCTGTCACAGATTCAAAACTATAACATGTACTTGTTAGAGCTTTGTCATGTTGTTTTTCCTCAACATTTTAAACATATGTACAGTTTCATGTTGTTTCAAGTTGTCCATTCATGCTCTGACAAACACTATATGATCCTTATTATGAACACTGAAATTTATAATGAGAGAGAGAGAAAAAAATCTAGTGTGACAAAGATCTATCACTCCATATTTGGTGATAGACTACCCCCCCTGACATTTACACATGGTTTAGACCATCTGGCCTTAATCTCCCTCACTGCCATCAGAGACACCAGTTGGTTTGGTGGGTGGGTGGGTTTGGTTTGATCCGCGGTCAGTAGATCAGGAGTAGAAAGCAATAGATAAACACACACACACACACACACACACACACACACACACACACACACACACACACATTTATAGGATAGCAAAGATCCTTAATCCGGTGGCACACTTTGGCAGCGCTGCATAAATCTGATGACAGAGGATTACATCAAACACGATCAGTCAGTCAGTCAACAGGCAGCCGACCTGAGAAGCGAGGACACACTTCTTACCACAATAACAGGGAGTTTACACTAACCTACACGTTATATTTATAGAATATGTAAGGTCAAGGTTTAAAATGAGCTGAGCAGAGACCATAAAGTGGAGTTAACATGATAAAAAACAACCTCTGACTGGAAGCAGATTCATTCTTTTAAACAGATTTTTATAAAGTGTAATACCAACAGCCTCCATTCTTTATACAGCAGACAGATGATGCTTGTTTCAGACATGACACAATTTTATGTGCTGTTGAAACATTTTGACAACTTACAGTTGACTATAATCTAGCAAAGAGGACTGTTCTTCTTTAATTTGATACACTTTGATAATTTTAAAGATATGGTATGGTATATGAATATGGTCAATAAGAACCTGTGTTATCTGAACATAAACATTTACGGCAGTGCTTTGTTTGAAAGTAATCTCCAAGTCATATGATAAAGAGCTTTTCTTAACTTGCATTTCTTCCATTATTATTTTTTTCTCTATAGTGGTCCAAGCAGGAGGAAACAGGAACATCTGAGTGTCCCGAGGGAACCTCCGGCTGCAGATGTGGAGCAGCAGGAGTGATTCTGACATAGTAGTTATAACTAAGAATAACCCAGCTCCTGTAAAAGATGTATGCCTGCATTTGGTAACAGGACAGAATTATGGGTAATCCTCAGACCACAGACTGATTGGTCACGAAGAACACAAAGCAGTAAATCTAGCTACATGTACAGGAAGCTGTCTGTCCACCAGACCAAGCTCTTTTAGTGGATGTAGTTTAGCAGGCACATCCCCTAGGATTATGTTGCAGTCATTAGAGCTGGCAGCCTAAAGAATTTACAGGAGCGACTCCAAAACTTTTTATACAAACTAAAGTCATTTAATCCCCTGAAACATAATGAAAGGTATGATTTCAGCTGGATGTGTTATTTTAACATTTAACTCTGGCCATGTAACTCTGGGGTGCCTCAAGATAACCAGTGGAACAAGGAAGACAAAATATATTGTTATCCTATTCAAGCAATTTTTTTCTTAAATTTTTATACGCATGCATTACTAATGATGCAGGGTCTCAAGTATATTTGTCACAAAAGCGCTCAAACCTCCATTCATTTAGAGTTGCAGATCTTCAGTATTCCAATGATCAGGGAGTTTTGTGAGGATTGTTTTCATATGTGGCCTACAGTTGAACTGATGTGTAGGTTTTCTCCTCATCAAAGGAAACATAAAGAAACAGACTTTGTTTTTAACAAGCCTCTTGATGCATGACTCTGCAGTAGCTATCAAACACAGATCCAAAAGGTTGGCATTTTGGAGATTGATCTTCCTGATCTGGCACTACACAGTAAACTAGATTGGATTAGATTGAGCAGGACTGCCAAATTATAGTGCCTGCCCACTCTACAGCCCGACTAGACCAAAGGAAATACTAATTACTGGAAAAGCATTTTGATGAATTTATGTTCCGGTTTCTGCCAGCAGAGTTCCCACAGCTTTCCTGCATCTCATCAAACACACACGTAGACAAGATTTCTAAAGTACTGTTGACCCAGCTTGTTACTTCAAGACTTTATAACATCTCTTATATTAGTCACATTCTTGTGAAAAGTTCCAAATGTTTCTGTATGGTTTATTTCTTTATAGTTGTGTTTTTTTAAGAACAGTTAATTATTTCAATGTAAACAGTTATCAGTCCTATATTTGGCCTGTTCCATTAAACAACAAATCACTTGGAATCCAGTTTAGCTTAGTCAGTAGAGCAGGTGCCCCATGTACACTACAATCTCAGCTTTAATCATCTATTAAAATGAAAAATAAGTGGCATGATGTAGAATTAAAAACATAAAAAAGAACATTCCTTGGCAACATTTGGATACCAAAATGCTGTCATGCTTTTTAGGGTTAGACAGTGTGTGGGAGTTTGCTTGCAATTTTTGATGGTGTAATTCCTCCCCTACCTATTTCAAAAAACGTGTGAAGCATTTTCCAATTGAAAAGAAAACTACTAATGGAACTAGTTAAGCTGAAACAAAAACATTGCCCTCCAGGTGGGGTATTTTGTCTTTACTTCAGTACAACTGGGAGCTGGAGACATCTTTTTTTATAAACTGTCAGTGTTATGTATGAGGATCCTGTTAAAAATCTGTGTTACATTGATTGTATCATTCTTTGCTCTCCTTATCATTGCAGTATTGCCTTGCTACTTGTGCATTTATGTCTTTACACGGCGACCCTATAAGCTGGAGTCAAATTGCTTGAATGCGTACACATACTCGGCCAACAGAGCTGATCTGAGTCAGTGATTTTAGAGGAAAAGAAAAACTAGAGGGCAATCAGATTTCTAAATGTCCAATGGCAACACCAAATCAAATCTTATAATAGTAATGTTGTACAAACGCATTTGTGTTTGAAATATCAGCTACACTGTTACTCAACATCTGAGCACCTCACCATCCTCCCAGTGAAATTACTGATTCATGAGGTTGTCGGTCTGCAGGGAGAGAGGAGGGTAGAGGAGGAGCAGCCTGTCTCCTTCCCTCCCTTCTGCTCCTCAGCGGAGACAGAAATAGATAGTGTTTCGTCAAACAGTAAATTCTCTCTTAAAGAGGAATTCCTATTTTCTGAAACTGAATCCCATTTTGTAATGTTTGAGGGTCTGTTTTAGCTTTTGGTACAAAAAGTTTTGAAATCTCTCTAATTGGTCATTGGTTGACAGCTGTGAAACAGGCTGTAATGACTGCAATGTAATCCTTTGCAGAAAAGGTGTCGTCCTGATATGTCCACTGAAAGGTCTTATTAGAAAATCAGACATTTCCTTGCCTATACATGCTTCAATCATCCTCCAGCCGAGAGACACTGAGAATGTTGAATTTATTCCTGTGGTGCCATAACGACAGGACTGATTCAATTAGGCATGCGTGTACACCACTCCCACGCCCTCTCCTCGAGCAGTCCACTTCCTCCCACACTATTGTGGTTTTGCTTTGTTTTGCAGAGTCAAGAGGGTAGAGCTAAACATGCCAACTGCTCTGTTGTTGGTTGCAAAAACCATCACGAATGTCTGTATTCTGTCCCAGCACCAGAGGACCAAAGAAAGCAGTGGCAGCTAGAGCTAATTTGTTTGTTGGAGTCAACCACCTAACCTCGGACTTCAACAATGGCAGAACAAATGAAGTTACACAAGAAAGGCAAAAAAGTAGAAATAACACTCAAATTTTAGCTACCCACTCAGAGGCACTAACACACTGTACGACTGACCGCAAACAAAAGTCAGCCATCAGCAGGTCAACATATTTATAAACTCAGAGAAAACTGTCAGGAGTAGCTTTTGGTTGGATTTGTATTGTACTTGTTTTGTATTCCTTTTGCCATTTCCTATTCAATTTGTTCTCATTACCCTGTGTGTCATGTCTTGTGTTCTTATATTCCTCTTATGTGTTTTCACTTGTATTTCTTAGTTCAATCTACAGTTTCCAGTTTTACTTCCTGCTTACTTGTGTGTTTCCCTCCTGTTTGATTACACTGATTAGTTTCACCTGTGTCTTTTCTCACACCTGTGTTGGTTACCCAGTGTGTATTTACTTTCTCTGATTCCCCTTTCCTTTTGTTAGTCTATTGAATCTTTCTCCTGGGTCTTGCTACATCTTCTTCCTTGTGTTGTTCCTTGTGATCTCTAGTGTTTGTTGTGTGGCTCTTCTTTGCTGGATTTTGGACTTTTTTTATACTAAGTTTGGTTTATTTCTTGGCTTTTGTTTATCAAACCCCTTTTGTCTGCATTTTGGGTCTTCCATCTTTGTTTTTTACACTACGTACTACGTGACAAACTATGATATAAGGAAAGTACAAAGAAGCTAAACACATAAACAAGACTAAAATCTTCACTGGGTTTGCAAAATGAAGTAACTGCTGGTAAGAGAAAACAAAGTGAATGTCTAAATTAGGTCGTATTAAATTATATTTCCATCATTAGTGCACATTTGATCTGTCCACAATAACTCCTGTTTGTTCCCTGGAAGTTATAATTTGATGTGACTTATTATTGTAGTGTATAACTGTTTTAGACATACAATATTACAGCCACAGTCCCAATGGTATGGTGATAATAAACATGAATATGAAAACATGATATGAAGCAATAAACAACCATAATTTTACATCTCATAAATGCAACAACACAAAAACTCTGTTGTTAGCCTGTATTAGTCTCTGTTGAAGTATGATGTCAGAAGAGCAAAATCAATAACTTAATGAATTCATATTTTTCACACGTAAAATCATACAGGTCCTTCATCCTCCTCCTCTCAGATTCAGCTCACAGAACTCCATGATGAAGCAAATTGATTGGGTCAGAAAGGCAGAGTTTTCCACAAACTTTTCCGCTCTGCATTTGTCTCCACCACTCTGCACCCTTCCCTCTCAGAACACATCCAGGCAGCAAACAGAGCAGAGCCCAGTTATCATATCATCCTCACCCACTCAGATCAGTGTGTGGATAGAAAATGAAAGGGTGCTGATAGACCACAGAGGCTGTATTCGAGGAGTTTTTTGCAACCAAATTCAGAACTTTGCTCAATTAAAAGGGAACCAGGACATGTTGTACTCAGCTAAAAAGTACCACATGGGACTTTTAATGTTAGTTTTTACGCAACAACAGACTCAGATTGCTTCGGATAACAGGAAAACAAAGGTTCACTGCAAAGATATAACTTTTTGTTCTGGCACTGTGAGAAGTTTGCATGTTGTATTGATTCTGGTGACCAATTGGATGAAATGAGTAGTGTTTTCTGGGATGAAGATTGCCTGTTCTATGAGCACAATCCCCCACTCTCATGAAAATGTGGCTCCTGCCCAAACTGGTCTTTGTTGTAGAAGCAAATACAAGGAATACAGATCTTGCTTTTAATACAAATTTTTTTTGATCAGGACAACTTTTTTGCAGGATCCAGTGATGAGGTCATGTGTTGATTTGTAGCTACGTAGTTTTATTTAAAAAAATGTATCCCACAACATTGATTTAGCTTACAAAAGACGGTTTAACGTTACCCGTCACAGCCCCAGTGTTATAATGTGTGACCTGGTGTTCCAATAAATGTCTGAATAACAAAAATCCTATTCATAGCCACTTTACTCTTTTACATTGAAAAGACTTTCTCCATACGAAGCAATGTCTCAGCAGCAAATGTCGTCTCTTTTCTAATCCTGCTCCAGTATCAGGCTGAATTATTTAGCTTACGATATTACACAAGCAAAAGTGTAGGAGTGAAATGTTTTGAGTTTCCGCCGACTAAAACTAGACTAAAACTATAAAGGGCTGAAAAGACTAAAATTTGACTAAAACAGGCATTTTCGTCTACAGACTAAGACTAAGACTTAATCTAAAATAGCCGCCAAAATTAACACTGGTTACAACTGGCCTTTTGAGGGCAACCATAATGCTGATGTGGCCCTCTGTGAAAATGAGTTTGACACCCCTGCTTTAAAGGCTTCATTGACAAACACAGTAGTTTAAATAGGAGAACATCAGTACTGCTTGTTGAGTCATGCCTTAATCAATCAATTTGTCTTTATACTATTGTATGCTTTTGGTGTTTTAATGGGCACAGCACAATTAAGTGTTCAAGGCAGTGGTAGACCACCAACTCCTGAGTTCTGGTCACTGTGCAGAGAGCAATGCAACAATTGTTTCTGCCATCTTACTCTTTAACAAAAAGATCTGCCACTATCGGGAACCTCCCAGTAATGTTGCCAGGCTCTTAGATTAACAATCTGAGCTTGTCAAGGCAAAACAAACACAATCATTGGATGACATTTAAAGTTCCTGTGACTAGTTTTTATCCAGTTATGAAGTAGACCGGAATAAACAATCAAGCTTCTTTTGAACTACAAAACTAAACAAGACCTTCAGCAACAAGACTGACAAACACTATATTGTAATTTTTAATGCCTAAAACATCTGCAAGGGGGTAGGTCTTGGACCAGGTGATTGACAGCAACCTGAAGAGATAGCCTTTAATTATTTTTGCACAACAAATATACACATGAGGTAAATGTTAGACTTTTACAGATTGAAGGATGACAGTTTATGATGTAAAACATGATATGTACCGGACAAGATGAGCAGATAAATAAAAGATACCCCATTGTCCACAGGTGACACCAAAATCAGCACAAACAGAAAGTTCCTCACTGGAGCTTTAATTTAGAACAACTGCTAAAGAAGTCTACTTGAGAAATCCTGGACCTTTTGCACCTTTGCCAACTACACTCATAAAAGTACAGCAAGTGCACCAGCATCCCCCTTTACCTTAAGATGGGTATGTCAGAGACAGTAAACTAAGCTCGCGGTTTAAAATATAGCAAGCCAATAGCATCAAATATCTCTTTGCTGAACAACTATCAGCCACTTTCAACAAGCCCCCTGCCTCATCTGCATTCATGCAGCCTGAATAAAATCCAAATATTCCAAGATTTGCAGACCTCTTTTCTTTCCCATCATCACTTTACTAGCTCTCTTTCTCTTTCTCTCACCTCCCCATCCTTTCCAATCACACTCCCTGCCTGTTTTTCTTCCCTGCATTATAAATCCTCACATCACACTCTTTCCCACCCTCCTCTACCTACTCTTCTTCTCTGCTGCAGTCTGCCATCTTGTCAGCTTGTTTAACTTCACTTTAATTAATAATTCAAAGATTAATGAGGGAGCTCTGTGGCTCAGTGGAAAATCTCTGCATCCATTGTACAAATGAGTTCCAAGCAATCCACAAGATTATCTATGGCCTTCATCGGAATCCCCTCCTTCTTTCTTTTGCCATTACCGGCTGTGTCAGCATACATACACAATTTTTTTTTTTTGGGCCTTTTAATAATAAGTTGCTATAAAAAGGCAACCGTAACTAACATTTTATGTTTAAAATGTCAGAACGACTTAAAAAAACACATAAATTAAGAACAGTATCCTCCAGAGAAAAACAAAGAGGCAAAACAGACTCACTGATTTGGTTTTCCATTCTACAACTCAACTTTTTCTTTGGTCATAATCAGAGTTGTTTCCCACAGCAGCAGGCAGCTGTTTAAGCTCTGTTAAACTCACAGCATGCCACCGGCCCAGGACAGAACAGCAGACATGCAGTACACTGTTGGCTAGGTGGTGAAGATGGTTGAAAATGAAAAAGGGAAAATGATTAACACAGAGCTGAAGAGAAAATCAATATTAGCCTCACATCCATCAGGTTGCACAGAGCACAACTTTAAATTAATGCTAAGGATATATTTCCTCTGTGAGTTAGTAGTGCCAGGTCATCAATTTCATAAACACACCTCCAGAAAAACAAATGCTATGAAGTGTGTGCATACTTTTCCCTTGATGGCTTGAAATAATTGTTCAATTGAAAGAATCTGTGACTTTACAAGAAATGTTTGTTCTTTTTTAATTTAGAGCATGAGTGCCTTAGAAAACACAAGAAAAAGACAGACTATCATGTAGAAATCACACAAGTCAGGAAATGCAACATTAATTATTTTCCATTTATGCAAAGATATGTAACATGAACATATGTTCGCATTAAACATTTTCATTTTGATGCTAATTTAAATTTGAATAGGAAAAAATTGATCTCTATTTAGGATGTCAAGTTTATACATATAATTTCTCACAGATTTTAAGTTATTATATTTTATTATAGATGTCTAAATTAAAGGTAATTTTTACCTGTTTTAACATGTCACGTTTTGATGTCACGTTTTTAGCATCTTTATTTATTTATTTTAAGTCTCAGCGCCATTGTACTTTCTATTGGAGCTCATCAGGTTTGTCATTACCAATGAAGTTACTCAGTTATTGCCAAGCGGTGACCTCTGCCATTGAAAAATGAAGCCGATGCTACAGTGCAAAAAAACGCATTTCCTTGAGTGTCCAGTTGAGGCTGTTTCTAAAAGACAAGAAAGCCCCATTAACACCCATGTTGAAGTATTAATCTTTACAGTGAAATAAACATGTTTACATCGTGGTTTTAAAATAATTTCTTATTTTTTTTACAACTAGTCTGTTTTTATAATACTAAGGCCCAGAGGTATGCATACATTTGCGTAATCAGGGGCTTGACTGAGTTGACTTACAGGCCGCCACATTGTAGCTGTTTGCAATGAAGGCCTGCCTTAGCTTCATCTCTTTGTTAATTTTCTAAATTGATCCGAACTTCGGGCTGTTTTCAAACCGCACACTATACTTGCAGTTGTATTGATTTGGCCAAAATGTAGTATGCAGTATGTAAACAAAAGAAATATTTGCAGTAAGCCAAAAATACCTGGATGTCAAACTGATTCGGAAGAAATCCTCATATGAAACGGACAAGTCTGCCTTCCATTCTGTTTCCCACAATGCACAGTGTTTACATTCTTCTTCATCTGTTTTCCGCTTATGGCAGGTGACACTCATTTTTTAGGTGCATGACCGCCACCTACTGTGTTTGAGTTTGGACTACAGTTTTTACCAAAACTACAACGTTAACATTTAACTGTCTGTTACTTTAACAGTGAAGTGATGCGAAAGAAACATCAGTGAATGTTTTCACTTCCAGTCGTTACAGAGGCGATACCCATCTCGCATGTAACTTTTCATTCTGTGAAAATTATTGAATTCCAGTCTCACTACATACTTCCTTCAAACCCAGTGTGCAATATGCAGTGTGCAGCACGTACTGCATATTGCATCTGTAAGTAGTATGTAGCGGGCAGTAGAGTACATCTTTAGCTGGAGTCAGTATTGCCAATATGGCGACCATTAGCTTTGTACTACACAACAGCTTCTGTAAAACTAAAGCTGTTGGTGAATGGTTACTAATGAATCACCACCATTTGTTCAGTGGTTTTGTTTAAATGTCTAATAGTCCCTTTTTGGAATTAACAATCTCATATCACAACTAAGATTGCAATGGCTACACATTATACAATTGTGTGTGACACAGCATTTGAAACTCATGTAACCATTGCTTGAAATGTTTTTTTTAATGTGCCATTTTCCTCAACATCTTCTCTATTTCAACTCTTTCAGTGGACACTTTGTTGGAATTTAACACATCTATGTCTGTCCACGACTCTGTCATATACATCCCATAATTACCCAATATAATTCAGCACAATAAGGCTTTACAGTGGCCCTGGTGGTGGGGGTCAGTGGTGGCAGTCTGTTGTATTATGGGTGAACCCAGCCCAAATGTTTAGTATTCTGCTTCAGTACACAGGCAGGCGTGTTATGTAACAGCTGGGATCAGATGGAAAAATCACTCATTAACGCCATATGTCTCCCCTAAGATGTATTTTTATCATTACAGGACAATACATTAGATGATTTTTTTATCATGTGGTTATATATACACTAAAATAATCAGCATGTTGTTTGCCAGGCCATTGTTGTATGCTCAATACTTGAAAGTACTTTTTCTTTACAAGAGTGACTGCAAAACAAGCAAATGATAAATCAGTTTCTCTAAATATTTTCCACCACCTGAGCAGCATATTTGAATAAAGATGTTATTTGTGATGAGTATTGATGGAGGTATGATGAAGAAAGGAATTTGAGAGGGTTTTTACTTGCCTTATCTCCTTCAGATCTTGGAAGTCAGGTGGCGGGATATCCCTCTGCTCCCTCTCTTTTTCTCTCTCTTTCTCTCTCTCTCTCTCTCTCTCTCTCTCTCTCTCTCTCTCTCTCTCTCTCTCTCTCTCTCTCTCTCTCTCTCTCTCTCCCTTATCTGGGTGCTGGAGCACTGATGCAGAGAGGGAAAGGTGGGGTGTGTGGTGAGGGGGTGATGCAGTCTAGACAAGGTTTGAATACTTATCAGCTCTGTGTTTGTGAGTCCATCTGTGTGTGCATGAGGGGTTTCCGAGTGAGAGGTGCAGACTCCCCTCCCTTCTCCGTCCTCACAATTCTCATTCAGGTTAATGGGCTGAACTGGCACAATGCATTGGTCTCTGAAGTACTGGCCAATAAAACATCACAGAGTCTGCTGTCCAACAGTTGTACCTGAATGAGCCATAAACAAAGGCTTTGTCATACACCAGGAGAGTCATAAATCATGTAATGTCATACTATTTCCTTCACAATTGTACATTTGTATGTTACCCATGCTACACATTTATTGTAGCTATAAAAAAGAAACAAACAAACAAAAACAAAAACATGAATTTCTCTAGTTGGCATGTTAATTTGTGGATATCTTTGATGGTTTAGAAATGCTATACAAAAATACTTATAGAAGGACCAGAGAGAACACTAAACAAACAAAAAAGGGAAAATCAAGGTCAAAGTCAGTCAATTAGTGCTGTAGACCAATGGTCCCCAAAGTAGGGGTCAAGACCCCCTGGGGGGTTAGGAGACACTGTTGGGGGGTCATAAGATACCTTCCAACAACAATAAAAAAAACTATTATTATTTTAAAGTGAATATTTGATCCATTATTGAAAAAAATATATTTAAGAAACTGTAGATACATTTTAGATAAAACCAAAAAAACATTATATTTGGGGTTGCAGACTATACAATTTGGGAACCTATGCTGTAGACCACAAGTCTATAATTAGTGCTGTTAGAAAAAATCTATTCATATAGCAATTTTAAAACACTGGGTTACACATTGCTCCTAAAGCATAGTAATACAAATACAAACAAAAAATGTATATGAAATACAAACTAAAAAAAAAAAGAAAGAAAACATAAATAGACCTAAATCAGCACATCAAACAAGGACAAAAACCCACATTGAAGGAGCCATAATGTGTGTTTAATTATGTTGTTTGTTTTGTTAATTGACGGAAAAACTTTTCATTGACTTTGATTTTGTACAATGCATCACAAACACAAGCCTACTTAGTCTCAGCAGTACCTTTTAAATCATATGCCTACTGTTTGTTGGACACATATCACTCAAACTGACCCAGTCAGAGCTCTGATGAAATGGCCTGTTCAAAACGTCCATCCATCCATTATCCCTTCTGCGTATCCCACAGGGGGTCTGGAGCAAATTGCAGCTGTCATTGGGCGAGAAGCAGGGTACACCCTGGACAGATCACCAACCTATCACACTGCAAACATATAGACAGATAACCAGACTCACTCACAGCCATTTACAGTTTTTCTCAGTCGCTTTGGTACATTTCTCAGATCAGAATTGAAATTCTCAAAACTACTTGTTCAATTTTCACATCATTGCGTCACTTGTGCACATCAAAAAAGCAGTTTCTCATGTCTTTGAATAAGTTGCAAATGCTTTGGTAGATCCATGCAAATGATTATGTACAATTCTCTGCTGTTTCCTACATTATCAACTGCTTATGTCATGGTGATCAAAATGTATTATAATGGGTCTCTGTTGAATAGTCTCACCCTCCACAACATTTAGGCATTAGTTCATTGCATAAGTCTTCACATGCAAAATGATTGAAAATGTTGTCAGAATATGTCAGTCATATTTCTGTACATTTCCATCAGACTTTTTTTCTAAATCTGTCCTGAATGGGTAAATTGCTCCCAGGTGACAAATTAAGTTCAAACAGTAAAAGCGTAAATGTGAATCTTGTCCAGTCTCTTGCAATCAATCTCCTACATACACTAAGGTGTAACTTACAATTTACAATAACTGTCATCAAAACTTTAGCCTTAGTTTACATCAGAACGTCCCTCCAGAGTACACTGTTATATTGACAACATGACTAAGCAATTTGACTGTCTTATCCGTACACAGTGCCACAAGGACTTGTCACTCTGATGGCACTGACATGTTCATTGACACAATTTACTTTTGAGAGATGGACTAAGGATTTTGAGCAAGATACTGGCTTTTGCAGGAAATCCATGGTGTTTTGCTATTTGTACGAATTGTTTTGAGAAATGGACTTACTGTTTTGCAAATGTCGAGGATGATTTGAGAAATGTACCAAAGTGACTGAGAAAAACTGTAAAATGGTCAACTAACCACATGAGCATGCACTTCGGATTGTGGGAGGAAGCAGGAGTGTTCAGGAGAACCTACACATGCACTAGGAGAACTCTATACAGACAGGTTCCAGCCTGGATTCAAACCAGTGCTATTCACTTCACCAACATGTAGCCAAGGTGTAAAATGGAAACACAAGAAATGCACAATCACATAGAAAAGAAAAGAGACATTTTAACAAAATGCTTACAGTACTATAAATACTCATGTGTCAATATGTAGAAGTTATTTGGACTGAGGTAAAAAAAAAACAACAACCGTAAGGCTGAAAGGAGGCTATGCTAATTCTTACATCCAAAGGAAGGATACTCATTTTAATGTTTGAAACAGACTCCCCAATAATCTAAAGAGAAAAAGAACATTTTAGTGCATTAAAGTTAGAATAAGTGACTTCTTAGTTCATACGATTCAACAAAGTGATATGGACATTACCCAGAAAATACTTGCATAGCATTTTAGCCTGCATGCTGGCCCAAAGATATTGTGTCAGTTGACATACTGTGAATGAGGACTATTGAACGTTTACAAAGAAACACTGACCTCTGTTGCTGAAATTGTGTTGGTGCATTATGGCATTCCCAGGCATCATAAGAGGAAACACTAGACATCATGGTGTTCTAAAAGGCATGTTTGTAAGTATCCTGATGTAGTTACTGACCATCAAAAAACAAGGCCCACATCTGTAACATGAAATGCACTCTCCTGTATGTTTGTAATAAATGTTACTAATTAATACCTAAAGTGAGAATAACCAGTATCAGCTGGTTGTCAATGTCTCTCCTGCACACAGCTCTGTTACAGAGCTTCAAATGTAAACGTCTTATTATGTAATCGTAGTTTGAAGAATGTTTGCTTGTTCTGTTTTGTTTGTGTGATGTTTTGCAGTCAGCTTAGTTGTCAGTGCTTGACGTTGATGTCAGCTTACTGTACCTAGGTGCCAACTTATCCTAAAGTAACAGTGCCAGAGTAAAAGATTTAAGAAGTGCAGCACTTTGATCCCACATTCAACTTTCTGTGAGTATAAGACACTACAACACAAAGTGAAATATATAAATGGATGACTTTTATTACATAACATTTCATGACAAACTGTATTTGTCATACATATTACTTCATATTTGTAAGATAACCTTATTGTTGTTGCATAAGTCTTTTTTACAGTTCATGTTTGGGCTTTTTATGCCTTTACTGGGAGAGATAGGATGATGGGTTGAGTAGAAAACTGAGGAGAGAGCGTGAGGAGTGACTTGCAGCAAAGGGCCATAGGCTGGAACTAAACCTGGAGCATCCACTTGGTTGACTATAGCCTCTGTACATGGGGCTCGATTCAACCTGATGAAGCCTGCACTCCATGACTCGTTTTTTTTAAATAGATATTTGTTTAAATAGACATGTTAACCACACACAGCTCTACAACAAGTCATGCTTGATAATATGGGACTACAACACATGAATATAAAACACTCAGGATTTACAGATGTTTGAGTACATGATGTATAGACTTTGTTCAGACCATAAGCAAAGAACATTTAAACTGCATCATTTTCCTGTGAGTGGCAGTGTCTTTGTTTTTTAAAGTAAGTCACATGTTGGCTAAAACTTGGTTTACTACTGTGTAATAAACCCAAAATAAAACTATTCTGATGTGATTTAATTGCAAAACTGGGTCACATCATTTTTAAAAAGTGTGAATTCATGCTTCATCTGGAGTTTAGATCGACGATGAGATGCAACGTCTACATTTCAGCGGGGTCTCTTTTTGACACTTAGTCACGTTCATGTTGAGCTCAAGTTGTAGAAATTGTCAAAGTGTACCTACAGGCATATATATATTTACATTGACTTACATTAAATCATTCTTGATTTTAGCGCTAACACACCGTAACAGTACTGTATTTTTCAATGATAAATCAATGAAGCACCAAACAGTTTAACAGTAAAGGGAATTAACTCACAAAGGACTCTGTACGTTTGCCAGGAGATCTCTGATGTCTCATGGCATTTATTTATTATGATGAGTTTTTTACTTATTTTGCCCTTGCAAAAATAGTGCTCCCATTAGTTCAAGAGTCTGTGGTGGGTCATGTTGGACTAGGCAGATGGCTGTCTAACATGAGTCTGGTTCTGCTCGAGGTTTCTGCCTGTTAAAAGGAAGTTTTTCCTCGCTGCTGTAACTAGCTAAATACTGCGAGGTGCAATGCTCATTGTGGATTAAGATGAGGTCAGACTGAGTCCTATTTTAAGAGGGGACTGGATCTTATCCTGTCTTGATGTGAGGTCTTTGTTAATAATATAACATGTAGTGCGGTCTAGTCCTGCAATGTTTGTATTGCCTACCTATTTGTTTTGATGTATCATTTCATTTTATGGGGGTATTTATGTAAAATTATCATCTGAACACAGCCTTATGTAACACTGTTGTCAATGATATATGTCCTCTCTTTGATGTGAATATTTTGGTTCACTTTTTTCCAGTTTTGTGCTTACAGTATTGAGATGGGGCTGCCTTTCTGACCTCAGCACCACCTGTAGGGTTTAGATCTCATGACTGATGACCATAGGTAGCATTATACATGAACCTTGTTACATTGACATCACCCAATGGTCAGTCAAGTTAGCCAAGCTCCTTATTGCGCTAAATTTGTAACTTAAATATCTTTAAAAATGAATACGTAAAAAAAATTCACCCCTGTACATTTTGTGCCGATTCAGACCAAAATTGTTATTTCAACCAGGCTGTAAACATGTTTATTTTTGCTGTAAAGATGTTTTGAATGGGAGTGTAGGTGGTTTCTGGTGCTTCTGGAGCCAGCTTCAAATGAAAACTTGAGGAACTGTAGTTTTTAGCATTTCTGCATCGACTGTCTCAGGACCAGAAGTTTCCTCTTGCTGAAGAACTACTGTTGTGCTGCTTTCACCGGAGCACTTGTGGTTTTTGACCTGAGACTGATAATTAAATCTTTTTTCACAAATGTTGCAACTGAAAGGTTTCTCTCCTGTGTGAACAATCATGTGCTTCTTCAGATTTCCTTTTTCGCTGTATTTCTTCCCACAGACCGAGCAGCTAAAAGGTTTCTCTCCGGTGTGAATTCTCATGTGTACAACCAGCGCTCCTTTGTGGGTAAATCCCTTTGCGCAAACCACACAGCTGAATGGTTTCTCTCCTGTGTGAGTTCTTTCATGCCTTCGCAGGTTTTCATGCTGGCTGAATACTTTACCACAACATGAGCAGCTGAACGGTTTCTCTCCTGTGTGGGTTCTGACGTGCCTCGTCAGATCTATGTTTCCACTGAAACCTCTTTCACAGATGGGACAATTAAATGGCTTCTGGCCTGTGTGGTTTCTCATGTGTCTCTTTAAATAGGCCTTCTCAGTGAACGTTTTGTCACAAAAGTCACAGTTGAATGTTTTCTCCCCTTTGTGAAATCGGATGTGTCTCCTCAGATTGGATTTATCGCTAAAACCTTTACCACAAATTAAACAACTGAATGGTTTCCCTTCTGTGTTGTCCATCATGCTTGGTATTCCTTGGACTGTTTCACTGTCTTCACTGTAATCAAGATTTTCTAAACCTGACTGAGATTGACTCATCTCTTGTGAAAAATCATCACTGTTTTCTGTGTCATAATCAGAAGATGTCTTGTCTGATTCTCCAGTACCCTCTTCATCAGCTCCAGTTTCATCACTTTGCCTCTGATGAGGGTTTGAGAACTTCTGACGGATCACAGATACAGCATTGAGAGGTAACTTGGTGGTTTCTTCATCTCGTCCTTGAGGCCTCTCTTCCTGCTGACAGCTCCACACTTCCTCCTCTTCCTCTTTAATATGTGGGTTTACTTGAGTCTCTTGGTTCAGATTGGTTTTCAACCTGCGCTGCCCAGGGGGAACTTCTTCTTTGATCACCAACACCTGTGAGGTAACTAAAAGTTAGGGAAAGAACAGAGTTGTTATTCTCAAATAGATACGATTTTGCATTAATCAAACCAATATGTAGTTGTAAATAGTAGCTTATTAGCAAGGAGGCGCACTCCTTCTGATGATGAACAAAAGAATATTATATGCTGCATCCATGCTTTCAAATGCATTATAAATCCAGTGTTATCCTAATGTTTACAACAGTGCATTTTCTACACTCTACAGCTCCAAAGTGTCCTGTTTCAAGCATTAGGGCTGCTCCTCTAAACTTGACAATTCAAATCATCTGTTTAGAAAACATTTTCTGTTCACATTTTGTCAGGCCAACTCTTATTAATGGGGTCAATGCATAGGGCAATGGCAACCTCTATACTTTAGAAACCGACCACATCTTTCACAAGCTTTTGTTTTATCACATGGTCTGCTGAGGTTGCCTCCACTTGAAAACGACAAAAACGGAAAAAAAAAAAACTAATGAGTACAAATACAAACACATAAAAACAACAACAAAATAAAGCAGTTTAAAAAATAAAATAAATAACAAATACCTGTCACCCTAACTCTCTTCTAAGCCATACACATGATGTCAGGAGGGGCTGTGAGGTGAACTGCAGGTAACTTGTTTGTCTGTACCATAGACTGTATAAAATATGGACGTAGTATCCGTGACATCACCCATCTGTTTCTGAAGCGCTATTTTGAGGCAAATTGTCGGCGGCAGCCATATTGCTGCTGTCGAGCGATTGTGACGTAAAGAGGCGGAGTTTGAGCCTCCTAGCCAACAGCTACAGTGTTCCCGTCTGTCAATCAAAACAACTGAATGTAATTGTCATACTTTTAAGTCTATATTTAAAGGAAAAATGAGTCATGACTTAAATCTCACAGCATCTAGCTGACTGCAGCAAAAACTGCACTGCCTGCTTTATTTAGCTCCCCCTTTTCCTCCTACACTGACCTGCTCACTGTATCTGTGTAGGGACATAACCAGCACATGAAGGGAGGGAGTGAGGGCATACACATCAAATGACCGCGTATGCACAACTGTCTCTTGTGCATGAAGGTGGATTGGACGTAAGGGATAATGCTGACATGGAGGACATGACCATACTCTGCTGCAGGTCAGACAGTTTGATGTACAGAGTCTAAAAAATCCTGATTACAGACACTTCACATGGTAGTACTCCACGTGTTGTGGTAACAAGCATAATGAAAAGCCTAAATGTCTTTTTTTTATTCATCTTGCAATCAAAATCTAGAATTTAAACGAGCAATGTCTCTGTTACCCTGATGATGCCTGAACAAGCCATTAGTGCCTTTGTAACCTCAGAGCCACTACAGACACTACTCAGTTTTACCTTGAAAGCTCATGATAGAAAATGTTTCCCCTTACATGGGCTATGTGCACATTAAAACATTAAGAGCCTTACTACTTTATAATTTTTTCAAGTCATCCACTGTGCTTATTTTCATAAATCATTAAGACTCAACATATCTCGTGAAGTGTCCAGATTTACATATATTTCAAAGGGCAATGTGAACTTGTTCTTTTGATGGCACAGCTTAAAAAAGTGCAGCTAATAGGCCAGAAAATGTGACTTAACTTGGGGTCTTCAGAACAGATGATTTAAATCTGTTCAATTTAACGGGGCAGTTCTATTCATATGCAGAATAAATAGCTGACTAGTTGACACAACTCTTTAACTTCGTCATGAAGTTTTCATAAAAGTAAAACCTTCAACAAACCTGCAGTTTTGATCTGAACTCCAGCTTTTTCCAGCAGCTTCTGAAATCCTTTAATCTCTTCCTCGTATTCTGCTAAGCTGGTTTCAAACAATCCAAATATCTCTTTGGCAGCTGCAGTTAGTCTTTGCTTCACTAAAACATTCATCTTCCTGATCACTTCCGATCCTTCACGGTCCTCTTCATCAGCTTCTATTTTTATCTGAGTAGCAGCTTTATTTTGGTGGAGCTCAGTTTTTTCTTCATGGTCTCCACTCTTCACAGGGAGCTGTTTGCAGTCCTGACTGCTCTGGAGTTCCACTTGTTCCTTTTTAATATCAGGGGGCTCTGGTCCCTCCTGATACGCGTTGGGGCTCCACTCCAGCCACTCAAAAGGAACTTCTTCGCCAACAATCACCCGCTGGATTTCTGGAGAGAAAAGGGAGAAAGGGCCAAAATGAAGAAAGACACAAATTGACATCTGTTATAATACAGAGGAACTAAATTTGTTCATTAGTTATAGATTGCCTCTTAATGGACTGTCTGTATTATTTTGTTGTACTGGTTCTGAGCTGACCCTTTGAGACATCAAACTAACACAACAATACAAAAAACTAACCAACAAGGAGAAGTCTAGCACCAACTCCTGTGTTCTTCAGGCTAAAATGACTGTTTCGTTAATGGAAGAAGAGAGCAATGTATAAGATTTTAATGACTAAAAGAGAAGCTTTTACTCAACAAAAGGTCCTACAAGTATTCCTATAGGTCCCTTCTCTGTAATACCATAAGACACTCACAATAACAATCTGAGTCTGTCATTGCAAATCAGGCACTCTTTATGGAGGTAATCCCATCATGTGCATTTTTTCACCAAAGATTATCTTGTACACATAAAGACAGTTATGTATGACACAATCCACTGAAATGAATATACTTGTATAACAGTTAAGGGGTCTGTAAGATAAGAGAAAAATATATGCCTTAAGCTGATTTTTTTAATAGTGCCATAAAGAGACAAAGTGCAACAAATACACAAAAATTAAAGAGTGCATTTTAGCTGTAACTCACTGCTTAACGTCAATCTGTTGACCTTCATCTTTATGTTGAACACCTGTGTTTGTAACATGTTTATCGTGAGTCCAAATTAATCCTAGTGAATTTTTTTTGGCCGTCAATTAGTACAAATTAATCTCAAGGAGGCTGAAAGCTTGTGTGAGCTTCATCTGACTGCATATACAGTAAATTATGTAAAAGCATGGCCATTATACTCAGACCTCCATTCAACAGGTTAAATATAACCATGTTCAGTTGGAAATCATTGCCCACTTACATAAAAGTTATTTTCTTCTTTGTTGCAATTAATTTGACTTTTGAGATGTGTGTAATGCAAATGCAATGGTGCAAACAATTTGGATTCATTGCCCTAATACTGGAGGTTTAAATGACTTGGAGGTAATACAAGTTTGGATTTTTAGGAGTGCACTTAAACAGAATGTAAGAGCTGCAGTGTGAGGAAAATGAAGTTGTAGTAAAGTGATTGTTTTTGCTACTTTAGGTTCAGCTTTATGTGTTAGAGTTTGACAACAAAACAAAGACCCCTATTTCAATCCCTGCTAAATCAAAATCCTAAATATTAATCTAAATGTTAAATGTTGAAAATAAATGTTAAATATCAGTCTAAATTGTAAATGTTAAATCTAAATGTTTAATCCAAATATAAATGTGAAATGTTGATTGTTCATTCTAAATGTTAAATGTTTAATCTTAATGTTAAATCTAAATGTTTTAGTATTAGCATTTGGATTTAACAGTGATTGTAACTGAAATATATTTTGCACGACAAAATTAAATGTGAAGAATATCAGACATATTGCTCTAAATGTGATTTAAAAAAGTTCACACTACATTTTGAATACGTTTTGCAGCTAAATGTTGCTGTTATTTTCAGTATGCACAACTTTACAAAAGTCGCCCCATAACCACAGAACACGAACCACACTACTTAGTTATAGTATGACAGGATGTTTAAATCTAAGAGATGAAGTACCTAATTAATGTTGTTTGTATGTTGGACAGAGCAGATACTCACTTCAGATTACACTCTTAAGTCTCTGTAGTATTATATATCGTTTACAAACCTGCACTGGGAACAGAAGCTGCAGTGGTCAGATCTGAGTCCACTTCTTTGGTCTGTCGGGTTTTCTTTACAGATGTGAAACAACCATCTCTGAACTCTGCTGCGGTTCTTTCAAACAGCTTACATATCTCTTCAGCAGCCAGTGTTTGTCTCTGAATCACCAGAGCTCTGAGCATCTCCACCTTAGACATTTCCGGACAGGATTCAAGTCTTTGGACACACGCACACAGAGAGAGCTTTTGGTGGATATTAAATGATGCTAAGAATTTTACAACATCTCCAGACACGGATCTAAAAATGTGTCCTGTGTCCAGTTAGCAAGCTGAAGTAACATCCTCAGTTAAACATGCTGCCTGAGAATGACTCAAACATACACGACAATACAGGACTGTAAAAACAAAAGTCCGTTCAAGTTTCATCCAGATGTGCAGATAATTGTAGTAATAGTGAAAGGTTTACGGTGTACATTTACCAAGTACCGCTCACTTAAGGCGCGATACAGTGAAAAGTACACACCGGAAATAGATACTCTTGTTTCGCTTTTTTTTTCCCTAATCCGGAAATACTTTACTCACCTGTCAGAATAAAAGTTGGTGAAAACCGCGTCCCTTGAAATCATACAATCTATGGTTGAAATGCTAAAATATTTTAACTATACTATGAAATATATTATTGAAATTATATTACTAGTTTTTATTTTTATTTATTTATTTTTGTTAGATTATATTAAATGATGAAAGCAGCCCTTGTAAAAGACAGATTTTTACATGATTCTTACATTGGTAGTCACGGAGTATAAACATCTGTTCAGAGAGAGGGCCTTCAAATGACAACACTGTCCCTCCAAAACAGATTTCCTCTTAGCCCCCCAACACAATTAATATATTATTTTGTGAATGATTGTGTGTGTTTGTTTGCTGTTTCTAATGTGCCTGTGATCTCGACGACATTGGGAATGAGGGAAACCTCAATGTCTTTTCGAGAATAAATAAAGGTTTTGAATTGAATTGAATTGAATTGAATTGAATTGAATTGTATTGAATTGAACACAGATCAGCATGTGCAGTCACGATAGTGCCGGGCTCATAACCAATCGGAGGATGTAGTAAGGGCCACCCCTTAACCAATCAGGACAGAGGATTGGAGATTAGCTATAATTGGTCCGTGATAACGGAAACGAGGGGAATAATAATATTGCTCGATACAAAGGTATTAGAAATTGCAGAGATTTCATTATAGTCTCAAAATACTCCACTTACCGATGAGTACCAAACCCAGCAGAATAAAGTAAAGCTTTTTTACGCCATTCCTACCAACAGCAGCTTTAATGGGATAATATCTCAAAACAAGGAATAGGCAGAGCAAGGAAGGGACACTGATAAAACGAAAACATTGACTTTGTAGGCTATATTGTGTAACTGACATGGAAATAATCCTTTACAATGAAATTCAACTTGGCAGCTGCTGGTAGTCAATAGCAGGGACTCCCAGTGTGGGTCGGGACCCCCTGGGGGGTCATGAGTAAGTAAGTAAGTAAGTAAGTAAGTAAGTAAGTAAGTAAGTAAGTAAGTAAGTAAGTAAGTAAGTAAGTAAGTAAGTACATTTTATTTAGTATAGCACCTTTCACAGAATAAAATCACAAAGTGCTTCACAGGAAAATATCCAACACATTAAAAGAAACAGACCATAGCATAAATAGAACATTAGTCTGGAACATTAGTCTGGACACAAATGGGGGGTTGTGAGATGTATTCCAGAATGTTTGTTTTTTTTAAAGTTATCTAAAAATAGTACATTTTACCCATTATAGTAAAAAAGTATCGACAAAATTAGTAGTTAAACTTTAAATAAAACCTTGAAAATAGAAAATGTAATGAGTTTTCTGCCTTTCCTTTTGCCAGTGACTCCTAAGTTTAGGGTTTGTGAACAGTTAATTAAACGGCACAGGAAACACAGCCACATATAGCTAATTTTCTGCAAACCAGCTAAATGAAACCACATTAAATCACTGTGAGGGACAGTGGGGGTCGTGATTCTTTGGCACCTATATTTTGGGGGTCGCGGGCTTAAAAGCTTGGGACCCCAGGGGTGCTATATAACTCCTGGTCTATCAATAGGTTGCATGATTTAGGGAAACATGATCTGTAAACCTGACTGCATTTTCGTTGAGGTGTGAGGTGTTGTGTACAGTACTTTGTTTCTGAACACTGTTGAGGTAAGAGTTGGCCAACAACACAAAAGTGTCTTGATGTGTTAATTTGAAAACTTTAGATTTTTCTCGTGAACCAACCATTGCTGTTTACGTCACAGGTCTATGCAAGGATTTTTCATAGTTCCAGTACACTTGGTCTTACAGTGAGATCTCTTCTGTTGAAAATAATCCATTGGATCAAGATTTATTCAAGCTAAAAGGCAAAATCATTTGTCAATAGCAACATTACACTTTATCCCCCCCCCCCGAAAGGAAAGCTATCTGGGTAAAAAATAATGTATTGACCTGACAATCAGCACTTCCTCCCCCTATCTTCAGCCTGGCACCCTTGTCTTTCAAGACTGAAGCAAATCTGACACACTAACATCCACATTTCAGATCAATCAAGTAAGGAACACTGATCCCTCAGTCAGCAGCAACATGAACTGTTTAAACTTTACTCGTAAAAATGTGCCTTTTTAATACATCTCAAAGTTAAAAACTCATCAAACAGGGGCCTCTTATTCTACAAAATCTCCCAGATTTGCATCAACAGAACAAAATGTTGGGTGTCAGTCGCAGATCTATAAGGCAAAGATCTGCTTTGAATTGAGTACAAAAAAGGATCTGAAGTGGATGAAAATTGCTTCATTTCACTTTTAGAATCCTTGGATCTTTGGTTCATTGGCCCTGCTTCTAATTCACATGCTCTGCGTCTCTCTCCTCGCTCGGTCCTCCATCTGCTGCAGTGTTACTGTTATGCACTAAAACAAAGAGAACAATTGTCAGCACACATGACAGATCTTATCCAAAAGTTTATGAATTCAGGGAAGGTAGTGTTTCTTGTTAGTTCTGTTGTTCTTTTTTTGGGCTAAACAATAACACAACTGTCTGTAAACTTTTTATTTGTCCTTGAATGCACCATTTGTGCATTTGTGTACTGACCAGTGAAAAATATGTGTAATTTGCCGATACAAGCAAGCAATCCTCCAGGATGAGGAGTAGCTTATTAATATTTGACAGTGTATTTCTTCATTGATTCTTTTCCAGTATTTTGAGGACTGATGATAACACATTACAGTATATATACAGTATATAAAGCATATATGTCTATAATTTGTCTGTAAACCTCTGGGTTGCAATATTATAAACAAAAACAATTATCTGACTTTAATTTTCCCCTTAACTATAAAATGTGGCTTTGATTTCTGAAACCAGTTTTAACAACACAATAGATGGCAGCATGTCAACATTATTAAGCAGCTCATGAGCAGAAATGTCTTTTGGTTTTATTAACTGTATCTGTGTATTTGTGACTAGCCTGAGTAAATGTCTGCACCAGGTACAGTGTTTGATAGAAAAATGAAGATGTACCTATATCCTATACATTTATTATATTTTTTTATTTCTCTAGTGCCTTCAACACCATCCAGCCTTCGCTTCTGAGGGACAAGTTGGAGCACTCTGGAGTGGACCACCTCCTCACGGCCTGGATTCTGAACTACCTCACCGATCGTCCGCAGGACGAGAGGGCCCAGAGGTGTCAGTCCGACACTATTGTCTGCAGCACGCCCCCCACCCCCCACTATACTGTTTTGCACTGTCTACTCTGCTGCTGCAACACTTTAAATTTCCCCGTTGTGGGACGTATAAAGGATTATCTTATCTTATCTTATATGTGCATTTTTTTAAGAACACAAACTGCAAAAAATGCAAGGGTCTAAAATTAAGATTTATCTTACTGTAACTTCAGATCATTTTTTTCTTTTGAAATGACAAATGTGCAACACATCCTGAATCTTTTCTGGGAAAATGTAAACAGTAGCTCCTTTTACAATGCCTGTTCAACACAGTGCTGTTCGCCCCCATTATACACTTTTCCAGGAGTGACAGAGCACTGTTAGTGTGGGTGTGTGTGTTTGCGTGTGTGTGAAGCTTGCTTTTCATTTACAAGCCCTGCCTCTCCCTTCAACAACGCCATATGCAGTGTAAAATCACACAAGATCAATAGAACACTGCTGTCAGTGTCAGGGTCAATGTTTGTTCAATGTTCTGAGAGCTGCAGTGTCAATGTAAAAAGGGCTGAAGGCTCTTTCAGCAGCATGCTAACATAGACTTGGTGCTATTAGAAAATGGTATTAAGAAGAACTGCACAGGCCCAGAATGTTGTTCTTGTTTTTGTATGTCGTATAGAGGCTCAAGTGTTACATTGAGACTGTTTCATCCACAGCTAAAAACTCTATAGGCTACAGGAGCTTTAATGAAGTGTGTATTCTGATATATTTCGATACACTTTGGCACAAAAGAGGGATGATGATTGTGTCCTTTATATATGTTCGTATGCCTGCATGTCAGCACTGTTTTGACCTAGACCTGATAACATGTGAATCATAGAGAGGGTGAGAGGCGGAGAGGTGGAGGAAGCCTGTGTAGAGATTGGGTGAGAAGAGAGAGAGAGAGAGAGAGAGAGAGAGAGAGAGAGAGAGAGAGAGAGAGAGAGAGAGAGAGAGAGAGAGAGAGAGAGAGAGAGAGAATGACGATGAAACGAAGATAGATATAAAGCAGTATCAGACGTGTTTTGTAAACGTATTTGGCTACATGCACTAGTTAAATTCCAGGTGAATGTGACTGCCTACACTGGATTATATAAATATGTTGCTTGTCGTGTCCTCCTCCTCTCTCTGTGAACATCAGACAGAATAACATCGGTGGAGCTCCCGGTAACCGTATGATTATGTCTCCTCCACAGCCAGCCTGCCGCCTCCTGCTGACGGCAACGACACAAAAAAGAGGTAAATAAACGCGCCGTCAGGCCCAGAGGAGGTGTGAGTGTCTCCGGTATTCATGGATGAGACGGCCCGGTAGATGAGGTGGGAATGACGGATAATAGGCTCGGGCTGTGTCACTGTAAGCTAATATTCAGCGGCATTGTTTAATTAAGGAGAGATAACGGTACAGCTGGCAGGAATTTGAGTGACAAAGGGACTGCAAGGGTTAGCTTATGTTTCAATACACTTGTATTAGTCATTTTTGTATGTTATTTCCGATTGAAAAAATACGTTTAAGCTCACATTGACTGACAGAGCGGCGGAAACCAAGTGTGTTTACCCACTGTTTAATATGTCATAGGCGAGGTAAGGACAAGTGTGAGGGGCCAGGCACCATTTAGGAAAAACTGAGTTGTTTTTTGTTGACAATGTGTAGAATATCTTATTCTAATTTGAACAAGTGAAATTTATATTTTTTCATTTCATAGTTTTAAAGTTCAACAAAAAAATTCGCAGTCTTTAGAATCTAAGAAATAAAGATTTGAGCAGGAAAATTGTTTGTCTCACTTTTTCAAAAAAGACGCTAAAATATACGTTTTTTGGGGGGATATTTGTCGTAATTAACAAATGCAGCAATTCAACACCCTACCAGTACCAACACTACTACTTCTAAAATATATAGATATTATAAAATAGTAATACTATTAGGAAAACATAAAATCTTACCTTTAATATTAATATGTCAGGCTCCAATGCAGGAAGTTTGGACATTTTAAATATCACCTTATTATCAACTACTGGACCTTTTACAAATGTTGAATAATAAGAATAAACCATATACAACTTAGACTCCTTGAAAAACACGCGACATAGTGTCTGATTTCATAACATCATCTAGAGACAGATTCCTCCAAGCCAAAGTGAGTTTACCATCTTCTCCTGTAGCTGTGTCAGGATGCATTTTTATGCTGCTTCCAGCTACTTGAGGTGTGACAGTGACCAGTTGGATGATTTAATTGGTGCCAGGATTTCTTGGATGGACACCAACCATCACAATGTTTCATAAGTGCCTGTCTGTCTCAGATGAGTGGCAGTTTTACTGTATCCAGGGGATCTCTGTGCAGATCTTTGTAAGGTGAAGATTCATGCTTTGTCAGGTCTGTCCTCAAGAAGATTCATGCAGCATCTTTATGTCCGTTTAATTAATGGAGTTCCTGGAACACATGAATGACAGAAATGTAAATAGTTTGTGTTGCCCAGATTGGATACCAACCATAAGAGTCTTTATTGTACCACAAGAACAAACAGCTTTGGTCTGAACACACCTTAAGAGTGACCTATAACAGTCAAGAAATCAAAAATCTTTCCCCTATACTCTTTTGTATTTGACTCCTCCTCTTGCAGACTGTGCTGTGGCTTCCTGATGAATTCATCCAGCCACCATGCAATGTTCCTGGAAGTCCATGATGCTGCTGGTGTTAGCATCCATAGCCATCCAGTACACGGCTATCCGCACTTTTTCCACTAAGCCTCTAAGCCTGCTGTACTCTGTGGGCCTGGCACCAAGGGGCCATGCGGTCAACTGCAGCCTCAAAGATCTGACAAAACTGGGCCAGGAGACAGCAGAGAGCTCAGACCAAGGTTGTGATGAGACCCGGACACCCTCCTCCCCTGCCCCTACCTCTGACTCTTCTAACGCCAACAAGAGAACTCACATCCTGATTCTGGCTACGACACGGAGTGGATCCTCCTTTGTGGGTCAGCTGTTCAACCAGCATCCAGAGGTAAGACTCTGATGTTGTTACATACCACTTGTTTCACATTTAATCAAACACTTGTGCATTTAAAGTGACATTAGAAACACCTTTGGTCAATTCATTGAGGCTAAACTGGAGCACACTTATTTTCTGTTGTTTGCCAATGACTTCAGTATGAAATAGCCATGTTAGAATATGAGGAATCATTCTTTGACTTTTAAAGAGATGTATTCTTCTTTCTTTGGCTTTCTTTGACATAAAGTCTCCCATGTTTTGTGTCTAAAAGTAGATTTGAATCTGCAATAGCAGTGCAATTCCCTTGACAGGATAGAGGAAGTTTTGTTGTGTTGCACTGAAATTCAGAGCTAAAAATAGGCTGTGCAATGGTCACTGACAGCACTCCAATGCTGTTAGGTTTATGCATTAACAACTATTAAAGCCAAATGTCAATATATGCATAAACAACAGACAGTGGAGGAAAGCAGGAGAAAGTAAACACCAAAGTAAGCAAGCTGGATTTATGTATTAAAAGCTTAAAACTGGTTCACTTACAGCGAAATAGATTAGTATGTGTCTTTGGAAAGTAAAGTGGCCTCCAGGCTGCCCTAAGGTGTATTTGCAATTGCCACATTTTCAAAAATGTTCAAAGCCCCTAAGCACAAGAACACCAAGTTAAATTAAATTTATTTTATTAGGTAGAACCAATGAAATTCAACATAGCTCCAGTAAAGTACATGAAACTGATTAGTTGCGCGGATAGTTAATAGTCTTTACTTATTTTCAACTCTTGTCAGCTGATGAGCCTTGATATAAACAGCTTTCAGTAACATTAAACCTCATACAAGTTCAGATATTAAGATACAGTAAAGTACATGTACCATGATATACAGTAGCAATACATAAGTTCCATACAAATTAGTAATTCAAAATACAGCTTGCTGGAGAACAGCTCTGGTTTGCTATTTACTCCAAGAACATCATGTCTTCTTGAGTACGGTCTAAGCTGGCTCTGTTTGTAAAGCGTGTTGAGGTAACATTTGTTGTGAATTGGTGCTAGATAAAAAGAATGATTGATTGATTGAGTGGTATGACAATTGATGTAGGATTTTTTTCACATTTTTTGTTAAGATAAGTTTGATGTTTTAATCCTTCCTCTGTTTCCAAGATTCTGCAACATTAGTTTGATTTTAGTTGGCCAAACTTCCAATACTTCAGAATTAGGAATTTCCCAACAAGTACAAAAATAGACAGAATAGCAGGGGCATTTCAAGGGGGTGGCCTTTGGGTGGCACGACCCCCCTTTAAATGTTAGTTGACCACAATTGGTACCATCAAAATAACTATGATTGGCTACTCATGCGGTCAGAGGCAGGACTTACGTTCAAACCAACTCATTGAACTTGTTGCAACAGGCGGCAAGTAGCTATTGTGTCATTCCCTTTTAGCACATTTTCATTTCACGCGACTGCTCACTGTGCCTTTGAGTCCCTAAAAGTAAACATGGAAGATACATTTTGGCACTTGTGTTCCTAAAAAAGGCAAAAAATAAATAAATAAAGTAATACAAAAAAGTGAAATAAAACTATACAAAGTTTCTACAGACTGAGACCTTAAAGCATTTTTTAAGTAGATATTGTTAGTGTAGCCAGGATTCATGATTAAATGATTTTTAGACATGTGCAGTATGTGTGCACAAACTTCATACACGAGTCAGTGACCCACTTGGGCCATCCCCTGGGCCCAAAAAAATCCATTCAACAGAGTAGCACTTGCTTTCACCTCAGCAACAACTTAGGCACCAAACTTTTATTTAATCATGATGAAATTAATTCTGCTACAGTACGTCTCATATATGGCTTCTAAATATTTTTCATATCCCAGGTGTTCTACATGTTCGAGCCTTTGTACCATGTCCAGTTGGCTTTGCTTCCTCGCCTGTCGCAGAGCAGGAACCTGGCTGAGAGGAGGGTGATGCTGGGAGCAGCTAGAGAGCTGCTGAGGTCCCTGTACCACTGTCAGCTCAACAGTCTGGAGAGCTACATAAGACCTCGGCCCTCCAATCACACTACTGACAAACTGTTCAGACGAGGAGCCAGTAAGGAACACATAATGATATTCAAACTATACTATTCTCAATGTACATTTCTGATGCATTTCATGTCTTTATACTGTATGTATCCTGTTTATAGGCCGGTCACTGTGCTCCCCCCCTGTATGTGAGGCTTCTCTGGGCCGGGAGGCTCAGAGCCTGGTCCTGACTGATGAGGGGGAGTGTGGGAGGAGATGTGGAGCACTCAATTTATCCCTGGCTGCTGACACCTGTAGTACGAAGCAGCATGCAGCCATCAAAACTGTCCGGATTCCCCAAATCAGTGACCTCAGAGCGCTAATTGAGGACTCAAGACTCAACCTGAAGGTAGAAATCACAGCTGATATTTTCATTACATAGCACAACATTTCTCTAATTTAATAAGAGCTACATGAACAGTAGGTATTGGATCTCAGATTCAGCTTGTAATTGATATCAAATGAAAGAATGTGGCTAACATTAGCAGAGCTAGCACTACCAGCCCTCTTTTTCTTGAAGGGTTAATGTCCACGTGCCTGTGTGGATTACAAGATCCTATCTGTCATCTGTGTTTGTGGACAACCAGTTAGTAGAGCATTATGGTAGTATGGCAAAGGCCATGGACTGGATCTAAAGCGTAGACACAACATCTGACTGACATTTCAGGCATACGCTCTGTATATTATGATAAATGTGTGCAAAGGAAATTATTTGCATTGAATCTAGAAGAAGTGAAAAATGAGAGGAATATTTCTGATCAGATGTATACGTATATGAACTGTATTTATAGAGCTCTTTTACAAAAATGTAAAGTAGAAAGCTCTGAACAAGGGCAGCAGAATGAACTAGGCAGGCAGCAAAAGGCAAGGATTGAGAAATAACACATTTTAAGAGACAAAAAAATAATTTAAAAGAACTGTCAAGGAATAAAAATTACTTTAAAGGAATTTTGCAAAAACAAAAAATCTATGAGCAGAGTATTCTTTATGTCTGACTGGTTATTGTAATGACTGGTCACTACTGAGTCAGGTGGTCGTATTTGACAGCTCCTCACTAGCGGAGCACATGGTGGACTGGATGACAGAAGGCTGGGCAAATCAATCAATATAATTCTAAATTGGTGTTGACTGAACATGCAGTGACAATGAACTCAGTCCCTGAGATACACCAAACACATGTACAAAACCTTTAACAATAAACCATGTGTTGCAGATCACTGAGGGATTTAAATGGGCCAAGTACAAGGAAGATGCAACAATCTAAAGAGCCTGGGTTGAGAAGCTCTTTAGAGAGCCAATTTAAAAGTTTACTTTTAAAAGCCTCTGCTTTGCTAACAATAGTCTATGTAAGCTCTTGACTGACAATTCAGCCAATCAATCATGAATCCCATACTTTTAATGGACTTAGGGTTCTGCAATCTAGACCAATTTCACACCTATTTACTTGTGTTACATGGTTGCAGAAAAAAAACTAGTGTTTAATTACTTTGTATTGAATTCTAGGATGGAGACCCCATGAAAGGGGAGACACACAAAAATTCCTGTCTTCTAATTTCACATCGTATTAGTTCATTTAGAGAACTAAATGCTCAGAAATTACAAGACAATACATAATTTGCTCAACTCAATTTTTTGGAAAATGAATTAATTAGTGTTACTTACTCTAAATATAGCTTTGTTTAAGTTTAAAGCTGTCCAGAAAAAAACAAAATTCTACAGAACTTAGATTCCATAAACTTGAATTATCCACTATTTTACAAAATTGAATATTCATATAAAACTTTGTTTTTCCCATTATTACATTTTCTTCCTGTTTTAGTCATGTTGGTTGAACCTTCTCAAGAAGCCATTGCTTGATTGATTTAAGCGCTGCCTCTGGCTACTTGAGGCTGACAAGCATCCAGTTTGATGACATGTTTGCTGGTGTTCCATCAAATGGTGCTACCTATCTGGTCGTCTGTTTTGCCTGGGTTACAACCAAGCGGCAACCTCCGGTCTAAAAATATGAGTCAATGTGGAAGTGTTAAAAGCTGCAGTTCATCGAGGATCTGCTTGAGGCTGGCTCCGGAAGTACCGGAAGTCACATACACATGAATGGGGAAAAGACGATCTTTGCAGCATTAATAAACATGTTTACAGCCTGGTACAAAAGATGAGTGTAGTCTGAAAAGCTAATTTCTCGATGTCCTCTCACTGTGAGGGGGGTGAATTTTTTTCTAATTCGGTAATTTCGAAGATATTGAGATTACCAGTCTTCCAATGAGAGGCACAGCTGCCTGTGGGAACACTGCAGCTGTTGGCTAGGAGGCTCAAAGCCCGCCTCTTTACATCACACTGGCTCGACAGAAGCAATTTGGCTGCCGCAGCCGATTGGTCTCAAAACAGCTCTTCAGAAACAGATGGGTGACGTCACGGATACTACGTCCATATTTTTTACAGTCTATGGTTACAACACACGCCTCATATACAAGGGCTTCAGTCCTCATTGCAGCAGCCATTGGTTTGACGACCCTGTAAGTTAAGACCCTTTGCTGCATATCTTCCCTCACTCTTTATCCCCCACGTCTCCTGCCTCTCCTCAGCTGTCCTTTCAATAAAGGCAAAAAAGCCAGAACAGGGACTAATGTAAGTGCACATTGTAAGTGCATATGCTGCTGCAGCCTATTCTTTAAGTTCACTTTCAACTGCAAAGTTAGAGTATTATTATTTTAAAGAAGTGAAACTTAAAGCTCTTTGTTATTCTAGCCATTATGATGTAATTTTTTACTGGGAGCATACTTTGCATTAAGTCTGAACACACCATAAACTACTGCAGGTACCACTGCTGCTGTCCCTTTTTATTTTGTCTTTATTAACAACATTTCTGTGAGGCAAGCCAGAAACTGTGAAACACATGCTTTTGTGCCAAGATATTCAGAGACCTCTTAGCTGTCACTGACTTTACATCCACTGTGTATTCCTGCTGAATTTGTTTTATTGTCGTCCATCATCATTAGGTGGTCCAACTTGTAAGAGATCCACGCGGCATCCTGGCATCCCGTATCGAGACTTTTCGAGACACTTACCGTCTGTGGCGTCTGTGGAGAGCGACTGGACGGCGACCCCACAACCTGGACCTGGGACAGATCAATGCAGTGTGTGAGGACTTCCTCAGATCTGTGTCCACAGGCCTGGCCAGACCTGCCTGGCTCAGAGGGAGATACATGCTGCTCAGGTGAGAACGACAGGATAACATTTGTAGACAACAGTTACCTGTGATGATCGTACTTCCAATTACAGGGATTTGTATTAGAAAGGGGGATCAGACCTGATTATATCAAACCAGTGGACTTAAAAGTGGAACAAACCAATAAATGTACAATCCAAAACCTGCTAAAATCATAAAAATCATAAAAATATTTTTTTATGTGTTAGGAGCTCCCCTTAAGTATTTTCATCAAAAACTAATACACCATCAGGAGGTAAACTACAGTGAGTTTTGAGCGGTGACATACACTCTTTAAAGCCACAGGGGAAATTAGAAGAGATTGAAACTATCTAGAAGCATTTGTCACACTTAGTAGAGTCACAAACTCCTGAAGGTTAAAGTACTCCTTTTTTATTTTTTTATTTGTAGTCCTTGAAAGACAGAAGAAACATGTCTAATAGCGTCATCAACCTCATACAAAAATGTATTCAAAACCTACCTGCAGGGACATATTGCATCTGCAAGATGCATCACACTGGTATATAAAATAAGTTATAACTGCACAGTGAGCAATGTCTGTGCAGCTGTGCAGCTCTTTCTAGTACCCTCTGTCTTTGCCAGGAGGAGTTTGCAATCCTGCTAGCTAACAGTAGGGTAGTTGATCTCAGCCTACTGTAACTCGCCTGGACTCTCACCACCAACCTTCACTGCACATGTTATCTTAGAATGAGTCTTTTCAAGCAAACCATTACTTTGCTTAACTCAATAGCCGATTCATATAAAGGCATGATTATGACCCTAATGAGGGAAGAAAGCTAAGTGATGTCACTAGCCTGGTCCATGTCGCTATATCCCTGCATGGTTTATGCAGCAAAGTGGTGGCTTGCTTATTGGAGTGCCATCTTCTGGGTAAACCTTACCCTAATACAATTAAATACTTTCCTCCATTTTATACTAGTATATTGGTTGTAGCATACTAGTATTAAAACTTATCCCTTGAAATTTACAGTAAGGTCATGTACAGCAAAATATAAGCATGAATTTAGTCAAATTTCTGGAAGAGAGGTTTTTGAGTTCCTCTAGAGCTGAAGATAAGATTTTGAAACTCTTAGCCATTGCACCCAGGTCCATGACAAAGACTAAGTGTTGAGTAGCATAAATAGAAACAGAATTCTTAGGGTTAGGATTGGCACTGAAGAGCTTGAATAGCTATTCATAGCTATTGAAGAGGCAGACATTTGTCCATTAGTGGCCATCACAAAAAAGGTCCATGAAGAGATGTTGCCAAGAATTCAACGCCTGTAGAGACAAACATGAAACACAACCAAGAGATGATCTACAACATGGAAGGAAAGCACTTGATAAAGTTGCTCACAGTGACTGAGTTCCCTACGTTGTTCTATCTCGCGACAACGTGGTATCCTAAAACCAGATTATTTCAAGTTAAGATATTCTTCATATTACATTTCTGTCTCACAAGTAGGATTTGACATATAGTAAGAGTGATTCACTTGATCTATTGATTATGTGAATTTCTTTATTTAACTGTCATAGGTCAAAGAAAAAAAAAAAACATTGAGTATCTTTTGTTCTTTTGTGGCTGATTTTTCTGTCTTCTCTCTCTGTCCTCTATCAGGTATGAAGACTTGGCCAGGTTTCCTCTCCAAAAGGCTAGAGAGCTCTACGGCTTCCTGGGTCTGGATCTGGACCACAGTGTGGAAGAGTGGATCATCAACAACACCCGGGGGAGCAGTGATCTTTCATCACGGCAGAAGTTCACCACAGTTCGGGACTCTGCGGCTAATGCCGAGAACTGGAGGCTGAAGCTGTCCTTCGATATGGTCGTCTACACGCAGACTGCCTGCCAGCCACTGCTTGAGCTCCTCGGATACAAGAGAGTGTTCCACCCAAAAGAACTGAGAAACCTCTCCCACTCTTTAGTGGAGGACAGGACGTTCCTTCCATTTATTTAAACAGTACCACGTACATACTGTACATTCAGTGTGGATTTAAGAAACCATCCAAACAAGACAGTACTGTAGTTTATCAAGAACCGATGATATAATCAAAGCTGTCTCACTGACTAATCTGGATCCTCTCACTTCATCTGTGCTGGAAAAAAAGCTGTGACTATCCATCTGTTTATAACTCAAAGCTCTATAAAACAACCTGAAATTATTTCATTCTGCTGCAGCGTTATCAGTTACCACATCTATCTATCTATCAATCAATCAATCAATCAATCAATCAATCAATCTATCTATCTATCTATCTATCTATCTATCTATCTATCTATCTATCTATCTATCTATCTATCTATCTATCTATCTATCTATCTATCTATCTATCTATCTATCTATCTATCTATCTATCTATCTATCTATCTATCTTCCCAATCCATAAGTATTCAACTACTCATTTCCACTATACATTTTTATATATTTTACCCACATAGTGTAGTAAATACAGTCCAATCTTTGTCGGTAGACTATATACACATGGCAGCCATTTTCCAGTGATGTCACATTCAGGGTGAGATGTTTGAGTAGTGTCAAGTTAAATCTGTACCCAAATAGCTTATTGGTTGAGAGTAAGTTAAGTAAAGTTAAAGTTTCTGTAAGGAACTTTCGATTTTCGTACTCCCTGTGGAAAAAAGATGACTCTTCTTATCTCATTTGATTTTGTCCTGCACATGTTTAAGAGTCAAATTTATAACTCATTGTGGATGTTTGCTGTGAAAAAGGCAAAAGTAAAGAAGCTGTTTTTCAAGCAAGCTGTCAACCATCCACTTAAGGCTGGCGGCAAAAGCCATATACGCATCCATTGTACCATTCTAAAAATACAGCAAGAATGAAAATGTTTACAGCCTGGTACAAGGTTGATGTTGGTATGAATAGCTCTTTCAATATTTCTATAGTCACTGTACAGGAATTATTTTTTTATATAACTCATTAGCTTTAAGATATCAAGGTTATGTGTTTTAGAGGCATGGCTGACTTGAGTGCCAGGCGCTCTCGAGGTGTAAATGAGGAGGACAACGTCCTAGCTTAACTCTGCCTCTTTGCTTTTTGCTAACCGGAAGTTAAATCTGGTCAGCATTTTCTAGTATGGCGAACAATCATCGATCAGCTTCAAAACTCAGATTAGTCACCAAGACTATGTCCATGTTTTATAAACTCTATGGTATAACTTTTAGTCTGTAGGATGTGTATGAATGAGACATTCAAACCAAAATTGTTTTTTGAGCCAGGCTGCAAACATGCTTAATTTTGCGGTAAAGATGGGCATTTTGATGTAACATGGCTGTTACGTAAAGGGGATTCCTTGGCTTTTGGCCAAGTGGACACTCAGGGATCTGCAGTCCTTAGCACTTCCACTTTGGCTTTGATTCTCCACACCAGAGTTTTCTGCTTGTTCCCACCCTGAGTGTGACATCACAGGAAAAGGTCCATTAAGGGGTCACGTTTTCAAATGAAACCGATCACTTATAGAGAATATATGTTATATAAAAACCTTACATAACTCATTTCAGGGTCATTTTCAGGTGATCAAGAATGACTAAATGTTAATGAATAGCTCAAGTAGATCACTTAAGCCAGCAGCAGCTAAACAGGCTGTAATTGAATTCATCTGAGCTAACCCTTTAAAACAGCAAGCATTCATTAACACATATACAAAATAATTAATTAATTAAAGCAGTAAGTAATGTGTTCAGCACTGTAAAGTCAATGCTTTGTCAACAGAGTCTGGTGCTTTGAAGAGAGCCATATGAAGTGGTTTAGTTATCTTAGTTATCTTAGTCTTGCTTTACTACATGATCACAGCTAAGTATCTCTAATCGGTCATTGAAATTTTACAGTAGAAATGGCCTTGAATTTATGAGAGAGGTTTTGGTTTAATGTGCAGCTTTACTGTATTATTTTTCACAGTTTTCACTTTAATTAAGTATGCTTTGTTTTCACCATCACTGATGAGCCTTATCCATGAAGTATAACCTTTGATGGAGAATACTTATCAACTTCTGCATACATACAGAAATCAAAAACCGGCAATACCAGAAGAGTCGTAGGTATGTTCCATTCATAAAACACAGGATCTCAACCACTGCTTATATTTTTAATAACAGCTTGTTTTTTTTGTTGAACAAATATGAAGGTCATTGGCCATGCAAACTGTCATTGTCAGTTTTTCTAGCTGATCTGCTATTATTTTTTTGTCAATGACCAGATGAGCCTTTTTCTTGTTTTACCATCACATGGATGTTACGTCTATGTCCACAAACCAACTTCAGCTGTCATAGCCAAAGTGTCTTGGATAAACAAAGAAATGTTCTTGGTGTTATACACTGATATGTCGTTGAAGCCAGAGAAGTTTGTTGTAAAAATTAGTTTGGTATATAGTAAGAGTAATAAACTTTGTCCATAACATGGAGATATGTTGTTATCAAATGTCTTCAGAGCGACATCCGTCCGTCCAGCTGGTCATTATCTAACTTCAGATTAACTTAATGCAATGGGGAAATAAACTGTAATGTGAACAGTTGACAGCTTTCATACTAACTTCATCTTATTGTTTCATCAGAAGATCCAACTCTTCGGCTGATTGAGATGAGCTTTTGTCATTGCGCAGATACACAAAAAGTTTATGACAAAGATCTGAAGTGGGTTTTTATCCAGGATTATGTTCACAGGGTTAAGGTTATGATTAGGGTTAAGGTTGTGATTAGAGTTAGGGCTATAAATAGGGTTAGGGCTACTATTAGGGTTAGGTTTATGGTTATGATTAGGGTTAGGGTTAGGTTTAAGGTTATGATTAGAATTAGGGTTATGATTAGAGTTAGGATTATGAATAGGGTTAAGGTTACTGTTAGGGTTAAGGTTAGGGTTACTGTTAGGGTTAGGGTTAGGGTTAAGGTTATGATTAGGGTTAGGGTAACTGTTAGGATTAAGGTTATGATTAGGGTTACTTTTAGGGCTAGGGGTACTGTTAGGGTTTGGGTTCAGATTATAATTAGGTTTGGGGTTATTAATAGGGTTAAGGTTAGGCCGTAAGCTGAGCGACTGTGGGGGCAGAGGGTGCAGTCACCCCAGGGCCCACGTTTAGCAGGGATCCTCTACTGAGCTACTTTGTTGACAGGACCGGAACAGCTGATGTCTTTGCCTTTCCACAATTGGTGTTATAATTAAAAACCATTCACACACACACACACACACACACACACACACACACACACACACACACACACACATCTATTTTCAATTTAAAGCAATCCATAAAATCCATATATACACTAACACACCTGGAAACGCATATGGCATGATCATTCAAGATCATTTATCTTATGTTTAAAGATGGGCCCATGAAATACTTTCAGCTTAGGCGTGCAGACCACAACCATGCTCCACGTATGCCCACGTAAAGGTACACTGCTAAAAAATTCAAACATTTACAAACAAATCAATAATAATCGCCTTGGAGGCTACAAATGGACTGCACATTTTTTTAAATCTTACCACTGTAGGTAGCCCAAGTTCCATTAGCTATATCATTCGGCCATGATTATTATTGAATCCTATGTTACCACTGTGGTTGTAACCACACTGTAACCAGTGGTCAGGTGTCTATTAGGGATGTTAACAATTAATCGAGTATTGATTAATTGTTAAGAACTTACTCATACACATTTTTTGTTTGGATTTTATATCACGTGGTACAAACATCATGTGATCTTATATTTAGTTCTGCCATCAGGGAGGTGTTTTATTTTGAAAGCATGTTTTGATGTGAATCAGCTGACTACAGGTGTTGCGCACAGCGGAGACGCTCAGCTGGGGGCTACGGCTGAGTGACAGGTCCTACGAGTGCTTTTTTTCCTACGCTGCCGGACTGATTATGACCCGGTTGCACTTCCGGCTGACACATGACCACGTACACATGCTTATTTTTCTATATAAAAACGAGTAGACAGAAAACTGGACACAGTGAGTCTAAATGTATTTCTGTTCAGTCTGAGCCTTCACTGTCAGGACTGTGGGTCCGTGGATGTTATGAGCCTGCTCCGCATGTTGATATTCAGAGTGTTAATGTTTTGAACACCTCAATACGATCCGTAGCTACTCAATACTGTCAATTATATACATAGTGTCATGAAGGAAAAATTGATTCAGGTGAATCAAACTATTTTTGAGACATTGTTTTCATTGTGTCAGCCATGGATCCTAACGTTGATGTTTAACTGATGTGTTTTACGGATCTCGGCACCTATCTATGTCTATTTTATGTTTAAATACACTTTACTGTGTTGTAGACCGCTGTGTCTATGTTATGTTTATGTTATTCCTGAGAAAGACAGTACTGGACAATGCACCTGCCTGTCGCTGTCCATCAGCATCAGTGCTGAACCCCTCATTAATCAATGCAGTAGAGTGCTGTGTGCTGTCCTCGGTGCAGCTGAAACATTTGAACTCGACAAGCAACCTGTTGCCTTTTATGGGCTGTCTTGGATCAATAAGTGAGAATTTGTCTTTTTTATTGATAAGTAGGGGAGAAAATATATCAGCTGTTTTACAGTTGGGAATTTGACTATCAGAAGGGCCCCTTGAGGATGCTCCACCCCTTTGCGCTGAGAGTTTAGCTCCGCCCCTGGTTCACAGTTCAAAGAAACAACAGAATGAACAAAAACGTTAGTTAATTTAAGGGGAAAAAAAGAGCAAAAGAAACCACCTATCAATCAACATGTGTATAATGGGAGTAGAAATGCTATCTCTATCTTAGTTAAATAATATGAATGAACAGAAGAAGATTAATGGGTTTGTTTGTGAATGTTTGCTGCATAATTCATGCTAAACTGTTGTAGGAAGGTTTCAATTCAGATGTTGGGGCCTGTTCTGGACTCACATGACTTTTAAGAAACCTATTTTATTACAAAGGAGAGAGTAGATAATCTGAACCATGACTCAGTCCACATCCGTTCATTTTTTCGTACATTTGTTTTGTCAGGTTTTATTTCCCCTGGCTCGCCAAAGCTTTGAATGTTTTGATATTTTTTCTCTTAGATACCAGCAGTGTAAAATCACCACAGCAGACTGAGGGGTTGCTTTAACAATGCTTTAAATGTCAGTCATAAATGCAGGTGTTGAATGAAAACCAGTGTAAACATTCAGACCAAAGTGATTGCGATTGTCTCAATTCAGTTTATTTAAGTAAAAGCTACAAGATGGTATGGGTCTTTCTCATTTACTATTTTGCTACTATTAAACAAACTACTATAAATGTTTGGGTCCTTATGATGCAGAAAGAGGGACTCTGCCTTTGTTGTAGCTGTTTCATGGAATTATTCCTCCCCCAAAGCAAGATATGGAGGATGTTATTTGCTAAACAGATTGTAAAGCCACTTTAACCAAATTATTTTTGATTTTTTGATAAGTAATATGAATAAATTTGACTTGATCAAACACCCCTTTTTTATCTTTTTATATCATGAAGTATTTAGGTTTTTAACTTTTTAAAAGAACCAAAGTGATAGAGGGAGAAATGAAAAAAACAATGCTGAGGCTTGGTGCAAATGTAGAACAGTTTTATTTTCTCATAAAAAATGTTGTTCACTCAAACAGCCCATTTACAAAATACACACAAATGCAAACAGAGTTTGGTCTTCAATCTATCACATTATAAGGGACAGGATAGTCACCTACATTAATGATATTATAAACAGTTTCTCCTCATGTAACAGACAATTCTGCAGCAGTTTTATGCCTTTCCACCTTGGGTTTGAAGAGATAGCATTATGCTTTTTCATATTTTACTAACAAATATAAAGATACATTTTGAATGTCAGTATGAAACGTGGGCAAAGTTTCACACTGTGAGGCCAGCATTTAATCCAAGGATGAGACTGCAGACTGCTCTGAACAGCTTGTTCATGAAGTCACAGGAGATTTAAGCCAGGGACATGAGATGGCTCTATTTGTAACATAAGTGATTGGTGAATCTCCTTAAAAGAGCATAACAAATGTTGTTCCCACCAAACAGAAATGTCCTGCTCTGTTCTTTATTGCTGGGTATCTCCTTGTTGTTGTCTGTCGTTGTTACCTTTCTAAATGTTCAGGGTCACATTCAGATCCAAAACAGGTGGCTATATTATCATTTAAATAGAGAAACACATGTTAACTCAATGACAATAACTTTGTAGCAACAGTGAGCAACAGGGCTGACAATTAAAAGAAAGTGGACTTGTAAGGGGAGGCCTTAAAGAGACAGTTGCTGAAAATAAGCTTTTCAGACAGAAAATTTGGGTTTTCAAGGACACCAGCCTTAGATAAATGAAGTTTTCTCAGTTGTAAATCATGTTAAGCTGCTACAGAGGAACATATAAACCCTGGAAATGAGCATAATACCCTTTCATGTTAAGCTGCTACAGAGGAACATATAAACCCTGGAAATGAGCATAATACCCTTTTATTAATGAAAGACACATCAGGTATTTTGTTAACAACAGATGTTGGAATCTAAAACTAAATCCTGAACATACAGCTTTGATAACTTTGAGATAATCAGGACTCTGTGGTTTTCTTAACAAACTACCCACAGACAAAGTGCATCTCAATGAAGTGCTTGTGACCAGCTTTTAGAGATCAGCTCAATATGGAGTCACCTTTTTGCTGCAGAAGTAACACTTGCCTTACAGACTGGTATTTTCTGGAGACAGCTTTTACATTCTGGTTTTCAATTATGAGGGAAACTTTATCAACAGAGGAATCTAGATTCAGTGTAAAGCTCTGGTTTGTTCCATAACTCCAAAGAAACATATTAAGAGTCAAAGTCAAGTACAGACAGTGAAAAGCTGTGTTCAGGCCAATACTTGCCTGTTACATTTTCAAATTTTAATATTGCACTTATATTTTACACAGTGTACACAGCCTTGAAACAGATGCTCCCAGTGTAAGTAAACATGTCATTGTTGACAACCAAATCAAGCTAACAATAACTTAATGTCTGATCAACAGCTGTAAATCTAAGTCTGTGAATGTAAAAGTTGTTAACCTGCGAGTGAGCACAGAAAAAATAAAACATGTTTCAGAGTCACCCTTCTTTGTTTAGTGGTATACAGTGGATCATACTGCTCATAGATACATGTCATAAATAAGTAGGAATAATGATTTAAAATGTGATTGTGCTACTTAAAAACAAAATAAAGAAAATAGTACATACAAGAGAAACTGTTATGAACCTGCTGCAGTATGCAGTGCTTACCAGTGTTTAAACATTTTTTGTTGTACAAGAAACATGCACTGCTTGATGTGTATGTTCACTTGCACACATGCATGTACTATTGATTGTATGAGAAGCTGATGTAACATCTTGGTTTTAAACGTGGGGTAAATGCTTAAGTGCCTCAGAGCTATATTCTGTCTAATGGCCAGCAGAGGGCTATTCAACTTTTGGCACAAAAAAGACTGAGTAAAAACCAATTCCAAACACTCCCACTCCTGACTTGGTTTATTACCAAAGTCATTTTTCCTCGTCAGTTTATGGTCTCAAGCACTAGATGAAAGTCTTACAGCATGACGATCAATTTGTAAATTTCGATCTCATTCAGAGGGAACATAGAATGTAGAGCAATGTATGCTTCAGGGTAAGATTACTCTCTATATACAGATTCTGCATAAAGATGCAGAATGTGAAGGCATGGAACCGGTGTTTGGTATGAGGAGTGTTCTGTTTGTTTGAATGAGTATTATTGTCCACTCAAGTGTTAGCAGGCCGTAACTATAATCCCACTGTGATACAACCCCTGAACCCATCAGTAGTCATCTAACCGCAGTTTAGCTTTACTTAAAGTTGTGGTTGGTAGTCAATTTTAGATCCACTTTTTGTTATACTGGTGAAATGATCTTTATGTCCCGATGGCAATCAATACATAATGTGTTCTTAAAAAAGAGCGAAAAAAAGCTGCTATCTACAGCCGGAATAAACCTGGGAAAACAATAACCAATCCCTGCCATCAGGAGCCAAATTATGAAACCAATCAAATCCTGTCCTGCCGTATTCCTCCTGAATAGATTCGATTAAAGAACTTTATTAATCCCCTGTGGGGGAAACTCATGTGCCACAAGTGTTAGACGGAGTCCTGAGGAAATGCTACATTCAAATTCATGCTAGTTTTCCGTGGCTACCAACCCTAGCTGTAACACCTTTAGACTAGTATTTGCATACAAGTGGACACATGATTCCCTCATAGATGTTTTTCTTCAACACTAACTGCATTCTCAGTTCTCAAGTTGCCAGTCAGACTTTAAACAATGGCAACACAAGGAAAAGTTAGTCCTAGCCAGTCCAAGTCATTAACCATTGGCAACACCAAGTGACCACTTCTGGCTACAACATTTCAGGAGTGCATTGATGAAATCAGCAAAATGGCACATCACAATGATGTCACTAAGGCTGCATCCACTGCTTTTCAGCCTGCACCATATATACAAGCTTAAGTGATGACTTTATGAAATGTACATTTGTATATAAGTTGACCTAAACTTAAAGTCTGCTTGTGCATTTATTGAAGTTTAGCAGATATTTCACATTTTATCTTATCAATGTAAACATAAGATTCAGAATTTACAAATGAAACCGTTGCACTATTTATTGCTGATACAAACTTTCTGCTACAAGTCATATCTCACTTGAGATTCTGGGGCTCTGTCCTCTATTTCAGCCTGTTCATCTGACTACCCAACTCAAGAGCCCCCTGCATACAAAAAGTTTTGCTACGACTCATCTCACCTCTCTTTCCTCACCACTTCAAGTTGTCTTTCATTTGGTTCAAATAATTACAGCCACTGTAACACCAGAGATCAGCTGAAGCCTGCAGTTCAGCAGTGTTACAATGATAAGTGATGAATGTCTTTTACTAACACATGAGTCAAACGTGCTGTGGCTGATCCTTTCAGGAATGATTGCTGATGAGCACATGGACAAGGGGAAAGGGGGTGATGTTGTTATACATAGCATTCATTTTTTATCTGAGCTTTTGCTTTGGCTGTTTTTGCCTAAAGCGCAATATCAACGCTGGATATCTCTTAATTAAATTAATAACTGGTGCTACCACTTTTCAAATAGCTTAGGTAGTTTATAGACGGAGGCAGATTTTTTGAAAAATTTCTGACATTACAAAAAAGATCCCTACAGAGCTACAGTTTATGTTGTTTGAGAGGTTTTCTTTTACACTTCTCTCCTTCAAGCCACCAGACTGCATTAACAAATACATAAAATTTTGCTTATACAGCAAGAGAGTCGCTGGTTTGCTGCAACCTCAACTCTTCTATTTTCAACAGTTCGTTTGAAGCCAACTCATTGTGTCACACATAGACTTTATAATAACATGGACAGAACAACAGTTATCCCAGGTGAAACCATAACATTTCAAGCTCCCTCTGGTGACTGGCTGTAGTATAGCAGTCTAAAAGCCCGCCTACTCTATTATAACAGATGGGACATGGATCAAAATAGAAAATGAAAATGTATGTCATATACATGTTCCTCAAACATACAATAGTTTCTGTCATTGCACTTAGTTCTTATGATGATTCAAGTGCAGGTGTTCATTTTTCTGCCGTCCTGGAGTTAAGCTTTTTTTTACCAGTGCAGGAACACTGAGACAAAAAGTAGCAAACACCGCTCTGAATCAAATTAAAGAATCTGCTCTTCTGTGGGATGTACCAACCAGAGAGGTCTTTGATGAGCTAAAGTAAATGTGTGTTTTGGTTGGTGGAAGGGGTGTTATGTCTGTCCCACAGCTTTACCAGTTAGATCAATTCAGAACATGCCATGGCTCCACCAGAGTAATATGTCAGCGCCACTGAGGCAGTATTGGCTTCCCATGGCACAATGGGAATAAATAGAGGGTCCATATTAATATACAGTCAATGGTGTCACTCAGAAAGGGTAAGTGTGCATAAAATAGCAATAATACTCTCTGAATAATGCACACATGTTGGTTTCTTGAAGGGGTATTATTAACTATAATAGTCCTACTGTCCTCTTCATCAGAAAACCTTATCATTGCATTGCTGACACAGTTTCTCATTAAAATATCTTCCCCCGAAACAAATCTATTCAATACCAATTGCTGTAACCTGTCCATCTTTTTAACGTTTGCTACTAAAGATTCTCAAAATACATTAGAGACATGCTGATAAAATAGTATTCTGCTATCTCTAGTGTTCAATACACTCTAGAATATTTGAGCCAGAGCACATAATGGAATTTGAATATTCACTTTTGACTGGAGAATTGACCAGCAATAGTTTCATTTTGTGCACACAAGCATGTTGTTCCCATGCACAGTTAACACTAACATAAAGGTTTTTGTTCCCCAACTCGCCATCGCTGCCCTCTTGTTGTACCTCTGCATCACTGACAGCCGTGCATCCTTGTGGATCAGATTTTCCATGGGTGGCGGACATCCAGCTGCTTTTGTGTCTTTGTTGATGTATGAGTGAAGAGACTGCTTTAATCTGGAAAAATGCGATGAGATCCATTCTCAGCTCTCAAGATATTTTGCTCTTGTTTGCAACACACACACACAAACATACACACACACACACACACACACACACACACACACATATACACACACGCATACACACACAAGCCTGCTGTCCATCAGTCAGCTTTGTCCTTCTTCCTTGGTGTGACTTTACTCGCCACCGCAGATCCCACAGCTCCAACACCTCCTGTAACCATGGAGACACTTCCTTTGACCAATCCTGCACTGGCTGCCGGCATACTGGTAACAGCTGTCTTGGTGAGCTCAAAACTTTTTGTGCCGACCCACGCAACGCCCCCCAGGGTCGCTCCAACAACGTTTCGTGTCATGCTGAATAAGCCACCGCCCACTCGCCACATGACTCCTCCTTCTGAGATGGGGTGATCCTTATCTGTGTCTGAGAGATGGAGAGAAAAAAACTGTGATGAAAGAGGAGCAGAGAGTCAGATAGACATGGGGTGTCAAGGAAAGAGAGGCCCACACAGAATTGAATTTCAAACATTATCAAGCATAGTCCCAGAAAAAAAGACAGACTTTTTGCTTAAACCTGTGTACAATGAGGGGGTTCAGGGCAAGTCCAGCATGAACCATGGGGACTAAGAAATAATGCCAAAGCAAAAGAAAAAAAAATGCAGTTCCTTGGCCTTCCTCTAGGGGCACAGACACTGGCTGTGACTGAGGGCAGAACAGAGAGACACACAGCAGGCAGAAAGAAGTATGACTTCAGTGGCATACAAACCTTCAGCTAGGACGAGTTTTTGGAGTGTAACCACTTGGGGCAATCCAAAAAAACACTTCTTGTTCACTTTGACTGCTTTGGTGCCTTTACATACTGTATGTCTCTCCCATAGACTGTATAAATAATGGATTTAGGATCAGTGACGTCACTTATCTGTTTCTGAAGCGCTGTTGTGAAGAATATTGGAAATGTTGAACTCAACAAAACTGCTGTCGAGCAAGTATGATGCAAAGAGGCGGGGCAAGAATGAGGACTGTTGTTGGCTTTTTCCCTCAGGAAAGGAGACCAGTGCTTTAATCATTTTGCTAATTCCCGTCAGCAGCAACATCACTCTTTTAGTTATTCTCCCTAGATAAACAACTCTGGTCAGCCACCATCATAAAAAGAGACTCACTCTGTGAAACTGTTGTTAGCTACATAATTAAGACTAACTTTACAAGTAACTTTGCACTCCTCACTTCAAATAGGATCAATTCTGCCTAAAATAAAAGGCAAAAATGACTATAACCAAAATCTTCACAATGGTAGTCCACAAACTAATGTGTGCTGTAACAACTGAAATGACCACTCCAGATCTACAGTCACTGGAATAACCATGTGACGCCTTTTAAACCTCTAAAGTCCATTATTTACATTCAGTCCACTTTCAACCAAGTTGAAAGGGAGGTATGGCAGGATCCGTTCACAGCTTTTACTGCAACATTGTCACACTTCAGACACCAATCCCATTACATGCAGAGCATATTTTTAGCTCACAGAGGGTTAAGTGAAACTGCTCTCATATGATATGAGGACAAAGTTCCTGGAGGTGGTTTTCACACAATCAGACATGTGGAAAACCTAAAAAACCCACATACATACATCAATTTTCATAAAAGAAGACTACTAGACCTACCCACTAGACCTGAGGAAAATTAGACCTGATACAGAACGCTGCTGACTTGTCAGAGCATAAAGAGATCATCAACACAGGCTGCAGTGTGAAGAAGCAGTAGTACATGTAATTTTACAATTCTTAAATTTCAAAGTCTCTGTCTTTCTCTAAAAACACATTCCCTCACTCCTGGCAATGACAAATACCTGAGACCATCACTTTATGGTGATAACTTGGCAAAAGATTTGATCAAGGAAACCAAAAATGAGTTGGACTCTTGCAGATCTCTATTTTTGAAAACTGTCCTCATAATGGTCCCTCACCATTAGACTGTTCCTCTTGGATGTCAGGGGAAACCTCCTCCTCTTCTCTGTCTTCACACAAGTGATGGTTGTTGCAGTCAGCAGAAGGTGAGTTTATCTCCTCCGCTTCCTGCTGTGACGTCATCACCTGAAAGAAAAAAACCCGTCAATATCACAGAGGTCAAATACAGCGAAAAACAGAGCTGCTGGTTGAATTAGAAATTAATTGTCACTTATTTCTAGGCTGCATTAACATGGTATGGAAATGACAGCTGGTACAAAGAGGCTGTCAATCCATAGTATGGTGTGGGATTACTAAGTAAGACTGAGAGGGTGGTGTGTTTGCTTTTTTATGCTATACATCACCATAAATGTGAATTTCAGTCTGCTTCTTTCCCAGCTAAAAACTGCTCACTGGAGCTTTAACATTAGTATTTCATAATGATACTTTATACATTTAAAGATGAGCGCTGCTGCTATATTGTTCCCCATAAATCTACCAAATTCATCAATCTTCAAAATATTCTCACAGTTCACATACAGAATATTCATTAAACCAACAAAGATTTCACACAAGCCACGACATTACTTAAATTATCTGTATTACTTAATGTTTCAAGAATCTAATAAATATGGTTTTATAAAACTACACCATTACTTTTGTTGACAGGTCTGCTTTACGTACAAACATGACAGCCATACATATTTTGATTTATCATTGCTTATAAGTTTAATTTTATTTTGAAATCATTCATATGGGTTATTTTTAGGGGTAATCCCATTCTTTTTTCCCTCCCAAGTACATTTTTGTAGATTAGTGACACTAATCAGCTTTGTACCATCAACTCTCTGTAGGAGTAACATATTTCAATCACTGCGGCATGGCTAAATCATTTTTTTTAAACAGTACAATTAAACATGATGAAGTGTTCTAGCCTTTTAACCGCATCTATTTAGGCCTCATTGCTGGATTAAAGGTTAGCCAAATTAAGATAAGATAAGATATCCTTTATTCGTCCCACAACGGGGAAATTTAAATGTTACAGCAGCAAAGTAGACAGTGCAAAAGAGTATAAAGCAAACAAGAGCCTATAAAATAGCAATTATTAAAAAGTTATTAGCAATTAAAATTAAAGAAGTAAACATAAGCAAATCTTACAACATATATACACAACGTATATACACAACTAAATAAGTAAATTTACAAATATTTCCAAAATTGTGATGGTGCCAGCATTTCCAATATGGTGACAACACCCCTATTCAGAAACCAGTGGTTAACATCACTGGTATTACCATCCATGTTTTTGGCAGTCTATGACTAAGATACTTCAATCAGATGTTTTTGCTGATCTCTTGAACTGTTTGTTAAATGAGAAGACCTAATCGTATTAACTATGAACATTGGAAGCATTGTACATAAAATAAGCCAAAAACAGCCAGCTTTTACAAAATGCTGATGTTTAACATGAAACTGCTTCACTCAGTTCTCTGATAGAACCTCAATGTGCATGACATTTACTGTGAAAGCCAGTACATGCAGTGCCTTAACTGTTTGATATACTGTACATTTTGCTGTGTAGGTAACTGCTTTGGATCAACACATAGGAATTATAATAAGTACCCAACACTATATTTGATGTATGCACAGACTTGGGTACTTGATGATACCACATATTTTTAGCTGAATCCATACCAATGAATACAGTAATATATCAGCTCAACTCTGCTTTTGAAAATTATTATTATTTACTGTTGGTTGCCGAAGTGTTCTGTTTTTCTTTTTATTATTATTATTTATTATAAGTATTCATTAAATATGCCCAAGAAAGACATCAATAACTACATAATAGACAGAACAAACGTCCAGCAAAAAGTATCTCCTCTCTCAGTTGTCAACAACTTGTGCACATAGGCCTACTTTTTTGCAAAATAAGCATGAAAGGCTATGAAATGCAGTGGTGTAAATAATACGCATTTTGCATTTGAAATATGATTATTAAGCAGAAGAAATGATTTATACAAAGCCAAATGTTTCATCATCTCGTCGCTGTTTATTTTATCGTCACAAGAAATTCATTCATGTGACATCACTGTCGATGTTAGCCATCATTTTGAATGAAGGTAAATCAGTACACCCGCGGTTAATCTAAGTTATATCATTAGTTATATAAATGCGTGACAGAACCGTATGTTCCAGTGCTGTTACAACAGGGGGGATTGTGCATCTATACATTTAGAGATAACGGTAGCTCGCACAAACACAGACATACGCACTCGCATAAACACTAATACATTCACACGCAGAACGATAACTATAAATAACGCTATTGCAGAACAATGGACTCCTGTACCTTCATTTAGTTACGGCTTTCTGAAATCCTTCTAGATGTGAAGATGTTTTTTTTTTTTATCGCTCCTGCTTTTGTTGTTTTGCTGTCAACCTGAAAGCGGAAGTGACGTCACGTTGTTTACTGTATGCCTCGGGCTGTAATGGCAGCGCGCGACCGCACACTGTCAGCAGAGACATACTGAAGGGACGAGTCACTGTGGTGTTTTTTATTTCTGATACCATGTTATTAGATAAATATTATTTGATTTTTAGAGAATTAGATACTGGTAAAGCTGCTGTCCGGGACAGTTTACAACTCCTGCTCTGATTCTTATACAACAATGCAACTGCTTTAGCAATATAATAAGAGGTTACTCATCATAAACACTGCTGCCTCTTTGTTCCAGACTCTGTATTTTATTGAAACTTTAATTACTATCAAATCTATTAATTTGTACGCCTTTTATCAACATTTGAGTTTTTAATTCTGAGCTTGGTAGATCTGCTTTTCTGCATGGAACTCACTACAAAGCACTTTAAAAATTGAATGCACTGGTTTCTTTTAATCATTTTAAATCATTAATTTAACATTTTTTTCTGATTGTACCTCTTTTAACTGACTTTGTGTAACATTATTTTTCAATGGTTGTAACATTTCTTTTAATTGTTGTCTGTTTTTAATTCATCATCATTATTTTAGGGTTATATCCTTTATTTGCTTGTCATGTATTTTAATGTTTCTTTAATATGCTCGTTGTCATTGTAAATGAGGGCTTGCTCTCAATGATTTCGAGTTTAAATAAAGATAATTATACAAAGTAAACCTATATACTGTGTCTTGAAATATCCTGCCACTGAAAACTTAAAAAACATATTTAACAAGCTGATTGTGTAATTGCCTTGTCTTTGTTTGTTCTATCTGTGTTGATACACTTGTATCTGTCCATTTAATTTATTGTGATAAAATGATATAATAAATGCTAAGATGTTTATGTTTGTGTTACAATTACTTCAATAAGCATATGTTGCTACACTTTTAAATGTAATTGTTATGTGTAACACGTTATGCCTTTCCTTTCCCAATAAGCAATTACTGGAACTACAAAGTCACTGTGCATCTGATGAACTGTTGGAAACTAAATCAGTGTAATCTGATGAAATGTTCAAAGCTGTGCTCCTTTACAAATGTATGAATCATTGAACTGGTGGGTGCCCTTTAAGCATTGAGATCTTCTGATGGAGCCCTGCTGGTCACTCACAGGTCACTCACAGGTCACTGTGGATGACAAAGGATGATCAAGCTTTTGTATTTAGTTTATTCCAGGTATGTCATGTATCATTTAAATCTTGCTGGATGCAGTAGTGATTATTATGCAAGTTTGCGGCTGAGGAATTCAGCAGAGCCAGCATGACCCATAGTATGGTGTACATGAAGGTATTCATTTCAGAAATGTAAATATGTTTTGAGCGAATTTGATAATAGGCATGAAATAACGGTTGAACTGTCCTTAGTGTGGGGGCAGCAATCTAACATCTGTATTACTGGACTACTGTTACTCATTTTGACTCAATGTTAGGATATGATGGGGAGTTGGATAATTCATACATGCGCAGATAGCTCAGCCTAAGAAGCTTGGGAAAAAGGCACAGATTTGTAGCAAATTTTCTTGATGTCATTTTTCCATCCTTATTTTGTGTGAGTGTTTACTCAGATTTGTCCAGTGTGTGTAAAAATATGGTGGTTGCATTGGAATGTTTTGAAACTGAAACAAGTTTTTGTGCAAAGCCACAAAAATCTCAAGACTCATAGGCATTAATAATCTGGGATTTTTAAGGAAACTGAACTGGGAAACTGGGAGATTGTCGAACAACACACAAGACATTATACCAGATACAAATCTCAGAGGAAAATAAACATTTTCTGTTATATTTTCCCTTCTGAAAGTGATAAAAAGAATAAAATCATGCATAAACATAGTCTCAAATTCGTACTGCTTTGTTTGACAAACACATATCATCAGTAATGACTCACATATCTTGGTTTGTGAATTTGTTATGCCCATACTGTACTCAAATAATGATACATATCTTGCACCGCTACAAATTGGTGCCCCCTCACACACCAAACACAGTTTAAAAAAATCTGTGTTCACAATGAAGGTAAAGTAAGTTGATTTATCAGGTATAGCTTTTGGTTGCTTAAAGGGTACAACAGTGACAAGCACTAACACTTTTGCAGCTTGTCCAGTTTGACCAGAATCAACACTGATTACATTTCTAAAACAGTGACAGTATAAGAAAGCAGTTAAGTGAGATGAAAACTTTAATTAAAGGAGGCAGAATTGCACTGGAAGACACTGTAATACATAACCACTATAGAAATAAAACGACACGTAATAAACCTCAGCCATTGGGTGGATTTGACAACACATCTCCTTCACATAAACACAGTAAACACAACAAACAACTGATAATGAAAATGTCCTCCATTCTCTAAATGTTTTTTCACACGTTGCAGTGGATGCAGACACTGTTAAGCAATCTAACTACTTCATTTTACTTAAGTATATCTCTGGAGTTTGGAGTGGCCAGCAGAGCTCCAGTGGCCACCTGTTTTTGCACAGAGGTGTTGTTTCAAGTTCAACTAGTCTTCATGGCACTAGTTATAAGATGCACTGTCATGGTCACTGCACCCCAGAAAAAAGCATTTAACCCCTGTTTTGACCTCAGCATTCACATAAAATGAAACAGCATCTATTCATAATTTGTTTTTCCTTTCACATTTTTTTATCAAGAAGGGATGTTTTCATTGAGATTAAGGAACTGTCTCAAGTGTGATCTGGCAAAGACACAATAACACCGTGGGGAACATAAACCAAAACATATAAAGATCAAAACAAATAAATTACACAACAAAGAAGTGGAAAATAATATATTAAAGGGATAATTCTTTTTTCTTTTCTTCCATGTGGGATTATTTGAGGAACTTGTCAATAGGAAGTTTACTACACACAAGGGATGGCGGTCAGCTCGGCCTCTTCTAAGAAACCAGCTGGGGAAATGGAATGGAAGCTGGGCTATCAACCGCTGCAGACAAGGTCATCTCCACCACAAAATTGAGCTAATTTTAAGAAACTCCATCCCAAACTCTAATCTGGATATAAATGTATGCTTTATTAGGACATTTTTTAGTGCTTTACCTTGCTGCTAGGAAACCCATTCGTGTTTCAACTATTTTAAGTTGTGACGTGTTCTTCCACCTGCAGTGTTCTGATTGGCTTATCAGTCATATTCTAAGCAACAAATGCTAAACCTTATCTGACTGACTCAGTAATGGCTGTAGAGTCTGTTATTTCTGCTCAGTCTTCCCCTTCAACAGCTGCCACAGTGTATTTTGATGAGGTAAACATATCATGCAGACTATAGGTTGTATCATTATGAAATTAAAAAACAGTGAGAGAAAAAAGTACAAAAGTACTAAAGATTTAACATTGCACTTCAGCAACATGGTTAATTGTTGAATGTGTCCTTTAATACCTCCTTTTATCTTTCAAATATTTATTGTCATCTCATTTCACATCCAGCTACTCTCGTTTGGGCAATCCATTAGCTTTACATTTCTTTTTTTTTTTTTCAATCCTTGGGGCTGACTCATTTTAACTTTATGATTCTAAATTTTCATTATTAGTTTTATCTCGCTTCTCTAGTGTTCCTCGATGCCCTGATAATAATCAATAATCACATTTTACCTGGCTGAGTTGTAAATTACATCTGTACCCTTTATTGTTTCCCCTAAGAGAACATGAAAGTTGAATGAATGAGTCAGCTATTTGGACCATGTGTGGCCTCTACTCCTTTCCCTGGCTAATTTCCTTCAGTCTGTATCAACGCTTCCTTATTGAGTACACAGTATTTGATTCTGAGTCACTCATAAACCTCTCTGGTCAAACAGTCTGTTGGTTTTTGAAGCTCCATCCTTTGAGGCCGCTGGTGAGGTAAAAAAATGTACCTGTGAAATTCGGATGAGTTCAAACCTTATTTGACTGGTGTCCCCACACTTTCAGCAGTATTTGTTAAAAGCTGAGTTACAGTATGTGAACACAAACACCACTTCCTTCTGTTTCCTGTGAGAACTGACCTTTGACCCCTACATCTTGCTCCCAGCATCGAGTCCGACACATGGTCTCCCCTGGGAGCCTGACTGCATGTGCTCTACAAGGTCCCTGCTTTCCTTTGCTTGATTCTCTGTATATTTTTTAACTCTTAAAGTCTAAAAATACACCCGAGTGCGGATGTTGCTGCTTTGTTACATAAGCTTGTGGGATTGAAGTGTCAGGAATAAGAGGTTGTACAGAAAGTTTCTGGATCTCAGTTCTCCCAATGTAAACAATCTTGGAAGAAAGGACAGTTTCCTGGAACGCCTTCACAGAGAAAAATCTACACAGAATTAACTTCAAGCTTTGCATTTGGGTCACTTTTTGATATACTTGAGGACAAATGTCACAGGTTTCCTGGGCTCCAGTGTAAAATCTGACAGTAACAAAATCAGTTCATTTAAGTCTATTTAGTCTATATTAAAGGTTTCAGGTGTCACATCAGGGTTATCTTTCTCACAGTAAAAAGAGCTTCTCCTCACCCAAAAAAATTGTCCCTGGACTCTGTCTCTGTCTTCTGCTCGTCCTCATACATCATCTTTAAAGCTCCAGACTTAGGGACAAAGAGTCTAATATTTACATTCTTGCCATGTCATCTAAAGAGTGTACATTTCTGCTGATCAGCAGAGACACAAGATAAGGTATTCGGTTCAGGTCCCTTTTAGGTTGAAGGATAGCCATATTGTTTATTGAGAAGTCTCACTTTGATTATTTTCTGGGGCCCCGTTTGTTTAAATGTGCGTAGGATGCTGATTGTCAAGATAGAAGCATGTGGATGAAGACAAGCCTCAGACTGTGTAATTCACGCCATTCAGCAAAGATTATCAAGACAAAAGCATTCCTAAATGAAGATAAACTGGTACTTGTTCATCCGGGTAGAAAGTAAGTGTTTTTCTGAGTCCAATCAAACATGTTTGTACTTTGAGCTGTGGCTCAGTGGTAGAGTCAGTCATCTCTCAGTCACAAGACTTGTGATCCCAGTTCCTGCATTAACATGTCAAATTGTCCTCAGGCATGACACTGAACCCCAAATTGTAACCATTGACATACGGTGACTAATGGAATAAGGAAATACTGATGGTACCCTAAAGCTGCATCCTCTGCCATCAGTGTGTGAATCTGGTGTGAATGAGTTAATTTGATGAGTAGCGTGAAAGCACTTTGAGTGGTCGGAAATACTAGAAAAGTGCAGTATAAACACATGTCCATTTACCATCCCATAACAGGGAAAGCTTTGCGTCTGCATAGTAATATGAGAGCTAACAAGGATTATGTGTTAATCACACTGGGTCTCATTCATGAAACGTGAGCAGCACGACTTTGTGTGTAAACCGTGTGCAGCAGAAATTTCCGCGAACTTCCGTATTCATCAATCTTTTAGTAGTTCTGATCTGTGAGTAACTACTCACAAAATCTACACCTGCTCCCGACTGTGTGTAGCGCTTGTTTAAATGTAGGAATACACAGAAATACTGCTCATCAAAGTTGGAAATTACAATTTCAATACGTATTGCTCTCTGTTATGTGCACAATACGCAGATGCCTAAACATGACAAAATATTCAAAAAATATATATAACATATTTTATTTCTCACACATGGGTTGATCAGTTGACAGTCAAAAGTAGTATGAACTTGTGTTAAACTGAATTAAAATATTAATATTACAAGTTTGAGCTTTTAACTATGAGCTAAGCATACTGCTGCATCTAATCCGACTAATGTCACTACAAGGCTTGTTACATGGGTGGTATTTCTGTTTTATTTTTGTTTTTTAAAAGTGAGTTTCTTGAAACAAGCCTTAATACAATGATGACTGTCATCAGTTTTTTCTTTTGTTAACATCATGGTCCTCAGTTTTCAACAACACTCAAAGTTAAGAGATAGAGCTATGACGTCTTCTTGTTTTTTATGCACTTTAATAAAATGTGAGGCACATTTTATACATGCATCTTGCATTTTTCTGAATGCATAACAGTTTTATCGTTTAAAAAATAAAAATTAACACTGAATTTCACTGAACAGCACTTTGAAGCTGTCTCCTACCTCTTAGTGATGTATCATGAGCGAAAGCTGCGGCTCTGAGAGCCAATGCTTTATAGTGAATCAGAAGAGCCGGCTCGCATCGAGAGAGAGCTGGTTCCCAGTTTTTTCCTTTCGCTGCTTAGCTCTCACAGTGCTCAGCCCCAGCTGAGTCACCATCATTTTTTAGAGGATTATTTTTTATTTGGTTACTGTAGGACTTGTCATGTTAGCAGAAAAAGTGTGACTCTGATCTGTTTTGTTTCACCTTGAACCAACTTTACCCCAGGATCATTAGTCCTTGTACATATTTAACAATTGCCTAAAATGTTCTTGAAATGTTTGTCCAAACTTCCACTTTGCTGTGGGACATTAACGTTTCTGTGCACCCTGGATGAGCAATCCCTCCTCAGTCGCTCCTCCTAAGGTTTCTCCCATTTGTTTTATCAATTAAATGTTTAAGGGGATTGTGAGACATCAGTTTCCGCTCTGAGGTCCAGAGGATAGAGGATATCATTCCCTGTACAGGTTTTAAAGCCCTTGAAGCAATACAATGACACTGTTGAATTTACTCTCTTAGGTATGGTTTTATGAGTCTCACACTGCAAATTCCGCAGCCCCACAGTGTATCAGTATAAGATGGGAGAAGATGTTGAACTAAATCAGCTCTCAAGAAGAAACACTTAGAACAGTCCCATAAAAGAAGAAAAGCCCTTTGTGTTTTTAAAAACATAACGTTGCAAGACAGTTTATTACTTGTACCGGTACGATTTCTTTGTTTTGACCTATATTTCTGAACCTGTGCTTAATTGTCTTAACGACTTCCAAATCTGAGTTATGTTTGTCATGTGATAATATTGAAATAACCTCTTAATTTATATATGCATCCCTTTTGTTTGATAGAAAGTGGTCGTCAGCATAAAGTGGTATAGCATTAGTGATCATCATGTTAGCTGTAGAATGGCGCTGTTTGGAATGGAACTGATGTTATGATAGGGCCTATTATGACACACAATACATGTAGAATTCCAAGGGGTATAAATAAGACCACTGGTCAGTTAAACTTCCACTGCAAAACTATTCACTGACCCAGTTAGTTGAAGACCTTCTTTGTGGTATATTTGCTTGGAAAACTTTTTAGTTGACAGAATGTCTCAGAATTCAGCCTCAGACTGTGTGGTGCAACAGCACGAAGCAATTTTCAGCAGCAACAGTTGTTACCTCGTCCTGGAGTACATTGGCAAAGGAAGCTTTGGCCAAGTTTTCAAAACTGTGAATATAGTCACAGCAAAGGACGTAGCTCTAAAGATAGTAACATCTGAGGACAGCAGAGCCTCAAAAAGAGAGGTACAGATCCTAAAGTCTTTTAGTGAATGATGTTTTGGACTTTTTTATGTATTTTAAACAGCTGTATTTAACGTACTGTTGTTTTCTTTTTCTTTAACAGCTCAAAATGCTCCGGTCTATCAGTGCTCTTGACCCGGTCAAGGCAAATGTTGTGCATTTCCTTGAAATCTTTGAGCACAGAGGTCTAACCTGTCTGGCTTTTGAGAATCTGGACAGAAACCTGTGCCAGCTTCTGATGGACAGAGGGGAAGCTGCTGTCGCTCAATGAGATCAGACCAATCGCACATCAGGTAAAGAATGTGTGGCTAATAGGTTGATAAAATCATGAAGTAAAACAGAATTGTACTTCATACAGATACAGATAATATGTGCTATGAACCTGTAAACCCCTGCACACTTGTGAATAGTTTCTGTAATCCTCTTCATGTCCTCCTCTTTCTTCCTGCAGCTGCTAACAGCTTTTGATGCTCTCAAAGGTATTGGTGTCATCCACGCTGACCTGAAGCCTGATAACATCAGAACCAGCCCTTCAGAGTCAAGCTAATAGATTTTGGTCTGTCACTTCACACCAGCGAAGTGAGGCCAGGTTTGATCACATAGGTTATCGGGTACAGGTAGGCACACATTCTGCAAAGTTTTTACAGATTTTTGTTCCAGCTGTGGATAATAAGGCCAAGGTTATTTCAAACTTTATGACACATGTATGTGATGATGTTCTTTCAAACAGAGCACCTGAAGTGATCCTGGGTCTCCCCTTCACAGAGGCGATCGACATGTGGGGTCTGGGTTGTGTCCTCTCAGGGCTCTGCCTCTCCCGTCACCTGCTTGGGGTACACTGTGAGTACCAGCAGGTAAGTCACTCATTACACTGTCATTTGATGTACAGATAGTGAAATATTATCCCAGATAATTCAAAACCCAACCACAGACTTGATGTAGCTCGATTGTTTATGTTCTTTCTTAGATGAGAAACATAGTTGAGGTCCTCGGCCAGCCAGCCGACCACCTCCTTGATGCTGGCAGCTTCACCAATAAGTTCTTCAAGCTGAACCGGCACTATGACTATCCAAAGTGGTGGCTTAAGGTACTGTGCTCGTCCACTGTCACATTATTTCAACCGTAACTGAACAAGAGTTTTTTTTGTAAGAATAAGCTTTAAGGAAAAAGTATCTGACATGTACAGTATGTTTTGTTCCTGAAGACTCCGATGGAGTACAAGCTGACCACTGGCATTGAGCCTGAAGAATGTGAGAGGGCTCTCAATAATCTGGATGAGCTTCTTACAGTAAGTGAGACATTTTAACAAGTAAAGAAAGAGTTGTTGATAATTTTCTCTGCATAAACTAAACTTCTATTTTGGTTTCAAATGTAGCTCTATCCTGCCTTAGAGGAGGACATCCAGCTAGAGGATCAGAGAGCTTTCCTGAGCCACTATTTTAGCCTGTTTCATTGAGGGCTTTTATCTTGTAGATTTTATTGCATTTTAATTTTTTGTTCTATTATTTTATATAAATTGTGCATCATAAACATCAATGACCTTCCTCAAGATTACTATATTATCTTTACCTTGCAGAGGAAACCCCCTCTATCCCCCTCTCTTCACTTTTGTACTCTTTTTAGTTCTTTTAGAGCATATTAAGTTTAATACCTTTTAATGATTTTTTTTTTAATGATATAGGAAGGAACAAAATTTTAACCCTATATCCGGTATGACTTTTTTTCAACTCCCCTCTTTTTCTCCTCCTTTTATTTTCACCCATCACTCCTTCCTTTTAAGTCCTCCTACCTCCAAGCCTCCAGCATATCCCTTTAAGGTGATTTCCTCCACCTGTGAGGTCACAGACCGGGCTGGTCCAATCACGGAGTCACTCACCTGGGACCAGCCCCAAACAATTCTTTTAAATCGAGTGACAGACTGGAGCTTGGGACTCACACTCCTGAAGAAGCGAATGAATGGCGAAACGTTGAGGACTTCTTTTAATTCCTTCTAATGCTTTTAATTATTTATTTCCCTTTTTTTAAAACATTTTTTTGTTTATTTTAAACCTTTTAATTGTGGATTTTTAAGGACCGTGACTGTTTTTAACTCACAACACAGGCTTTTAACAGCTCCCACACCACGACAGAGGAGGCCGTCAACATCGTGTGTACACACAGAAGATTACTTCACCACCAGGAAGACGGCACTCCCCACCAACAAGAAAAGTTTTTATCTGAACTGCTTTCTGTTGATTTTATTCAAGGACTGTGAGGAAACCTCTGGGGAGGGGAAGGCCAAAAATACCCCTTCCCCACCTGTTGGAAAACACCAGGCCTCAAGCCACCACCAGGCCTCCAACCTGTGAGTTTTAGAGACTGTTTTAGTATCAATCACTTTTATCCCCTTAACCTTTTTATCCACAGACCGTCTCCTATTTCTCCTTTCTTTACCTATCTTAACCCATTTGATGTTTTATTTTTTTGTTTAAGGCACATTGTTTTATCCTAATTTTAACTGGACCATTTTACCCTGTTTTATTTCTGGCGCCTCCTCCCCTATGCTCTGGGGTTGTCAGACAACTTAAAAAAAAACAACTCATCTGTGGCTGTGTTGATCGGCTGGGATTTCCCCCTTGTACCTTCTCCAGCTCCACAGCAATATGGCAATAACCCTTTCAAACCGTTACTCACCGCTTGCTGCTCCTCCTGGAAGGGGGAGGGTGAGGAGCACCAAACAATGCTCCTCTGCTCTTCCCCCAGGAGCGAGCACCCACCCACCAACCTCACATAACCTACCACCAGATCGCCATCTACCAACCAAGCAGTATTTCAGACTCCTTCAAGCCATCCACCACTCAGAAATTATTAATAACACTCTCAGTAAAGGTTCATTTCTACCCGGCATGTTAAAACAAGTACACAGACTCACATCAGTCATCAAACCCTCCTCGTCCAATAACAGCACCTTTGAAAATGTCAGACAGAACACCAACACCTGGATGCACCACAACATGACCATACTACAGTACAACATCACTACGACCGGGTTGTTGCAGTGGAGCTGGAGGCCGTCCCCCAGTTCAGCCAGCCAGCCTTCAAAAAGGCTATCCAGTGGGGGAGAGTGAGATACAGGCGGAGGCTGACGTCCTCCTCTCTTTCCACCATGGGGGACCTCCTGACCAGGGGGTCCTTGACCGAGGAGGACAGCCCTCTGACCCAGCTCTCCCCCATGGACTTCCCCCCACTATCCAAACCTGCGGGGCCCTCACCTACCAATGTGGGCCCCCCTTACCACTCAACCCTGCAAACTCAGACCTCCTTAACCCTGTCTCCCCCCTCTACTAACCCTAACCCTCAATCCCTTACTAACCTGAACCCTCAATTTCTTACTAACCCTAACCCTAACCCTCACCCCCTTCACCAACTGCCCATAACCACAGAGACCTCACGCCAACTTACAGTAACGTAGTTCTCCCCTGCAGTAACACTATTTCATCCTCTCTACCCACAGACACACCACTGAATGAACAGAGGAAGCCAGAGCTGTTAGCTGCCGAGCCCTGTGTGGTCCCAGAATCCACAGAGGTGGATAATAACTCAATGATGATGAGGGGCAAAGTGAAAGCTGAGCTTAAGCAAACCCTAACATCTGAGATATCCACCTCCCACCCAACTGGGGCCTCTGCAGCAGCAGCAGCACCTGGCTACTCACAAGACTCAACCATAGCCTCTAAATACACATTCATCCAGGAAATCAACCCCCTACTTTTCCAGACCAGCAAGGACAATGTACACTGGACTTCCCAGACGTGCTGTTCAGGAACCTTAATCCCAACCCTAACCCTAACCCTAATCATAACCCTAACTCTTATCATTACCCTAACCCATATCCTAACCTTAACCATAACCCTAACCCTAATCACAACCCTCACCCTAATCACAACCCTAACCCTAATCACAACCCTAACCCTAATCACAACCCTGACCCTAAGAATAACCCTTACCCTAATCATAACCCTAATCCTTAGTGATTAGTCATGATCAAAAGCTGCGGCTCTGAGAGACGATGCTTTATAGTGAATCAGAAGAGCCAGCTTGCATCAAGAGAGAGCCAATTCCCATTTTTTTCCTTTCGCTGCTTAGCTCTCACAGTGCTCAGCCCGAAGCTCTGCTCACAGCAGAACTTTGTTTTGATTGGTCAGCATGGCGGCCATGCGGCCAATCACATGTGAGGATATAGGATACAGGTGAGGGGGGGGGGGGGGAGGCTGTGTATCGTGGCTACATCTGTTCCTTCCGAGAGAGTCTTCTCGAAGGCAGGGCAAATACTCGAGAAATCGGATCAGCCCAACCAAGCTGAGCTGAACATTTTTTTGTTTATTTTAAACCTTTTAATTGTGGATTTTTAAGGACCGTGATTGTTTTTAACTCACAACACAGGCTTTTAACAGCTCCCACACCACGACAGAGGAGGCCATCAACATCGTGTGTACACACAGAAGATAACTTCACCACCAGGAAGACGGCACTCCCCACCAACAAGAAAAGTTTTTATCTGAACTGCTTTCTGTTGATTTTATTCAAGGACTGTGAGGAAACCTCTGGGGAGGGGAAGGCCAAAAATACCCCTTCCCCACCTGTTGGAAAACACCAGGCCTCAAGCCACCACCAGGCCTCCAACCTGTGAGTTTTAGAGACTGTTTTAGTATCAATCACTTAATCCTAAATTAAGAGCCGTTCGGGAGTCGAAAGAGCCGGCTCTTCTTTGGGAGCTGAGTCAAAAGAGCTGAACTTCCCATCACTACAACCTCTAAGTCATGGTTTCAGACCAAACTGGTATAGCGGTGCAGAATAATAAATCTAAAAGTCAAGATCATTGCATTATTATAAATAACATCATTTTTAACATATGATTAAATTAGCAAATATTGGTGATGAACAACCAAAATTTGGCAGTTATTAATCATGATTAAAACATCAAATGCTTTTCGGCCGAAGTTAACTGACTTACTTAAACATGTGATATTTCATGATTCAATCATTCTAAACAGTCATTATCAGAATTATGACATGGAAACTGGGCAAAAAAAAAAAAAAAAAAAAATCACTTTCTTAAATGGGAGACCTAAATACTGACATGTTAAGTTTTAAACCAGTCTGTTCTCATAACTCAGATACCTTTTCTGTGTCATGGCCCTCGGCGTTTCACACAGTTGTACACGGAGCCCCTCAGTGTTTACAAAAGATACAACTAGTTTTCAACTCATTCCTATTTTAAAGAAACCATATAGTAACATCAAATGTTTATGACCAAGTAAAAACATCTATGACAATGTTAGACAGTTGGGGCAGCTGCTCTTAGAGATGTGATAGAATACAGATAAAGTCTGCCAGGGTGTCTGTTGGTGGCAGTGCATTATTTAAACAGTGCAGGACTTTTCATCAAGTTGAAATCCTGTGAAGAACAGGAAGTAAATGCTAAGTTATCATTATTGGTGATGTTTTGATTCGTCTCCTAAACTTAACCTTGACCTCATGTCAGATGAGTTGAAAATAAATGTAGCATTGTTACAACAAGACACAGGTAGATCTGTAACACATACTTATCAAGAACACGTTACTATTTTTTGTTACAAGTTTTGTTAAGTACTTGATTCTGATTGGCCAATCCCTGTTAGAGACAGTCTGCTAATCCTCAATAGCAGACCTCTACTGAAAGAACAGACTGTTGCTATGAAAAACAGTCTTTTGCTAAGGACGTGGCTCTGATCACATACTCATGGTGAGCTAACTGTAATCATATCAATTTTCAGAAAGAACATCGGTTGCCTGTTTATTGTAGGATAAAGGGAAAAAAACAAAAGTAGATGGAGAAAGTTTAAAAATGCAGAAACTGTAGGCAGACAAAGAAATCTACAAAATTGAAGATAAAGCAAGAAGTAAACATAAAACAGTACAGGATGTGTTTAAAGACAGTAAATGAAATAATAATAATGTAAAAAAGTCACATGTGTTCGGTTTAGTGTTAGTATAAACAGCTAATGCCTGGCACACATTACAGGATTCTTCAAACCTTCACACATTTAGAGACGACACACTTGTTGACAACAAAAGACAAATCACACAAGATCTCTCTCTTCTGATCTTATAGTGTGTGGTGTGCACTATGGAGCACACCACACACTGACCGATTCTTCAGCAGAGTATCAGGTTCTTCACACTCAATATTCCAAATCTTGCGTAGTAAAACGTGACTTTGGTGTAAACAAACATGGCGAGCCAACAGGAAGAGGCAATGATGATTGTGTGCTTTCCGAAAAAACACAAAAAAAGAAAAACGATTATGCAAAAAGTCATGGAGATGGCAGGTATGTGCGCTGTATGCATTACAGAGCAAGTTGTATTCATTACAGCGGTGAATTTTCGCTGGCGTCATGTTTTTGTTTGTTTGTTTTTACTTCCTCTTACGTCAGTCATCTCAGTCAGCTTGCATCTTGATTGGCTTTTACTCCGGTACATGTGACATTACACACTGTGCATGCTCGGCTCCTCTCGGAGTATCCCCTTCACACTACAGGGTTTCTAGTCGCAAGTATTAAACATGTTCATTATTTACGATCTCTCCTTCTGAGGCCTTCCGAGCGGCTCCAAGCAAACAAAATCACTCTTAACACACCACACCACAGGAAAATCAGACACAATGTCGTTTGCAAACATCCAACAACCGGGCCTTTGCTGGCTTTGATCTTAAGGGGGAGATCGGGACAAAAATCTGCCCGATTATCCTGTAGTGTGTACCTGCCTTAAGTTAGCTCACTTTAAGAACGCTACAGAGTTATCTGTGGCAATGCATGTGGCTCAGACTGTAAGTCTATCTGACTGTCTTTAATAAAAAAATATATAGTATTAGTATTCATATTGTAATTTTTACATCAGTGAAAACATTTCCATTGTTTTGCTTCAAATTGTTGATTTTGAGGAGAGAAACTATGGCTGTGGCTCTGTGGTAGAGTCAGTTGACTCAATCAGAGAGTTGGCAGATAGATCTGAGTTCCTGCCACACACATGGCATGAATGGGTGAACATGACATGAAGTGTTAATGAACTCGCTGTAGGTTTCTTTTTAAAGAGGAGGAATCCCCTTAGATCAGACCCATTCGCCACACGTCACGCTTCTGTTCACCCTGTTGGGGTTCCACTATGCTCTAGCGATCAACTCACTATACATTAGCGCTTACTTATTTGAGTTTAATTAGCTTTCTTTTCGTTTTTGTGCAAAAACCCTTCACACATTTGGAATGTATTTGCTCTATCTCTATCAGGAGTTGCATTTGTTATGTTTTATTTATTGTTCTTCCTGTTTTATTCCTGGTCTTTTCCCCTGTTTTTCATGTCTTGTGTTCTTGTATTTCTTGTGTATGTATTTTCACTTGTATTTTTTTGTTCAGTCTCCAGTGTATCCTGTTTAATTTTGGGTTATGTTTGTCTTGTTTTAGATTTACTTTCTGCCCTTGTGTTTCTCTCCAGTTTGATTGCACTGGTTTAGTTCACCTGTGTCTTGTGTCACACCTGTGTTGATTACCCTGTGCAATTAGATTCACCTTTCCCCTTTCCTGTGTCAATTCATTGAATGAGTCTTACCTAGATGTGTGCGTTTTCCCCTTTGTTCTCCAGTGTTTCTTTTGTTGATTTTCTTGTGGATTCTGTGGATATTGATTGAGATGAGTTTTTTCATTTGCTTAATAAAACCTTTTTTTAGCTAGCTTTTTGGGTCCTCCTTTTTTTGTTCTCTTCCAACCTTGACAATCTCGACATGCTGCAAAGCTAAGTAGCGCACAATTTTCAGCTTCCTGCTTCTCTACATTCCTGTCTGTAGCAGTGAAAGTGCCCATTCATTTAAGTTTCAAAGACAAGTTGACAAGTTGTTGTTTTTACCTAAATAAGAATTCTGCAAAGAAGAGAATGCTTAAAGTTTCTGTTAGGAACTACTTATTTTGTCAGGGGGTTGGATTTATTTTTCTCTTTTTGTCGTGAGTACTAGTCTTATTGTCTGCAGGGTCTTTACAGCGCCCCAGAACCCTCTGGGTCATATTCACATTAACACTAAAATACAGGTGGTCAATTAGCAAGTTCTCAATATGATTTTCACATCGACAACCCCACAGGATGTCAGTATCTAGTTTGTAGAGGGTGTTGTTGGTCTAAACATTCAAACTAAGTCTCAATGTACTCCTGCAGGATCAGACACATCTCAGAGTCTAATATTACATCCTATAGTGTAATCTCAAATAAATCTGAAGAGAATCAATCCTCTTGTAAACAACATGAGAGTGGAAAGGAGGGTCAACTTCCTTTACATATGGGTGAAACTCCCTTTATTTGTGGGTCATACTAACTCCTCTGAGCATATTTCTAATAGGCAATAGTTGGAGATTAATCTTTTACTGTATGTGGGTTCAGGGCGGGGTGCAGCTGTACGTGTCCACAACAAAGAATGAAAATATTTCTGGTGCAATCACATCAAATATTTCTACATGAGTCATTTTCACCATAATGGTGGTCTATGAAGTAATGCCACACATTAACAGCGTCCCTCCTTAATAATCTGTTGAAAGCCACTATGTTTTAATTCCGCACTGCAACTTCCTTGACAGGTCTTTTTTGTGTGAACATAAAGAAGAGTAAACGTGTTCCCATGTTTAAGTCTGTGCGTCTGGAGAGTCTTGGGTTGGTAGGATCAGTGGAGACTGCTACAGTCAAAATTTGTTTTATAATGGGTTGAAGTCACACTAAGTCAGTGATCATTTTGCAAAATCCCTGCTGCCTTTTTCACCCTGTCTCAGTTTCAACACATTTTTGTTCCTTCTGTCTCCCAGGAGATTTTCTTCAGCCTCTCTTGGGGTCACCAGAGGACTTTGATGGTCAAGCCCTTCTTCTGCCAATCCTCTGATCCTCTAACTCTGATCGATTAGAAATGTTTAGACCACCATCCACTGATACATAAGGATTTGCTATTGGGAGGGTCTGAAAACAAGGAGGCTTCTAAATGTTTGTGTTGTTGTGAAGTTTTAAAAGTCACACCTCCATATAAAACTGTTTCTTAGGTGTCTTCAAGGATCCAATGTAAGCAAATACATTTATTTGATGGTGTTTTTTTGTATTTGCTTAGTTGTGAAGAGCTTGGCCTAGCACTTCTTCAGGCTTAATGCTTGATTCCTTGCAGCTGTTCCACTTCTTCAAGTCTTTCCTGTATCTAACTGATTACTGGCGTTATCATTTATTGGGATTGAGATATTCTCTGAGTACAGCCACGTCCTTTTTTCATTTTTCCTGACAAGGTGTCTTGAAAGTTGTTCTTTTAGACTGTAAAGGTTCGAAGGCAGCATGAATCAAGCTAATGCTAGCTTGTGGAGTGATCATTGCCTTGCATTATTCAACATCCTTGTTTTCCCACACAGGTTTTTCCCCTCTCCTCTGGTGTTTCAGATCATTTGCCTTTGTCTTTGATGTCTTCACCCATCCATGAAGAAGACATGTGAATCTGTTTTGTATAAAGTTAGCTTTAGTGCTAAACAACATTTCTTTGACGTCTTGTTTGGGGCCTCCATAAACAACAGTGATGTAGTATGAGAATAAGAGGGTTGAATACAAAAACAAAGTTAGATGAACTGGTTTATGTTATTATTTATTGAGGGTGGACAGCTTTAACTATCCATAAAGACCACCAAACAGCTTCAGCTCATAAAGAGCTTTTAACAAGAACAAAGAAACGTGAGCACATAACTCCTGTCTTCAAATCTTTACGGCACCACCAGTGCTTGTTTGAACATTGCTAAATTATCTCAGACCCTGTAATACTTTGTATAAAACTTAATTCACTGTATATTATTACCTTTCTTCCTTTCTAGTTCCCGGGCTATGTGAAATACTAGTCTGATTAGTCAAAACCTCTTAGCAACATTAATTAATCCAGAATGCAGGAGTAACACTAGGGGCGAGTAGATCAAACATTGTATCAAATCAACTTGCATAAAGGAATCTGGCATTCAGACAGCTTATGATTTCAGCTCTTCCTGCTGATATTATGGTAAAAATATTAGATTCTGATAACATCAGACTACATGGAGGATATCTTAAAATTAACTTTCAATTTTATTGGTAAGCACAAAACTTTCAGAAAGGCAATATTATTTTTATTTATATAGCACATATTGGCAACGAGGCAATTCAAAGTGCTTCACACAAGATGTTAAAATACATTTTGATTTGTAGTTAATGGCTAACACGTCAACAGTAGAGAAAAGCAGACAGGAGGAGGAAAATAGTGCAGAAACTAGCGAGGGATGTTAAAACACACAAAGCCGAGTAGAGATGTCGACCAAATAGACTTTGACAGTATTGCAGGATTGTTTGAGAGCGATGAAAACACTGACAGAGACGTTATGGGGAGGACCTTATACAGGTGCTGCTGTTATTTTCTGAATCGGTTCAAAACATCAACAGAAAAAACGCTCATGGTAAGACTCTACTATGAATAGATACAGTATGTCACGTTTAATGTGACTTATAAAGATAAAGCAGGCTAATGTTAAGGCTTGACATGAATAGAAATGTTAAGTTTAATGTTGATTAAAAAGTAGGCAGGTAAAAACACTGTTGCTTTGGAAGCGCTTTAACAATTGAATCTTAGGGACACATTTTTTAGGCTGCATAAATAAATCATTATGAACTTTATATTTAAATTCACAGTCAAGTTAAAACATTAGCCTGCTTACTTTAATCAATAAATCACATCAAACGGAAGATTCCTTCGAAGGGAACACTAGACAAGATGAATGGGACTCCTCATTCAGCCCTCCTTCTCCTCGGGGCTTTGCACTTCACATACCTTCAAACACTAATGACGCAAATGTCACTACCTTTTACCCATTATGGTTTAAGTTACATACTGTAAATGTGTTGGATTCCTGATTGATTGATTTGGAATGAGAAGTATAATCAGGTTGTTCCTGATGTCAAATTGAGAATGAATTATTGTTATGGAGTTTTGACCAATCACAATCAAGTATTTAACACGGCTGGGTAGATAATAAGAATTTCATTAAAGTGTTTTTAGCTGATTTTTTTGTCCTCTGTGTGGTGGCGACATTCTTATCTAGGACTAATATATGCTTTCTCTGAAGTTCTCATCATTTGTCATCAGTCTTAAAATGTCCCTTGCCATAACTCAAGAATTGTTATGCTAAGTGAGGGACTATTTCATGAAAATATCTAACAGAGTAAAATAAATTAGTGACAAATTGTATTACCCTAGATGTCAAAGATCAACTTCACTGTGAGTTTAAAATGACCTGGCCATAACTCCTTTTCTTTCATGTTGACAACATCTCAGAAACCTACATAAAAACCTTCCACAGCATGAAATGTGCTTTATAAATAAAGCTGCCGTGCCCTGCCTTGCTCATGTCGTGTGACCAGTGGAGGCTTCACAGCCATCAGAGATTATCAGAGCCAAGTTCCTCCGATAAGGGTAGTTTTCAAAACGTCATATTGGCACCTCTGGTGTGTGTACTGGATCAGTGAGTGTAGTCAAACCAGGGCATTAATTAATTCACTCTGCAGCCTGATATCATTTAGTATACACACATACAGGCTTCTTCTGACACATGAGAATGCTGTTTGGAATGTTTTCAGTTGGTAAGCTGAGCCATGTTGTCATTTCTTTGACATGTAATGCATCAACTTTGACCTTGCTCTGATTTGTAGCCTCTGGTAGAGAGAGGGAGGGAGAAACCGGGGGAGAGGGAGAGAGCAATGTTGGGTGTGTATCGGGGTGGTTGATCTTGTAGTGATTACAGCGGCGTAGAGACAGACAGAGTGAGGGAGGGCACCTTGTGTTCATTAGAGTTTTATCGTTGTCTAAGTTTAGATCTTGGCTCACAGACGGCTTCTCGAGTAACAAGGCTTCAGGCTCACTTCAGCGACTCCACACTGAGACAGAAACAGAGCTCCACGCAGGGCTTTAAAGGGAGATGAGAAAAGGAACAAGAAAGAAGCAAGTCACAAAAACATAAGACGAGAGGAAGGAGATACTGACGTCTTATGAGACATTTCAAACAGGAGACACAGATGTAGATAGAGGAGGAGCACAAAGCGGACTTTTCTTTTTGGAAACAGTTCTTCACCACATCAGTTTGTCTCTGCTGTTTTACCTGCTGGGACTGGACAATGACAGAGGAGGCAGAGGTGGGAGTAGAGCCCTCTCCAACCTCAGAGTCGGAGCAACAGGCTCCTCATTTCCTACAAGATGTCATCTTCCATGGCAAGTTTAAGGTGAGTTTCTCCGGGAGAGACAGAAGATAGACAGAGCCACTGACTAAAATCTGCTCAGGTAGACATTCAGACACTAAAGACTGTACACAGATGCTAGACAAACATTGTGGATTCTCAATATATATTTAGAGTTGATGATTTTAAACAACTAACTGTATTTTTCTATTGGTTACGATAGCAAGTAAAGTACACGTAACCTAACGTTTACAGCCTCTTGACCCCACTTGTTTTGCCAGTCTCAATGAAGTCATCATATTCTGGCTCAAATCATTCAAAGTCACAGAGATGTTTTGAATTTTTGTGGAGATGCCAAAGTTTCCAAAGTTTCCAGTTATGCCAAGCTGATTATTGGACAAGTATGTCTGAAAAGATAAACACATCTGATGGATCTTTCTGTTTGAAGGTCCCTGGAAATAAAGTTATGAAAAAGAAGACAAAATATTCAGCTTTAAAAAGTTAGACAGACACAAGACTACCATTAGTTTTAACAGATGAGCCAATTTAAGTTCCATAAAGCAAACCAATAGCTTCAAGCGAGAAAGTAATATATTATTACTTAATGATGAGCTTATAGCTGTTGAAAACCCTTAAAACTCTGCTGTAGAAATGGTTTACATGTACCATCGCTGGTAGTTCTACAAATTATGTTATCTCTTTGAGCATCTTCAAAGTATTCACATCTCTTGAGTCCGTACAACCTAAACTAAAAGATTAGTGATTCACAAATCTGTAGGAAGTAGTCAAACTTTTGGAACCCCACAATAAATGAACAAAAAAAATTGGATGGAAGTTTATCTGCATATGTTCGTTATTTGAAATATGTCATGCTTTAGTTTTTCATATTAGAAGACAGGTTGTTTTGGTAGTTTCATCTCTGATAGAAATACAGTGCCTACATCAATATTTGTGATCATTGTGATGTAATTTTTCCTTAGAACTTTAAATTCATTATGTCAATAAATTTGTAAAACCTTAAGATCATATAGGTAATGTAAGTAAACTTGAGCTATTGTTAAGCAGCAGTACACAAAAATCATTGTACTGCACTGCTTCACAATCGTGCTGCCAGGCTTTGGTCCTCATGTTGTCACACAATTTTATACCATATGCATAAAATGATGACATCAAGGAATAAACAGCTTGACAGGGAGATAGACTGCAGCCTTGGCTTTGACTTGGCTGCCTGTAAAGTGAAAGCTTTTTTTGCTAGCTGTTATGATGTTTTTTTCATTCTGGAAAATTTTGACAGAATCTTAAAAAAAACAATCTCCCCTTTCAGCCAACAGGAGAGTTTTTCCAAGTGTGCATGAGATAAACACGACCCAGGCTTTTCTGTTATCAGCTCATGTCAAAATGAGACAGCTAAATAATAGATTATAGCATTTTTGGTCTGACTCATTTAAGATTGCAACTGCCTGACTTATAGATATGAGTAAGAATATATAATATATTTTCTAACTTATATCTATAAGTCAGGCATATTGGAATAGTTACAATGTTATGTGAGGCCAAATAACATGTTATTTGGCCTCACATAACATTGTAACTATTCCAATATTCTAATAATACATTTTAGGGCCCCTGTCTGTCAAGGGCCCTTGAAATCGTCCAATCTTTTCTCCCTCATACGGCACCCCTACCTACAAACAGGTAGTGTAAAGATGAATACATACAATTATGGATCCAACTTTTGGTAATCTATTACCATACTGTGCTCCATCACTGATTTCTCAATCTATGACAAATAGTACAACATAGTTAATTTCCCTCTTTAATAGGAAAGCTTACACTATATTTTATACATGACTCTTCTCTGGTGGTCCATGAAGCTGAGAGCTCATAAAACAAGAGCTGAATTAGGTCAGGAAGGAAGGAAGAGACCTGGTGCCTCTTTTTATGAGACATCCCTATTCTCAGGTTTGATCTTAATTTGAAAGCAACTGTGAACTATTTGATGATTCATAAATATCTCCTTATATCCAAGCTACTTTACAAGTAGAACTCAACCACTGCAACACATCCAAGACCCAAATACCACTTGTAAATCAGATCCAACTATCAGGGTTTAAATCGGGATTTGTTATGTGGGAGGGGTTTGTAGTTACAGGGTGTGTAAGAGACCATCGGCAGGCAGGCAGTCAGCTTTTGAGTGTCAGAGCCAGCTCCAAAGCTAAATGAAAAAGTGTAAATATGATATAAAGATACAACAACACTCTTGAATTAAATACAAATCAAATACAAAAACGCTTATCTGATCCGATTTGATCAAACCTGAATACAAATCACTGATCAGTCATTCTAAATGTTATCAGGGTTACAACACTACAGCTGATCACAACAGAATCAAATGTTAGCTAGCAGTGGCTACACATTGCTACACACATTATTCGAGTGAAAGTTGTAGTAAAAAGGACCTAATAGCCTAAAGTTAAAAATCCTCGCTCTGTTCCGCATTTCTGACAGACATACTGTAAAACCATTCCTTTCGTGAGGACACTGAGATACTCTAACACATGCTAGCTTAGGCTACTTGAAAAATTAAGCTAAACTAGAGCTTGTCAGTTAGCTTAATGTAGTAGCTAGCTACCCAAAATTGTAGACAATCTACCGCAAATCAATCTGTTGAAGTACTTTTATACAAAATTTTAAGTGGTTTACATTTAAAACACATTTTTTTAGTTGTTTTTTAAAGTTAGCAACAAGTGGAAGAGTGTTTCTTGGACAGAATTCTTAAGTCAGAGGATAATGCAAACACATAGTCCAGCCCTATTCAATTAGCAGCCACATGCGGCCCGAAAGCAACTGCTGAGTGATTGTGACTTGGGTCCGGCAAGAAAAACATCTTTTATTTACACTGACAAGTGCTGCTCTTTTATTGTGTTTATGCCCTTATAGATGTGGCAATACGTTAATAAACATCCAGTGTGTTTGTTATCTTATCTATTTGTTTTTCTTTTAAATGATTTACTTTGCTCACTGTCTGCTAAAAATGTCTGGCCCAGCTCATGTCCTAAGTCTGAAAATACAGTCCGACCAATTATTTAATTGAATAGCCCTGACATAGGCTATACATTGTTGAAGTGTGGAGTTCATGGCGGGAGGGCATGGGAATGAAGAAGAGTGAGGACTCTGTGGACTAATTTAACCCCTTCTGTACCTGGCTGTGGTATCTGGTATGAGCAGTGGAATCTCCCCCCTGTAGCAGGTGTATCTCATGAGTGTCTCCATGATCAGTGTCTTCTTCTTGTGATCTCAGTACTGTGCCTGACAGCTGACAGATGTTATTCGGCTGCCGTAATAAACACCGCTATTTGCACTTACAAACATGTGACATACACGTGTTGTGGTTTCTGCAGTAAACAAGGCACTTTCAAACTAATGACTACCTCCTTGTCTGTGGTATCTCCTGGTCAACTACACAGCTGCTGGCAGGTGGCATCAGTACAATGATAGACCTTTTTCAGGATTTATAAAATGCTTAATTTTATTTGACATAACACCCAGTGCCTACTCTGTCATCAAATTGAAAACATTCACAGATAGAGAGAGAGAGAGAGAGAGAGAGAGAGAGAGAGAGAGAGAGAGAGAGAGAGAGAGAGAGAGAGAGAGAGAGAGAGAGAGAGAGAGAAACCATGATTAGCAAGCTTGAGGTAACAGCTTTCAAAACAGGCTGTAATGTCTGCAACATAATCATCACGGAAAAGTACATTCATTGGGGTTTTTTGTCTACATGACAACATGAAAGAAAATATTCTTACACTGACAGACATTTTCTGTAGGTTAGATTTGTTTTTAAAGTTGGACAAAGCAGTAATCAACAAAAGTATTAGTTTTACTTGACAGAAATAAGGATGTGCAACCCTCAGGATTTTTTATGTGGTTATGTGACCTTGGCTTTTAACACAATAAATGTTAACAATAACCCAAATTACAAACTGAAGCTGTACTACAAGAGTAAATCCTGTGTTCTGGATAGTAAGATTATGCGTTGTTTGTTTGTATCTAAGAAGTCTGGTGGCTCTAAGAGATAATGTATGGTGGACAGGTGGTTGTGTAAATTAGAATACTGACAGGGTGAGCAGGACCCTGCAGGGGTCTGGTCTCACCCTGAAGGGATTTTAACGAATCTATTGCTTTCATGGAAAGACTTATCAGGCTCCATGAGGCAATGAACATTAAACTTAACATTTCAATTTGCAGCCAAGTTTTTTCATTTAATCAAAGCAGTTAACATTAGACATAGTGAACTGGAATTCTGCAGGGATATTTCTGATGACATTTCGGTCATCTCTCCTTCTTCTCTGCGCTTTGCAGTTGTCACAACTTTTAATATTGTTGGTATTATCACTTTCACTTGTGGTTTAAGCTACATTGTGGCAATAATAATACATTTTATTTATAATGCACTTTACATTTAGAGCAAGTCTCAAGGTGGGATCAACATGGCTCAGAGATGCACTCACCAGCCTCACCACCTGGATTGCATGACGGGGTCTTGCTGTACTTGAGGATGGGACCCAGTGGCTCCTTAGGCTGATTTCACATGTTTGACAATGAACTGTCAATATTTCCCTAATTTTCCTCATTACTCTCAAGAAAGTTTACCAACATAGAATGCTAACAAAAAAGTTTTGACCACAGTGTCAACAGGCAGATTTAACGGTTTTGACAGATAACAGAAAAGGCAACTAACTCCAAAACAAAAAGCTCTATCTCTGTAGGGATTGTTATAAAACAGTCTGAGTCTGTCACTGGCAAAAAGATGGGCATATTGGATGCTCATTGATGGGAAACATTTGACCATTTGAAAAAGTAGCCCCTTATACATGTCCTGTTGGAGACAGAATTGTTACACCTCTGTTATAGCCTGCTTAAATACAAAGTCACCCACAACTAGGCTGGCATCGAAAGTTGTATCAGAGGCATAACAGAGGTGGCAAGTACAAACAGCAATGATTACTTACACATTGTGCCTGTCAAGTTTCCCCAACATAAAATCATACACTGGGTCACAAATAGTTTACAGTGAGGCTCAGTGTCACAGTTACAGTGCTGCAGAACAATCTGAATTCTACAAGAGGCTTATGCTGCAGCCACTACAGTCTGCCTTGAACCTGAACTGGATCCAATATGGACCCAGCTGTCTGAATACAACGCCACCCAGGATTTGTGAACTGATCTTCAAGTGCAAAATGGGTGGAGTTCCCCTTTAAATATTGGTGTGTACTCTCTGGGTAGTTTGATCTGAAGACACCTCCTGTCTCATCTGCAGCCAGGCTTTATGAATAGACTTGGTGGGGAGAAATACTGTAATAAGCTGAGGTCATGGCAGAGCTCATAATTCACATACTATTTATATCTTATACAGAAATACTCAAAAGCGTCTCCTGGCACCAAACTGCCCCTGAGCCCCTGAAAAACATTCATTCATCATGTATCATCCAAATTACTGCTATGTGAAGGAAGTCCAGATGTAACAGTACACCCAATTGGATTGCACAACACCACGTACTGTGCAAATGTCACTTTCTTTAAGAGTGCAGCCTGCAGGTTCACTGCAGCCTCATTCATCACTTCTGGGTATGAATAATTCAGCATTAGCAAGATGGGATTTGGAGAACAGAGACATTTTGAACATTTGCAACATTTTTAACACAAGTGCTCAGTAGCAATGCATGGAAAAGTGTGTCTCTATGAAGCTAGACAAGAAAGTAAGGCTGAGTCTACTTTGCACTAATCGTTCAATTATTTCTAATCCATAACAATATTAATTATTATTATTATTATTATTATTATTAATAATATTATTATTATTATTATTATTATTATTATTATTATTATTATTATTATTATTATTAATATTATTAATAATAATAATATTAATAATAATATAATTATTATTATTATTATTATTATTGTTATTATTATTATTACTATGAGGATGAAAAAATGAGGGTGATGGTGAGTGTGCTCAATATTTTTTTTTCCAACCTTTTTATTTTCTGTTTAACACTTAATGGTTTTAACGAAAATAATATGCACAAGTGAAAATTTTGAAGAAAGTAAGTGAATTGCAGTCATCCATGTAAGGATCCACAGCCTTAGAATCCACAAACGACTTAACCACAGCTTGTTTCTGCTGCCCTCAAGTGGTAAGGAATCATTTGTTGTTGCATTCACTGGACTTTAAATTAAGTAACCAACATTTTCTCTAATACTCACTGTGCCATAGTTGCTGTGTTGATTTATATTTATGCTTTTGTGAGATTACAGGATTGTGGCTGTGACAACATGGACTTTGAAGAAAAGTATTTGTGGAGGGCCTTTGATCTTATGCATAAAAAACAAAAATCTAACACAGATAACAATACAAAAAAAAGAACAAACTGCCTTACACATTTGTTAGATAAGACCTGCTCTACATGTGAAGTGTCAACTTTTGTTTTGTGTGTATAAGATTGATTGAACTACACACGTCTTAAATATTGTCATGCGATCAGACTGTGAGTGTGTAAGGGCTTGAGAAGGTTAAAAAATTAAAGTGTGACACACTATAATGACATCACATCACACCCAGAAACAAGATATGCCATAAAATAGCAACCCCCCAAAAAATTCCATCCCATTTGTAACCTATCCACGTCTTAATGTGTTCAAATATTGTAGCACACTATCATTGTCAAAAGATCATTCATGGTAATACTTTGCGGGTATATAACTGACATGCAAACGTGGATTAAAGAACCACAGAAATGATTTACTACATCTTGTCACTGACAGATAAACTTGATTTTCTTGACAGACTCATGCTTGTTTTATTTATTGTATTTATTTTATTTAATACTCCTTCAATATACAAACATTTGTTTACATTAAGTTGGAGTTTGACAATCATGTCTTTTATGGCCCTAAGTTTGTAATAAACTCTGCGTAAGTCCCAGAGGAAAGTCTGCAAAGATAGAGTCAAAGGAAGAGTAAAAAAAGTCTGCAGCAAAGCACTCATGTATTGATGATGTGTCAGTGGAACAGCACTTAGCACTCACACACTTAAGGTGAATGCGCTCTAAAGAGTCCATAGGTGTGGAAAATCGGACGGGCAGTTCTTAATAGAGCTAAAAGGTCTCAGGTGAGCACTCTGAACACAGGGTACTGTATTTTCAGACTCCAATTGCCACAATTAAAAAGATACTTGACCATAAATCATGGAGAACAGAGGCTGACTGTACGTCTCTGGTTATTTTGGTTCACTGAAATCATTGTCAACCGTATCACAAGTGAGTGATTAAATCAAAAAGCTTAAAAGTTTAAGCAAGGTGAAACATAATAACACAATAGTTGGCTTGACAGTGAGCACAAATGCACAAAAAAGTGTTACTATATAAACCCTCACACATGAAGGGCCCACAGGGATGAAATAATGAGTAGGGACTGTTTTTCCCCAATGGGTTTTGGTCCAGAATTTTGTTTTATCTCTATGCATGTACAGGTGACATCTTTGTTAAAAGTGGTAACCCTCATATGTTAAAGTTTGAGGTCTGTTGTTTAAGAGTTTTCCAGATTGATGTATTACTTTGCACTGTTACAGGAAGTGTAGGCTAAAATGGTTCCAGCTACTCAAACTGACCCAACATTGCTCAGAGACAAACTCATCTCCTAATCCCTTCCTTCTCCCTGTCTGTCCCCATGTTCCACCTCCAGTTGTTGAAGGCTCTTACCCCAGAGCAGAACACCACCAGCCAGCACGGCCTCTTCTTCCAGGATGGTCAGCGGCATGTCGACTACGTCCTCACCTATCCTGTGAAGAAACCAGCCGGGAGTCGCTCCACCCGGCCTGCAACACACCTTCTGATTGAAAATGCCGTAGCACGCAGCCTGCGCCGTGGCCCCAAAAGTCGCGAAGAACGTCTCAAACGTCAACAAGCAAAAAATCTGAAAGACTCACCTGCAGCGGACGTGGAGCTAGGCCTTCATGGAGAGACCCTCAACAGCCAGGAGGACCACAAGACTTTCAAGAGGGAGGAGTTTGAGGGGAAACTGAGAGACATGGGGCTGGAGCTGGAGAAAGAAGAGGATGTGAGTTTACATTTATGATTCTTCATTGTCTTTGGATAGATCTACTTTTAATAGTGTCTGTGATCTACTTAATGGACAGAAAAAAAAAACTCTGGGATTTTACAGTTACCATGAGTTCTTCATTATCTTTAACTCTCATGTGATCCGGAGCCATGAGGGCCTGATCCAATCCCAGCTGCCATTGAGCTAGAGGCAGGGTACACTCTGTACAGGTCACCGGTCTATCACAGTCAATCAGAGAGACAAACAACCATTCATGCACACACTCACACCTACAAGCAATTTAAAGTCATCAATTGACCTAACTAGCATGCATTTAGACTGTGGGAGAAAGCCAGAGCAACTTAAGAGTACATTGCCAGGCATTCCCTGTTGTCAGTATACTTTCAATTGTTCATTTGGACATACATTTATTTTAAGATTTAAATGTTACTTGATTGTTGTGATGTGTTTTATCGTGACAGAGAGTGTTGCTGAGACAAAAAAACCGAATTATTTTTCAGTGTGAGAATGTTTATAAGTGTCATCCTCCAGGTGCCATGTCAAGGAAAAATGACCTTGTGCAGATCTGAATTACAAATTCATCCCCGCAGATTATAAATGTGTTTGTATGCCCAATAACTTGTGTGCACAGATTTGCATATGACTCTTTTTTTTGGTCTTGACCTCGCACCTAGAGGGTCATATTTAAAAGAAATGTGGCCTGTAGGAAAAATATAAATTTGCATTAATACACTTCTTTAAAGCATGCCCCCTTACAATATCTTACAACATTACAGGGAGGATTGCTGCAGAGATAGAGACGTTTTGTTTCACTAGAAATAACCATTATGTTGCTCTCTCTTACTCTATTAATTTGTGTCTGAGAAGCAGGCTTGCTGGGATAAATCTCAGGCCCCAGGTCTGATCCACACATGGATACCACTACATGTAACCGATCCTGTCCTAATAGAGTTTTACACAGCTTCCTGTCTGACCTGCACAGCTGACAGAGTGTGTATTTCGCTTTAACATGAGACATTAGAGTATTCAAGACATACCCTAGCACTGACAATCATCTACCTATGTGTTTCTCAGCTGTTATAAGATCCAAGAGCATTTAAATCCAAACCGATTACCTGACTAACAAGATCAAGTGTCAGTGCATCTGCCCAGATATGAGTCAGTAAAGTTGGTAAAGCTGAGTGTTCATAGATGCTATCAAATATTACAAGATACTTTCAGAAGTTCAGTCTTGTTTAAGTCCTGTCAGGTCCTGGTCCTACAGATTTGAGAATTTTGTGGCTGCTCTCCAAAGAGGTCAGGGAGTCTGTCCAAAAGTGTATTCACAAGACTTTCCGCAGACATCTAGTGGTCCACTTGGAGAGCAGAAGTATACAATGTGCAGGCTAAAGTCCATTCTTACTATCATCTTTGGGTCACCTGACTGATTTGAAGTCAGGCTTGATTACAGCTTTCTTTCAAACTAATTTTCCATGCAGTGTACAGGGGGCATGAGGGCCCATCATGACCTGATCAGTTGCCCGGGACTGGTTAGACAAATTTCTGGCATGTTAGAAATGTTGGTCGGCTGACAGCATACTCTCTCACTTTGAATGCAGCTCCTCAAGCCAGTTCCCCAACTTCAGCCTCCGGTCAGGACTCTTTTTCTGCAGTTGTGCCCACACAAATTGTCAGACAGCATCCAAAAGCATGATGACAATATATTATTTGATACGGACAAATGAAATACACATTGATATAAACTGATCAGCTATAACATTATGAAAACCTGTGGAATCTAATCTGTTACAACAGATCCAAGTTCTACTTTTACAAACCTTCCACATTTTCACTTAAGCCCCCCGGTTTATACTTCTGCATTGAATCGACACGGTAGTCTATGTGCATAGGTCTGCATAGCCCCATACCTACGCAGAGGTCTATGCATGTAGCCAATGCGCACCACCTCCAAAATGTAACACCATGCCTTACAATCACACCATACAGTGTGAGAATATACATATGAGGTTTGGTTTTGTGTAGTTCACAATTCACTAATACAGTGTGTGCTGATATTCCACCACATTTATACATTCCACAGTGTCTGCCAAGCCTTAACCAAACTTCAGTAATCTTATTTGCAATGAGTAATTCACACAACAGTGTGATGTTGCATTGTTTCTCTAACAAAAGAGACAATAATAACTGATGTTTGGACATGACATATCAAAATATAGGTTTAGTAAAAAGTAAAACGATGTCTCATTAAAATAACAAACATTTGCTTTTCAAAAATGTATGATCATTTCAAGGGGCATGACAAGACTTTTCTGAGAGTGGCCAAACTGAGTCTGTGACCTAGGCAGGGGTATCTGTGCACAGACAAAAAAATCTTTGTTCCTCACTATCTTTAACAACTTTCATTAAAATTAAAGAAACACAACCACACAGTAACACATACATTTGCTCAGCCTCTTCTTTAGAGGCTCAAAACATGTTTTCCAAAGTTACACTTGAAGGCACACACAAACGAAAATGTTCGACTACAAAGACAGCCACTTCCACCTGTCAACACTTCCCAATTTGTTGATTGTAACACAAATCCTGCCTCTGACAAGACAAATAGCCAATCATACCTTATGATTTTTAGGGGGCATCTGGGGTCTCCAATAAAGTTTCAAGGAGCCAGTGCCACCCCAGGCCACTCCCCTTGACTCGACACTGATCATTGTCTATGAAAAAGACGAGCCAGATATTCTAATAATTGTTATCTCAGCTGTGTTTTGTTTGTTGAATGAGTGTTAAGTGTAATACACTAATACAATAAACACAAAACAAAAAATAAACAACTAAACTATGAGTCAAAAAAGTAACAGCAACATTTAGTAGCTTGATGTCTTCACATACAGAAATTTGCAGCTGTCTCCCTCCACTGTCCATGCTTGCTTTACTTATATTCATTGGGGTTTGGAAAGCCACATCTATTGGGTCACCAATTAAGATTTGATTTGTGGCCAAATCTCTAAAGTTCTGCAAACTCTGCAAAAGGCGTTCAAGAATCTGCAAGGGGCCCTCATGCACATGACGATTAGAAACTTAGCAGGAATGTGCCTCAGAGCCCATGGATCATTGGGTGTGAAGATCAAGGTTTGGTGAATAACAGTACGACGCACAGTTTGTTTTACTCCTTCTGAAAATAAGAAAGGTCTTCCAAACAGGAAATCCCTAATTTTGTCCTAATTTTAAGCTTTATTCTGTCACCAGTCAGACAGAATGTATTTACGTTTTCATTTTAAAGCTTTTTCATGGAACTGGAAAGTCTCACTGAATTTAATAGCCGACCTATGATCTTTGATATGCCTTGTTAAAGTAAGGAAAATATATCACTTACACTCTCTTACTTGGATCCAATTCACTCTTTTGGTGTCCGGTGAGCATCGCTTCCTCTTACTGCAGCTTTCAGATGAATGTCCAGCTGTTGACAACCATCATGCAGAAATATTCGATTTGAAAATTTATGACTAAAGTTGTTTTTCAGCAGTAAATAGCTTAGACATGGCCTCAGCTTTTCTCTATTTTTAACTGCCTGAGGTCTGGAGACATCCACTTGTGAATGTCTTAGACAATTTGGGTAGCAGCCAGTTTCATATAAAAGTATTTGCAGGGTTTGCAACTTAGACATATCTGTGTATCAGGCGCGTAAAGCTGTAATATGATATTCTGCCTATGTATAAGATGTCCTAATGCCAGCATATAAATAGAAAATTAGGCTCTCTACAGCAGTGACTTGAAGTGACTGACCTGAGATTGCAAAGACCACATAGGAGTTTTCCTTCAACTGGGTGCAAGGGCAACACACACCTGTGTGTCACCGACTCATTTGTGTAGTGATTTAGTGATCACTAGTTGTGGCTCACACTAAGCTAAGCCAGGTGCGATGTTGCGTTGAGGCTGTAGTCATGTTTCAGTGGTGACAAATCACATAATCTTCTCTCACACCTGGCATAAAACCAGCAGACACATTTACTGGAACAGAGGAGAAGATTTTCCTGAAAAGAGGACGGAAACAGATGCGCAAACTATTTTGTCAAGTGCATTCAAATTTGGCCAGCACTTCTTTTGGTGACCACAGGCATTTAATCCTACAGGGTACAGCTCAAATGGTTATTTGTTTTTTAAATGTTTTGCTTCTGTGATGCTTTCTTGTTGGCACAAACACATTTGTGTTTAATACTACTGAACTATATTCATTTTTTTTCTCTCAGACCAAAATTCCAGGAGTCTCTTTTGTAAAGATTCACGCTCCCTGGAATGTTCTCTGTCGAGAGGCGGAGTTAATGAAGCTGAAAATGCCCACAAAGAAGGTAAAGTTGAATGTCTGTTTTTATTCTCCTTTAGTGTGTATTTCCATAAAACACATTTCATTTACATTACAAGCCCAGTTCCAAAAGAGATGATTGTGAAAAATGATAAAATTAATAAAAAAAAAATGATTTAGATGTTTTTTCAATGATTTAAACTAAATAGTTAATTAAACATAGTGTAAGACAACATATCAAATGCTGAAACGAAAAAATGATTTTATTTTTTTGGGAAAACAATGTTATGCTAATAACAAGTTTCAAAAAAAAGTTGTGACAGGGGCATGTTAAGTTTTGGGTTGAAAAGGAAGTAATGAAAATATATTTTCTATTTTAATACAAATTTGATATTTTCAACATTTACAATTTGGGAGCAGAAAATTAAGGGAAAAACCCTTTAAGAACGAATTTTGTGTTTTATCACTGTGTCTTACTTTAAAAAAAAAAGATTGATTAAAATTTGTTGTTGTGATCTGTGGGAATTTTCCAGGTGTATGAAGTGAAGCAGTCGGGCAGTGTTATGGAGAAGATCAGCTCTCTGGTCAATAAAGTTTTGGAGCCTCTTCATCCTCAGGTTGAGGAACATCAACTTAAAAACTTCAAACATCTGTCGCACACTTTCTCCAGAGAAAAACAGCACCTGTGAGTAAACCTAAATTACCTGTAGCCTCATGATTATATGCGCCTCACAGCAACTTGAAAAACTAACTAACTGTTAGTAAGTTATTTTGTTCTTTGACCAATAATAAGATGTACAGTAAATTGTAAACAGAGAACTATTATGGAATATTAATATTGTGTGTGTATGTTTTACAGATTTGACCTCTCAGACAAAGATTATTTCTTTGATAGCAGAACAAGGAGTTCAATAGTAAGTCCAACTTATTCCCCGCTTTGTATTAACCAACACAAGAATGATCATTCAAATAAACACAATTTTCAGACTGATATATATACACCCATCAGCCTTAACATATTGACTTGCTTAGTATTGTGTAACCAGCTCTCGTCAGGTCAAGGCCAAAACAGCTCTGATCTGACGAGACCTCTAGACCTCTGAAGGTGTTCTGTGGTATCTAGCACCAAGACCTTAGCAGCAGATCCTTAAAGCTCTGTGGTTGCAAGGTGTAACATCCATGGGTCCAACTTGGTTGTCCAGCACATCCCCCAATGCTAGATTGGATTGAGGTCTTGAGAATTTGAAGGCCAAGTCAACACGTTTAACTTGTTGTCGTGTTCCTTCTGGCTAACTCCCTCCATTGCTCTTGTGCTCATTGTAAGACACTTTTGGCCGTGGACAGGTGTCAGCGTGGCATTCTGACCTGTCAGCCCTATAGGTAACAAACTAGGATGCACTGACATCTTATCTTTTACAGCAATTTGAGCTGTAATAACACTGGATGAGACGACATGGGCCAGCCATCACTCCTAAGGGCATCACTGAGCCTTAGCCACTCATGACCCTGTCACTTGTTTACTCCTCCCTAAGACCCCTTTAAAAAAACAAGACTACTGCAGACTGGGAACACCCCACAAGGGCTCTAATTTTTCAGTTGCTCCTTCAGGCCTGCTGTTAGCAATACTGTTTCCAAATTGTAGCATTTTAAAACTTTCTTGGTTACGATTTTTTCATTCCCTTTCAGGTTTATGAAATACTCAAAAGAACAAAATGCAAGGCCAAGTACAGTATGGGTAAGTCTGGATCTTTGTCTTTCTCATTTTGTTGCTGTGCTTGGTCTTTTTAAGTAGGCTAGACTACTTTGTCTTTGAGTGGAGGTATGTGGGTGAAAATCACTTTGCACCACACGGAATCAAGAACTTTACTCTGCTTCAGCAGGTAATGACAGAACACACAGCCATTTACAGCAGTAATGGTTGTTAAACTGGGCACAGTACTTACTAACTAACTAGCACTGTCCATGTGATGAGCCTTGAGCATATTCAATGTAAAACTAAAAACATCTAGTGGATTCTCGTAATATCTCACCCTGTTGTCTGGTGGAATGTTACTAACTGTTTAGCTAGCTGTGTTCAGCAACAGGCAGCACACCTGATAAGGAAAGAGGAGAGAGGCAAACTATTGTGCATTATGATCTGCCTTACTGTACTTTTAACTGCAAATCAACTGTAAATGAACTTTTACAAATATGTACGAATTCTGATAAATTTGACTCAAGCTTTTCATGCTGCTTTTAGTGGAATGGCCCAGTATAAAGTTGTGAGCCCGCTAAATCTCCACACCAAAATGATGACACCTTTTGGGTCAAAGAATTCATTATTGATGATTTTATTACCTGTCTTTTCACTAATGAATCCAGGGTGTCCAACTGAACATTCGACACCAGAAGAGTGGTTCAACATAAAGACGTTGGAACACAGTAACGCCAGCTTTGTTTGTTTTCTATCTGCAGGAATCACCAGTCTGCTGGGTAGTGGTGTCTATATAGCAGCTTACCCTCTCCATGATGTGAGTTATACTCTGCGCTAAAAAAATATTGTAACTGATTATGCTAGGTTATGCCTTGTTTGTGTTTTTGTTCACTCTGTTTTTATTCATTAATATTTTGCATGTGAAGTTGTTAGTAGCCATACTACATACAGTATGATGTAGTATGGCTACTAACCATGGCCACATAGTAAACGTGAGTGAAAGTAACAGTCCTTGGTGTTTCTTTTTTCAGGGGGATGTGAATGAAGAGAGTGCAGAGATCAATGACAGAAAGGTGAGAAAGCTGTCTCTTTTGTGGATGCCAGTGGAAAAGTATGCACTGATTGGTGTAATGTTAGTTTGTGCAGCTTACACTCTTGCATTTGTTCAGCCTACACTACAATAGACAAAGTATAACAAAAAATCCACTACAGTTTTAAGTTCTGAATGGAAAAAAAGTCCATATTAAAGTGATTCAATGGTCTGGGTCACTATCAAGGACTCAGAGAAGTAAACTTTGCCAAAATGACATTGAAAGGTTTATACATCTACACATATAATGAAACAAGACATTGTTGATTGTCTTCTTTAGCTTTTATATGAGGAGTGGGCAAACTACAGTGTGTTCTACAAGTACCAGCCCATTGGACTTGTGCGGTAAGGACATTTCTTTATATAAATGATTTATTGCTTTTAACTTGTGTCAGTACAATCTCATAATCCATCCACCTCTGACAAGGGTTCATCCTCTGACAGGGGAGGCCAGTATGTCAGGGCTTCAGTTATAGCCAGTGCATGTCCAGATAAACCATTGCTTGAGGCCAAAAGTTGCAACAGCCCAACCCCTGTTAGTCTGTACGCTCTACATTTTTGTATTCGCTTGCACATGGCATTAATTATCCTCATTCAAATCTATTGACTTTTTTTTTTACATGCTTAGATGCATCTGACATCTCATTAATCTTAATAATGTTAATCTTGTTTGTGATGTTTAGGAAGTACTTTGGTGAGAAGATTGGTTTGTACTTTGCTTGGTTGGGTCTGTATACCCAGATGCTGATTCCTGCCTCTCTAGTGGGGGTTATCGTCTTTCTGTATGGATGTGCAACTGTTGATGACAACATACCAAGGTAAACACAGACACTCAACACACATAAACACAAACTAACAAGTGCAGACATAAAGTTCTATGAGTAGCTACTTAATACGTCTATGAGTTGTTTAAAATGAACAACCTCAGTGTAGTCATTGAAATCTCTCACCACTTATTCTCTGCCATTCATTCGTCTACCTGAAACTGTTGCTGCTAATTCTGCAGGGCTCACTTTTGCTTCAATTACAGGAAAAATTCCCTTTTTATTCTTTTCTTTTTTTTAACAGTTCTGACATTCAATTTAATAGTGATAGAAAATCACACAATTAGTAAATATCTTAATAAACTTGCTGGGCTTTCAACTAATCATTTTTGGAAGTGGAAGACCAGGAACTCCTGCAAGGATAAATTAACATTATTGTCAAGGGAGTCTGATGGCTTTAACAGGAGCAATTTAGCAGATGTTTTGTTCTTTTTTTTTTGGCAAACATCTGACTGCATAAAATAAAATAATATCTCAGCAGGGATCGTTTTTGTAATATTGTCAGAAACTTAAAATAACAATCTGAGTCTGTTACGTGAAAAAAATATATATAACTTTTAGTGAATGTAATTTAATCAGGCATACTTGTACTTGTAAGCTTCTCTATGAGGAAAATAAGTTGTTATAAATCCACATGACACAAAATAAGTTGTCTTGTTAGAATGGAAGAAAGTCAAGGTAGATAAAGAAATGGAAAAAACTAAAAGACAGAAGAAGGAGTTTGATGAATGAGTTGAGAGACTACGACCTCCTCTCCTTCCTCTGCCTGCTTCTCATCATGCACAGGATATTATGACACATGCTGCCGGCACACATCTGCACACAATGCAAACACACACCACACACACTCAATAAAAGTGTTAATGTCACACTCTTGACCTGGCCCTTATTGCAACATAAGATAAAGCAGACCAGCAGTCTGTCTGTTTTAGTGCCAAATGTATTCAGTAGTGCACAGTGTCAGGAACATGACCGCCTAACAGATATTATATAGACATGAACATTGAAAGAGTGCCTGCATTTGTCAACAGAGCTGTCAATCACAACATCACATCCCAAAAGAGGAACTTATACCTAGAAATAGCAATAGCAGTTTGATGAAATATTGACCTGAGAGCAAGAAAACAGTCCCTCTTATTGTTGAGTGTAAAAATTACTGACCCAAAACCATAGTGTACTATCAGCTCTAAGTTGTTTTGTTTGGATGTGTATGGTCATTTGTGTTTTTTATTTTTGTCCCAGCATGGAGATCTGCCATCCAAGAAACAACATCACCATGTGTCCCCTGTGTGATCGAGTGTGCAGCTACTGGAAACTCAGCAGTGCCTGTGGAACAGCACGGGCCAGTCACCTATTTGACAACCCAGCCACAGTTTTCTTCTCAATATTCATGGCTCTCTGGGGTGAGTCAACACGCATCCATTCATTCAACCCCTATTTACCTTATAAAGGTCTACCTAGCTAAACTGTGATAGTTTTGGAGAGTGTCAAGGTCAATGCGCAACGCTTTAGAAAACACTGCACCTTGTCACCAATCTGAATAATTTCATTGTGAGTACTCAGTGTGATTATTTGTCCCTGTTGTCATCTGATTGTTTTTTCTCTGGTACAAAGCGGCCATGTTCATGGAGCACTGGAAGAGGAGGCAGATGAGGCTGAACCATGAATGGGACCTGACTGGGTTTGAAGAGGAAGAGGTGAGTGGAAACAACAGGTAACAATGAAAATGAATAGTGCAAATCTAAAACTGAAACAGGTTTGGCAACACCTGTATGAAAAACCCTTCCAGCTGTGCTAGACAAACATTCTGCTATACTACATCCAGCCAGGTATTAACATTCTTTGTCAAAAACAATGAAATGAGCCTAGGTAAGTGCTCAAATATAAACAAAAAGTTATTGCTTATCTGACAACAGCCTGTTAATTTTGTTGTGATCCTCTGAAGTGGATTGCATATTTTAAAGAAGTTCTAATTTCTAAACACAGATTAAACATGAAGTCAAACAAATCTCTTCATTTCCCTCTCCAACCCCTCCCTCTCTTTCTCTCCTAATTTATTTTTCCCAGGAAGCTCTCAAGGTTTGGATGAATTCCTAAAACTAAATAAACTCCTGTCTTTACTCTTTCAAGTCTTTCTGCTGCCACCGCTGCTGCTGCTGCTGCTGCTGCTGTTGCTACAACCTTTAACACATAACACTAAACTTTTGTCATACAGTACTGCAATATTTTAATATATAAAAGTGTTCTTCATATCAGTAAGTAAAACATTATTGATGAGGTTTAACAAACCATCACACCTTTATAACTGAACCTTAACTAGCCTGTCCATTGGGATTTATTTCTGACCTTTATGTCTCATATACACACAAGCAATAGTAGCAGTATTGTTTTTAAAATAATTTGACAGTACAGGGTAGAAAATACAGTGTCTTCAGATGGAGTAATAGTGGTCTAAGACTGGGGGAAATTAAAATGTTCAGGTTATGAAAGTTTTTAGAGGTGGTGGCACCTACTATGTGCCCCTGCAGGCTTTCTGCCTGATAGCACTTTAACTTTTAGACAGGAGGCAGCTTTATGTGAGAAGTGTGAATGAAGAAGCTGACAGTGATTTATCTTTTAGCCCTAACTCACTGGAATTTTGCTGCCTAAATGTCACAGTAATTATCAGAGTAATTATCACAGTTTTATATGGTAACTCAAAGGAAACTATAAAGAAAAAAACATTCATGATTGCCTTTAATAAACATCTCTTTGCGAGCTTTACCACTGCTTCTTTTCTCTCTCACAGTCACATCAATAGGAGTCTGGGATTCATGCTAGAAAAAGAATGCTTTGGGGTAATTATAAATAAGGCAATTAAGGTAACCATCATATTTTTCTCCTCTTCAGACCAGTCTGAAATATTCAGAAAATCAAAAAATGTTAAAACACAATGACATTTACTGTCAATCTTAAAATACACTGATATTATGCATTTACTTGTAATAACACACTTGTGAAGAGTGTCATTAAATAGTTAATTGAAAACAAATGCATGTCCCAGGCTCCATCAACTGCAGCCATTATCACTATACGCCTTATTTCTCTCTTTAAGTGCTGTATTTCTTTCCTTGGGGAACCTGGTTAGCAAGCCAATAACTGCATAAGGCTTACAATGGTCTTAAGTAATTGCCAAGATCGTATGCATCTAAATGTTCCTCTGTGTGCCATTTGTGTCCATGTCACCATCACAGGACCACCCCAGGGCTGAATATGAATTCAGGGTTATGCAGAAATCTCTGAGCAACGATAAGAAATTCCGACACAAGGTAATTATATGCTCGGCTCTTAAATCAGAATCTTTCAAATTGTATGTAATCTTTATTTTTCACATTGACATTATTTCACCATATGCCTCAGACCTTTGGGTGTGTGCATGATGAGCATCTTTGGGCCCAGTTTAAACAACCTAAAGCACAGTTGTGTGGTCATTTAGGGTGTGTCCAACTACCCTTTGCTAGATAAATGGAGCGCAATCTGTGGGTTAAAAAATTGTGCTAAGAGAATGTATTAGGTCTCTTAATTAAATATGGACGTGTTTAAGACATAGTATCAATCAAACCAGTCGGCATGTCAGGTCACCTGCAGGTCTTAAATAGACTAGGCTCTGGGCAGCTCATGTAACTACTTGTCTTCTTTGGTGCCTTCATACACACAGAGCACATACAGGCTCTACATATGCGGCGCTTGCTTAAACTGCTAGGTTAATGGCGCCCCACTAAACACTTGTTTTTTGCCACGGATATCCACTGCTAGATTATCTACTGCTTGAGTAATGGATACTGGACAGTCTGATATATCTGTCAGCATCTACAGCAACAGGACAACTAGTTCAATTGTTGTGTTGCAGTTTTGTGAAAGTTTCATTTACTTTTAGAGGGAAAAGCTCACATGTCAAGACCGCCTCCCTGCCTACATGACTAACATTGTCATGATGCTGTTAATGGTAAGAAGAAGAATCTCCATAGATACTGTACATCATGGGTAATTTATGGAAAGATGGTGGATTGGTAATTTATTTCCCCTCACAGTGTTTTGTTTGTCATTCCCCTGCACAGATTGGTGTTACATTTGCCATTGTGTTTGGAGTTATCCTCTATCGAATCTCCACAAAAGCCGCCCTTCATATGAGCACCAACCCGACCACACGGAACCATGTACAGCTGACAGTTAAAACCACTGCAGCCATCATCAATCTGGTGGTAATCCTCATACTGGATGAGGTGTATGGAGCTGTGGCACGATGGCTCACTGTGTTAGGTAGGTTCTCAAAATCAGACCAACAAGTCTAACGTCCATAATCATAGTAGACAACAGGACATCACCTGTCTCCACATTGGTCTTATTTCATATATCAGTGGTCAAAGCAGAAAACATCTGTACATTAGCATTAAAGCTACTCTGAAGATCATCTGTGAACCATGAGTACAACTGAGCAGTTTATGATTAAATTACATACTGTTTTCAATCTATTGACTTCTTGTTTATTTTTAGAGGTTCCTAAAACTGACAAGAGTTTTGAGGAAAGACTCATCTTCAAGACTTTTATTCTGAAGTTTTTCAATGCCTTCACCCCCATCATCTATATCGCTTTCTTCAGAGGAAGGTGGGAAACCTCATCAAATTTTAAAGTCAGTTTGTAGTTTTCTGTCATTGGGTTCTTGTGTTCTTTCTTTCTGACATTCTAGTACCTCATAATTATTCTGAAATAAATACAACAAATCTGAAAATGATAAATACATATTTTTTGAATGTGAATGTATTTTATATCAGCTCCTGGCTCTCTCCTGGATTTCCCTTTAGATTGGTGGGCAGACCAGGCAGCTACCTGTATGTGTTTGAATCCTACAGAATGGAAGAGGTAAGGTTTATACAAGTTTTGCGATTGTTGACAATAGCGTCATTTGGGTAAAATGGTTGACAGGATGTTGTTAGTGCCATATGTATAGTGAGTGGGTAATTATATGAAATAGAATCCAGACAGAGTGAGACATGACCCTGATTCACCTGCAAACATTATCTGGTGTATTACTCGGCTACCAACTAAATATACAAGTTGACACTAAGAATTGATTTAAATATAATCTGACTGATATAAAAATTATTTATTTACACAGCTAGAAAAGTAGCTTTTGTGCTTTTCAACCACTTGTTTTCCTAGCACTACAGTTATCTAACAAGCAAACTAAACAACTAAAGTAGGATTGCTTTTTTACTAGGTAGCTACGAAGCATGAGTCTTGGATCCTGATTTGTTAAGATACTGCCAGGAGATATCGACGCTAGTCACAAAAATGTTGTGAGTGGACACGGTTTTTCCACATTGTTTTTCAGTGTGCTCATGGTGGCTGTCTGATGGAGCTGTGTATCCAGCTGAGTATCACCATGTTGGGAAAGCAGCTCATTCAGAACAATCTTTTTGAAATTGGAATACCGTGAGTATAAATCACATGTATCGCTTATGAACACATATTACAATTTCAAAAACTGCAGACTAAATCTAGGGTGATAGATGATCAAGCTTAGTTTCTTATTGCCAAGTAATGACAGTCAAATCAGAAATAAGGGAAATGATAAACAAAACAAAGTTTCTTTGCAGGTTTCTTTATATATGTCCAAATTATTTTTGTGTGTCTGTGTGTATATTTGTGTGCGGGCTATAATGTTTTTCAGCAAACTAAAGAAGCTGATTCGCTACATTCAGTCAAAGCAGGGGGCTTTTCAGGAAGAGGAGAGACAGAAGAAGCTGCAGAGATATGAAAAAGACCACTTCCTGGAGCCTTTTGCTGGGCTTACACCTGAATATATGGAAATGAGTAAGTACCATACTCCAAATGCTTCCACACACACTTACTGCTTTGTTTCCTCAGCACTAGATAAAACCTTAACCATATTGCTGTTTACTGAGTTTACTTCAAGTTAATAATTTCAAATTGCTACAAATCAATAGACTACCTCATCACTCTGTAGTAGTAGTAGTCAAAACAAGGTCTGTCTTCCTTTCATTTGCTTCTACAACCAATGCAGGCTTTGGTAAGAGCCAGATCTTTACGACAGCCGGTGATTGTGCTCATGAGAAATGTGGTCTCCATTTACTACAGACTTTGCCCAAAGGGGTCACTGGAATCATGAAAACTCATCACAGTGGCTTTAATTTTAACATGAGCTGTCAGCACTCATTGCCCTGCTTGTGTATTAGAAATCCAAGTTAATTTAAAATAACGTTGATAGTTAACTTTATATACATATTAAGTAGACATACCCAGACTGTTTCTGATCACAGTTATAAAAACAGCAATCAGGAGTGATAACTGTCCTTTGTCTTCTTCTGTGTCCAGTCATTCAGTTTGGTTTTGTCACGCTGTTCGTGGCCTCTTTCCCCCTGGCTCCTCTCTTTGCTCTGCTCAATAACATCATTGAAATACGACTTGATGCCAAGAAATTTGTGGCTGAGTTGAGAAGACCAGTGGCGGCAAGAGCCAAAGATATTGGTGGGTGGTGTTTGACAGCTTTTACAAAAAGTCGTAAAAAAAAAAAGCCTCTAATAGTCCTGTGAATAAAAAACAGCTGATCATACACATGGTTCTGTCTACAGGTATATGGTACAATATACTCAGAGGGGTGGCCAAAGTGGCTGTCATCATTAATGTAAGTAAAACATCTATTAATTTGTTTATACTGATGCATGAACTGTATAAAGTGTTGGTATTCTGCTTTTGGGGCTATTCTCCATCATTCTGATTTGAAACAATACAGTGACAGGCAGAAATTCGGCTGTAATTTGATGGTGATCAAGATAAGAAATAAAGAGAAAAACAGGCTAATTTTCTGGTCGCCCTTCAATTTGATTCACTCTCTGCTCGCCAGTTAGACAGAATTCAGGTTTAAGGCACAGGTTACATCCACTTTCTTTTCAGTATGTGTCAGGGACCAAACAGCAGTGGGAATGAAGATTGTTTTGTGCTGAACATAATGAAAATGACATGAGATTGAGGGCCTAGATGTGTTAAGAGAAGTGAAAGAGAAAGTGTTCCTCAGCACATAAACACTTCTCTTTAAGGGGCAGGACTGTGTCAAGCCAAGGTTTCATAAACTATTTCAAAGTCCAGTACTTCACACAGCCACTCATTAGCCATTCTCACAGGGTTTGATAATCATACACTCTTGAATTCTTGTGGCTCTGATGGCCCTGATTTCTGTGCATATCAGAAAGATTAGGACAATGTTTTTTAGCCTTTTAGCATGTTTGTTAGCATTTAACCTAACTACTACAAACCACTGCATTGTTTCATTTAAACTTGTTACATTCCACTCTTATTCACATATGCAACATACAATCTTTCTTAACATTCGTCTAACTGCCATTTCTGTCCCTAATCTCTGAACCTCCATCCCTCCCACCACACCTCCCAGGCATTTGTCATCTCCTTCACCTCAGACTTCATCCCTCGGATGGTCTACCAGTATATGTACAGCCCTGATGGCTCCATGCATGGATTTGTCAACCATACGCTGTCCTATTTTAATGTCAGCCACTTCCAGGAAGGCAAAGAAACCATCAATCCATTGCACCTTGGGTATCCTGTAGAGATCTGCAGGTGGGCAATCCATATCAGTTCACAACTGTCAATTTCACCATGACACAGCGTTCATTGTTTTTAAAAATCCACATTGCCTACTTGTGTTGTTTTCAGGTATGTAAAGTCCAATCTTTTTGTTATAGTGTTACAGCCATAAAACTGAAACTATAAGACTGTCTTAATGTCCTCACAGGTATAAGGACTACAGAGAACCTCCATGGTCAATCACTCCATATGAGATCTCCAAGGAGTTCTGGGCCGTGCTGGCTGTCCGACTGGCTTTTGTCATTGTTTTCCAGGTAAAGTGAAACATCATGACATCAATCAATCTTTATTTGTATAGCACCAAATCACAGCAAACGTTATCTCAAGACGCTTTTACAAACAGAGCAGGTCTAGACCTTACTCTATTTTAAATTATTAACAAAGACCTAACATCAAGACAGGATAAGATCCAGTCCTATCTCACAGACAGGACTCAGTCTTATCTCTATTTCCACCATGAGCAGACCACTTTGCAGTTATTTAGCAAGTTACAGTGGCAAGGACACTTGTTAAACTTCCTTTAACAGGCAGAAACCTCAAGCAGAACCAGACTCATGTTAGACAGCCATCTGTCTTGAAAAAAGGATAGAGGAGAATAAGAGAGACAGAGAGAGAGACAGAGAGAGAGAGAGAGAGAGAGAGAGAGAGAGAGAGATGATAGTGGTGAGACAGATATAGCAGTAGTTGGCAAGTCTGTAGCAGCTGGACATCAACAACTGATAGTGTGGAAACACATTTTTGTGATACTTAGTGATTACTGTAACATATCTTTTTACACAGCAACTTAAAATGTATGTACAGACAAAGAGGTGTATGTATTAATCTTACATGACTACTCAAAGAAAATAAACCAAAATTACATGCTTTCATTTTATTCCTTGTTTCCAGAATGTTGTGATGCTAATGAGTGACATAGTGGACTGGCTAATCCCAGACATCCCTAAAGACATCAGCCTCCAGATCCACAAGGAGAAGATATTACTGGTGGACCTCTTCTTGAAAGAAGAGCAAGGCAAGATTCATAACCTGGAGAGCAGGACCTCTGTAAGGGGCAAGGAGAACTGCAGCACCAGAAAAAGCAACAACAACAATAACAGCACGAAGGCTCAGCAACGCTCTGGACCGCACAACAACAGCACTAAAAGCCTCTAATGCCATCTACCCTGATTTCTTAGTTCAGTCGTAGTACATTTTTTAACAGCCTGTCTTCAGGACAACCTAGACTCTGTGTTTTTGTTCTTGTTCAGATCATTCCAACAAGTGGGAGAGCAGCTGTCTGTTAAGATGTGAAGAAAGATATTGTGAATGTATGAGAACATAATGTTGTAATGCGTGTGTGTGCCGAATAATGAAATTGTATCTCAATTTGCTTACTCCGATGTATGAATGTGCATAGTAATCTTTAAGTGTACACAAATGTATAAATGGGCACACATATTTCTGAATGTATAAAGACTAATGCATGCTCCAATCTCTTTATATGGGTATGATTTCTACATTGTATAAGAATCTGAAGATGTATACTTAAAAAAGAAAAAAATCAGTAAATGTAGCTTTTTATTTTATTTGTGAGTAAAGAGTGCAAAGGTCATATTCACTCAGTCTGTCATCGATTACAGCCAGAGATTTCAGAAATCAGTACAAAAGGAAATATTTTTTTCTGTAACAAAATGTGTTTTTTTTTTTCTTTTGAAGGCAGTTTTGAAACTGGAAGTTTGTATTTCATCCTGCATGGTGCAACCAAGTGAAACACTGAGGTTATGTCATGAGAAATACCAGGTTGTTGTTTTACTGCTTTTTTATGTTGTGTTCTCAGCAGAAAAACTCTACTATAAAATGTTATGCATCTTTAAATATGTGTTTCTCTCTGTCTTTGTTACTCACTGAAGAAGACAGATCCCCTGTGTTGCAGCAAAAAGAGAATAGATCAGGGCTGCCAGCAATAATGCATTGCTCATGTCATCAATGTCCTGATTAATGTGCAGGAGTTCATTTTTGGAGGATTTGACTTACCTTTCAGAAGTTATTTGATGCCAAAAAGAGGGGATGTGATGTCATTACTGCCAGCTCTGTTGACAAATGTAAGCTGCAGAGTTCTTCATTGGATAAGCAAGTCTAGAGGAGGAGCAGAAAGAGTAAATAAAACAAACCCTAACACAAGAGTCACTGAACTTTCCTTAACCTTGAGTGTCTGCTTCAAATCAGCACTGTTCTGCTGTGGACTTTATCAACCTGAGACATCCTTGCAGTTTTCATCAGTAAGTAAAGTGTGTACTTTTGGTTACCTGAAGGCAAAGACTTAAAACCCACGGCTCCAGTTGCAGTTTTCATTATTTGACCAAGTTCACTTTTGACCCATGCAACCACCCCTTCGCAACAAAAATGAAGCACAGCAATTCTGAAGAATCCAAAGAGCACCTGTCTATGATTGATGCAAAAACCAGCAGAGCTTCTACTCCTTAATAAGCTTAATTTGGAAAAGTAATTGGTGTAACTCAGGCATAAAGCAACACATCAAGGGACTAAGTAAAAGCAATTTACATAAACAAATGTTCTAAAAATACAAAAAAACAGGAGAACATTTTGGTTGTTGTTGTGATCAATTGTAGCTTTAATTTCATTGAGGCAGTCCTTATTTACATATATTTTTTTACATCCATAAAGTTTCTTAAAATATATTTTAAGAACAGTGAGAGATTTGAATTATGTTTCAGCTGCTCTCCGTGATACACTTGTGTTTCTTCAGCCGTGAATTCCTGGTGAATTTCCTCTTACAAACAGGACAGCTGAAAGATTTTTCACCTGTGTGGAGTGTCATATGTTGTCTCGTGTAGTTTTTGTGTAATTCGTTTATCACACACTGAGCAGCTGTAGGGTTTCTCCCCTGTGTGGGTCATCATATATGTTTCAACAAAGACTGACTCAGACTGAAACTTGTATTACAAACTGCGCAGCTGTACGGCTTCTCTCCTGTGTGAATTCTAAAGTGTCAGGCCAGACAATCACGACTGATGAAGCGTCTTTAAGAGATGGAGCAGCTGAATGGTTTCTCTTTTGTGTGGATCCTCATGTGTTGGATTACATTTTTGCTCTGGGCAAATCCCTGACCACAAACAGAGCATTTGAAGGGTTTCTCCCCTGAGGGAATTCTTATATGCTGCACAGCATCTCCTTCATTTCTAAACTGTTTCTTGCAAACCGAACATTGGAAGGGATTATTTTTCTGAATGACTCCTCTTCTGTGTGATTATTGTTGGACTCTGAGTGGATCTCTGAAAACAGACTGAGCAAAGAAATGGGTTCTTTCCTGGAGTATTGTTTGTGTGGCTCTGTGGTTAATTGTGTTACCACACCCAGAACACCTGACGTACTTCCTTTGAGTGTTGCATTCTTTATGCACTGAAGCCAAGACTTTGTTTTTATGTTTTTTAATCATTGACTGCGGTTTCATTGCCTCCTCCCAGTCAACATAATTTTGATCACTCTCAGGCTCAGAGCAGTCTGAAGTCCCGTCATCATTGATTCCTGTCTCCTTTAATGAATCTGACTCTGACTCTCTGCTAGGCTGCTTAGCTTGTTCTGCAGGCTCTAGAGTCTCATCATCAGAGGAATGCTTATCTTGATCTGATACTCCACAGCTCTTCCCATGTCTTCCTGTTTCCATCTGTTGAGCTGAGCTTTTTGCTTTAATGTGACTTTGAAACTGTGAGGACTGAGCCTCCTCATCATCTTCACTCCTCACTTATACAGGTTTTTTAGGCTGCTCTCCTTCCTAACTTCTGCAGAGCTGCTCCTCTTCCTCTTTGGTCTGCAGTGGCTCTCAGTTCTGATTTATATCTGAAGCAAAAACAGAAACAATAAATGACACTGTAGTACACATCACTGTTTTTACACCTTTAATGACTTCCCTTTCACACCTGCCTTACTCCATTTTGTCCACTTCCTTGCCTCTTTTATCCTCATGATTTTCTTTGTTAATAATTATTTGTTATCACCCGATGTTAGCCTGACTTAAGTCACTTGACCACTCCTTGTTTGAAGACTTGGACTTTATGAACTTTGCATGGAGGGATAGTCCAGTAATGATGAGGTGTTTTTTCCTACTTTCAGTTTCTATTCATTTCAATATCAATCTAACTTAGAACAATACCAATTTTTTAGTAAAATAGAAATGAAACTCAAACAGAGCAAAACTCAGCTGACACTGATACAATCTTATAAATTAAAACTACTTGATAGATGATGTTTAAATAAAACTCACGTGCTCTGTGTAACCGCACTTCTGGGTTCAAAACAGCGTTGAGCAGTTTCTGTTGTCGCTCATTTTCCTGCTTTGAGTGATAAAGTTCCTCTTCACACTCTGTTATACTTCTTTCAAACAGTCCTAATATTTCTTCAGCGGCCGCAGCAAGTCGTTGACTGACCGCCACCCATAAAAGGTTCATTTAAGACATGTTTTCAAACTATCTTAACTATATCAAGCTATGCACGTTCGCAGATATAAATATCCACTTTCTGGTACTACCTGATAGAAACACATGGTATCTTCCGGTCTGTAACTTTCAAAATAAATCTTTAAACTTTGGGGACGTTTATAGAAAAAAAAGGAAAAAGCAAGCGACAAACTCCGGTCTAAAAATATGAGTCCAATGCAGAAGTGCTAAAAACTGCAGTTTATCGAGGATCCACTTGAGGCTGGCTCCTGAAGTATCGGAAACCACATACACACCAATTCAAAGAAGACGATCTTTACAGCAGAAATAAACATGTTTACAGCCTGGTACAAAAGACGGGTGTAGCCTGGATAGCTCATTTCTCGATCTACACACACTGTACAGAGGGGTGAATTTCTTTTCTAACGCTGTAATTTCGGAGATATTGAGATTACGAGTCTTCCAATGAGAGGCACAGCTGACTTGATTGACAGGCGGGAACACTGTAGCTTTTGGATAGGAGGCTCAAAGCCCGCCTCTTTACGTCACAATCGCTCAAGGGCAGCAATATGGCTGCCGGCGACGATTGGCCTCAAAACAGCGCTTCAGAAACAGATGGGTGGCGTCATATACTTTTATACAGTCTATGGGAAAAACTCATAACCTTCAGGGTTGCTGCAGATACTGTGAGTTAGAATACTGCGGTTGTCTTTTATTTTTTTGTTATACTTAATGTATACTACATAAAAATAATGAAGACACTGAAAAATCCGTCTTCAGTAAAAGACAAATTAAAAAAAATCTTACCACTAGTAACTTTTCCGAGGTTTTCTATATAAATGGAGGCCTTGTTATAGTTTTAAATAGCAGTTTAAAACAAGTGTCCTTCCAGTATTCAGCAACTTATCTGTCAGATCAAAAGCACCCTGCACTCGTCTAGAGAAATTAAATTAACAGTGCTGTTAGGAAAAACAAGGAAATTAGATTTGGTCTCTATCTGTAGTATAGGGTTGCCAGCATTAAAAAAAAAGACCAATTAATGTGGCAAACTAATGGTCATGCAACCTATTTATCTTTTAAGGGTTAGTATTCCTAATTCCTAATATGAGCTGTGATATTCATTGTGGTTCAGCTAAATCCAGGAAATTCCAGTTTTCATTCACTGGCTCTCCTTCTATTTGAATCAAATATAAATTATAACATTTCACACTTTCATTCCATTTTCACACTTTTGCCACCAATTGATTTGTGAACAAAACATCAAACTCACACTTTACTAGTAACTGAACACCTTGGTGGTTAAAATGAAATAGTTTCAATCTAAAAGGAATAAAGTTACAAAGACTGCTGCCATTAAAACAGTGTTGGAATGCAAAAGCTGTACATGTTAAGTAGGTTTAGCCACAATGATGTTGCCCGATGATTTGGTGATTTGTTTGAACGGGTGGAGTATCCGTCCCTGACTTTTTTGTTGTTGTCAGAAGTGACCATATTTAGACAAGAGGGTGGAGCAGGAGAGCAGCAATGAGTAAGTAAATGCTAAGTTGCTAATGCCAAGTTAATTGGCTGGCATAGTAAAAATTTTATTTTTGTTAATAGTGACATTGATTTGGAGGTTTATGTTGGCTAAAAAAAAAGAAGCTTTACAGGTAATATATATTTTTTGTTTGTTTGGAGTTTTCTTTGTAAATTTTTTGGGGCAATCTTTGCCTTCATTTGATGGGATAGCTGAAGAGAGATGGGTATGTTGGGAGTGAGGCATGACATCAAGCAAAGGGCTGTGCTGGAATCTATAGCCTCTGTATATGGGGTGCTCACTGAACCACATAACTAAACCTGCACCTCCCAAATGTACCAACTGACTGAATAAACCACCAATTTTACATTTTTCTTTTACTGAAATGAGACTGTAGCTTAATTATATGTATTTTTAAGAAGAAAATGTTTACCGACTGAAAGTAGGTTCATATCTCCTATTTTTTATACAATTTCACTTTGTTATCCAGATCATTGCCCAAAAAAAATAGGTTTAAAGCATCTTTTAGACTCATAGGTTTCTTCTATTTCTTAAATACAGTCCACAATAAGAAGGTGGGGTTAGCAAAACAATGATTTACTCTCGGAGAAGAAACTACATTGGAGTTCAAGAGCCACAAGTGAAAAATGTTGACTTCTTTCTCATAACTCTAACTTCAATCTCAAAATTCTGACATTTTTTTAAAAAGAATAAAAATGTCCATTAAAATACATTTATGTCTTTAAAATCAGAGTCTTGACTACTATTATTTTTTCATCAAAGTCTAGAATCTTAGAAGTTTTAAACTGAGTGATTGACTTATTGATTGCCAACATAACTCAAGATAATTTCTACACTTATCTCAAACAACAAAACCCAAACTTCTTTTTTTATCATTGGTAGTTGACCCAACTCACTAAAGCTAATGCAGCTTCTTGTGTTCACTTTAAGCCAGCAGTATTTTTCAGCTGTCTTGCCTCTTGGAGTCAAATATTTACTGTATGACTGGCAAAAATGAAGGATTCCCTGCACACAAGGTGACTGATTTGCCCCCTCTTTTATTATGTTTTCATGGCTTAGCTATAGCTTTGTTTTTGTAGGTTTTTGTAATTGTACAGAGAGAGAAAAAAAAAGAGATTCCCACAGACCCCCTTCAATAATGCTAATTGACATTCTACGTTGCTCACCTTCTTGTTCATTGGGTTGGGGGGAGTTGTGGGGAGACAGTGCACCTGCTGACATATCACGCGCTGAGTCTGGTAGGGAGGGCGGGGAAAACCATTTGGTATAATTAGCTAAAACGTAGTTTAGCTAGTAGACTATACCAACCTTTCCTGGAGAAAAACTGGGTTACATACTGTCACCCTTTCTTCTCTCTCCTCTCCTTCCCTCCTTTTCTGGGATCCAGCTTTGTCTTTCCAGACATTTTAGCTGCCTTTAGCGCAACTTTTGTCTGACTGAGCGGCACAGCTGATTAGCGCCACTCAGGCTGGGCTGTACCATTTCATGCCGATACAGGGGGGAATTAATATGAATTTACCTATTTTATACAGTCTATGGAATTTACCCAAATAAAGTAGAGATCTCTGATATACATTTTATGATGACAGCAGGACCGTTTTTTAAATTACCTTATCTGCATAAAATATTAATTATGATTTTTTTAGTTTTTTTTCAGGCCCCCTGTCAGTCATGGGCCCTTAGAATCATCCTAACTTTTCCCCACTATACGGCACCACTGCTCCTCAGTCACCTCCTGACTGAAACTTTTTCCACAGTATGAGCAGCCGTACGGTCTCTCTCCTGAGTGATTTCTCAAGTGTGCAACTAATGTCTTTCTCTAAAAAAATGTTCTTGTCACTGGTACTTAGTAAATGTTGCAAGGTGCTTTGTTCATGGTGGATTAATTTGGGGTCTTTGAAAATAGTTCTACAAAAAGAGTACCGTCTAGACCAGGGGTGTCAAACTCATTTCAGTTCAGGGGCCACATACAGCCTGAGTTGATCTGAAGTGGGCCGGACCAGTAAAATCAGAACATAATAACCTATAAATAACGACAAGTACATTCTGAAAATGTTCTCATTTAATGAACTATCTTTCTTTTTCCATGATGAGTCTCATAGTGGGCAGAATATTTAACTCTTAAAGCCCTGAAACCTGCTGTGAACACACCAAATACACAGGTTACCCACTCACCTAATGTCTTCTCTGTCATTTTTTCACTTTGCAAAGTCGTTCCGCGGGCCGGATTTGAACCTCTGGCGGGCCGGTTTTGGCCCGCGGGCCGCACGTTTGACACCTCTGGTCTAGACCAAACGGCAACCTCCGGTCTAAAAATATGAGTCCAATGCGGAAGTGTTAAAAGCTGCCATGAATGGGAAAAAAACAATCTTTACAGCAGAAATAAACATGTTTACAGCCTGGTACAAAAGACGAGTGTAGTCTGGATAGCTCATTTGTCATTGTGCTCTCACTGTAAGGGGTTGAATTTTTTTCTAACGCGGCAATTTCGAAGATATTGAGATTACTATGAGAGGCACAGCTGCCTGTGGGAACACTGCAGCTGTTGGCTTGGCTAGGAGGCTCAAACTCCGTCTCTTTACGTCACACTGGCTCGACAGCAGCAATATGGCTGCCGCCGCCGATTGGTCTCAAACAAGCGGCAAACTCCGGTCTCAAACGATGAAGCCAATGCGGAAGTGCTATAAACTGCAATACATCGAAAATCCGCTTGAGGCTGGCTGCAGAAACACCGGAAACCACATAGATATGAATGGGAAAAAGACGATCTTTGCAGCATTAATAAACATGTTTACAGCCTGGTTCAAAAAACGGCTTGGCCCTACTACGCTAATCTCTCTAATGGCACACACTGTACGGGGGGTGAATTTTTTCTAACGTGACGGTTAAGAAGATATTAAGATTATGAGTTTTGCCCAAATAAGGACATGACTGACGTGTATCCCGGTCGGGAACACACAGCCATTGGCTAAGAGACTCACACTACATCACACTCTGCCTAGTTGAGTTCCACATTACCAATATGGCTGCTGCCGTCGATTTGCTTCAAAACAGCTCTCAGGAACAGATGGGTGACGTCACGGATACTACGTCCATATTTTATACAGTCTATGGTCTAGACTTACTCTTTATGTAAAGGTTCTAGAGATTACATTTTTATGACTTAGTGCTATACAAATAAAGTTTGACTGATTGATGGTTGTCAAGGTAGTCACACCTTTTCTTGTCTAATTTACAGGGACAGGGTCCATAATATATAAAATGGACACAATGCTGTATTAAAAAAGACTTACAACTAGTGATTGCGGTTAAATATTTTGAAAATCTTTACTTAGGTGACAAACCAAGTGAGAACTAGACTTATTTTCATATAGACTTATAGGCACATTTTCCCCCCAACCCTTTGAGTTGCCCCTGCTAGGCATGAAGACAAATGTAGATTATTAAGGCACTCTTGTTCTCAGAATTTAAACATATACACCTATTTCCTCTAGACCAGTTCTGATTTAAGGCTTGGATTAGAAGCAAACTTCTTTCCTAGCTTATCTTTTGCCATGATCAACGCAATGTCATCCATCAACACAGTGAGCTGCTGGGAAACACTTGTACAATGTACATTTTGGTATCTTCATTGTAAAATGAATGCAATGATTACATTTACTTTATGATTGTTGTGATCAAGCAAATACACAATATTTTAAAAATGTATTGATTTTATTGTTATTCTGAATTTTCACTCAGAATTACAACTTCCTGTTATAAAAAAAAATAATAATAATGCAGAACAGAATTCTCAATGTCACTCTATCCTTCTACAAATGAAGTCAGAAATATGAAATGACAGATTTTTTTTTTAATCCTAATTTTGAGTTAAAAAACTTGGAACCCAAATCAAGGATTTCAACAGAACTGTGGAAATGTCCAAAGTTACTGGTTTTAAGAAGTGGTATCATAAATCAGTTTAAACCCAAACAGGAATTGATTGTATCTCTGGTCGCTGACCCAACCCACTTGTGCCAACCCAGCCTCTTAAAATGATTAAACTCAGCTTTATCTGTAATCTGAACTTTTTTTTCTCAAATATACAGACTAAAATTCCACTGCAGACCACTTCACTTGTTACTGCTCGCACCAGCACACTTATGGCTTTTAAGTCGTGTCAACAAACTAAAACTCCTTCCACAAACACTGCAGCCGTATGGTTTCTCCCCTGTATGAACTCTGAGGTGTCTCGTTAAAGTCCCATTCACACTGAAACTTTTCTCACAGAACGGACAGCTGAAGGGTCTCTCTCCTGTGTGACTTCTCAAATGGACGACTAATGTCTTCCTCTGACTGAAACGTCTCTCACACGTGGGGCAGCTGTATGGTCTCTCTCCTGTATGACTTCTCAGATGTATGACCAGTGCTTTCTTCTGAGTATAACTTTTATCACATGTGGCACAGCTGTATTTTTTCTCCCTGATGAAATTTCTGCTGCTGGCTGGATGCTCTGCCTCTCTGCTGCGCTCAGTCTGTCTTTGACGGAGCTGTAAAGTCTGAGGTTTCTCCTCCTCATCATCAGAGTCAGCATTTAAGGTGAACTTGGTGGAATCATCTTCCTCTTGTTCTGAAAGCTGCTCTCCCTCCTGACTGCTCCACTGTTCCTCCTCTTCCTCTTTTGTGTATGGAGGCTCTGAGTCCTCATGGTTTGGACAGTCTCTCTCCTCATGCTGATTGTCTTTATTCCTGATCTGTTTTGGGAGCTTTGAGGGTGAAGCTGAAATACAGACAAACAGTTATTAGAGTAAACCAGAAACATATTTTACTGATTGGCAAACCTGCTTTTATCAGGGAACTGATCGGCTTTTGTCTGCATAAATATACAACAAACAAGTTCATCCTCAAGCAGGGCTTGACATTACAAGTGGCCCGCAGATGTATGATTGACAGACTCCAGGCCAGCTGATTACACCTTTCACTTGTAAGTTCAGGCCAGTAAAAATACTGTCTTCAGAGATCATTTTGATTATCAGATCATGTCACATACTTTCACATAATTTTCCTGTGAAACTGGGGTTTTGTCAGAGATTATCCTCTTGTAAATTACTGCTTTAACTACAACATTTCATTGCCGCCTGCGTTCACATATGTTCTTGTTGAAGGGAGACACCACCAGCTTCCCTGCTCACTACATTCAAGGTGTGCACTGGGACACTGACTGTATCACAGGTTTTCTCACAAGCTAGTGTGTTTTTAAAACCACCAGTTCCTCGCAAAAAGCAGAGCAAAGTCACTACTTAAAGAAAAGTTAATCGCTTAGTGTCGAGCATACCCAAGTGTCGAGGGAGAGTGACACTTGGGTATGAGAACAGGGAGGAGAGACAGTTACAGCTTGGTTCCCAAACGTTTATCAAGTGTAATATAAAGATGATATAATCCAACACAATGGTAAACATGCCTCTGTTCTAATCTGAAATCATATTTAAGATATGTACATAGTTCGATATGTTGTCTTTGCACTGCTTTAAATTCAATAATAACACCACACATTTTCACCCTAGAACACCATCGCTGGGGGATTTTCACCCGAGCAAATACATTTACATGATTTTCATTATGTTGCAATTGTCTGAATGTCATGGGTCCCTGAGTAGCTCCAGGCTCGTCTTTGACGTCTTTGAATGCGTGGGTGTTTCCCTACTCCAAAACCCGCTTTTTCCTACAGGCACGTGTCCGGGTTATTTTCACCCGGCAATAGTGATTGTTTGTTTCTCTCTCCTGCAGCTGTTTGTGTGTCAAGGAGACTGTGCCTTCACCAGGGAAGTCTCCAATGTCCCAGGAATGGGTGGACCGAACACCAAGTTTCCAGTTTCATCATGTTTTGTTTTAAAAATTTTGGTCCTGAATTCCAAATTTTCAGTATTTTTGGAGCATTTTTATAGGGTCCACCATGATATTTTTTTTCATTTTGTTAGACATGGCACCGTTTAAAATATAAGAACACTACTCTAATTTGTCATGTATTGTCATATTTTGATATATTTTGATGACAAGTACTTTTTATTGGGTTTATTATGTATCGGGTAAAACTCACCCGGCGTTAGTGAAGGTGTTACTGATTTTAGCAATAGTGTTCTAAGACTGTACTGTGAAGTGTGTACTTTTTTATTTTGAGAAACTTTGTTCTTGTTGTGGTTAAGAGCAAATAGTATGACATGAGGCTACTATTTCAAAACAAAGACATTTTGCTCACCTTCAGAGAAGACAAGAACATAAACATGTGATTGAAATAAATAGGCATTTTTGTCCTATTAATCATTTCACAACTGATTGTTGGGAACAATAATTCAAAAATGTTGTCCGTCTTTGAATGCTCTCATTTGACAACGACACAGTTGGCTTTAAATATTTGATGCATGTATCAAGCAGAATCAAAACTATGTATTTATTATAAGCTATGTTTACTTTATATGATCACAGACACTGTGTTATTATTCTGAAGGTCTAACTCGGCTAACTTCCGCTAGTAGCCTTTCGCTACCTGGGGCACAGTGCTGTTTTCTATCTATAAAGCGGAATTGAAAGGAGCACTGTAAGCAACAATGAGTGGGGTGTTATCAGGATGTCTCCTCGAAGGAAGATGGTAGGAATCAGTCCACGAACCTGCTTTGAATGTGTAGTTATCAGGCTGGGAAACATCCTCCAGCAGTCTGCGCTGACGATCGATCTCTTCTTCGTAGTTTGAGATTGTAGTTTCTAGGAGCTCGAAGATTTCCTCCACAGCTGCAGTCAGCCGCTGGTTGACGAAAGCTTTTATTGTTTGAATTGTGGACATTTTAACACAAAAACAGCACAGAGAGCAATTAATAGCAGTGTTTGTGGTCGTTTCTGCCCCCTTGTGCTGTCTTCAGGCTCGTCTTCTTCTTCTGCATGTATTACGGTGGTTGGCATCCAGCTGAATGGTGCAGTACCGCCGCCTTCTGCTCCGGAGTGTGGGTCGGACCATAGACTGTAGACCAGGGCTATTCAATTAAATATTTGGTCGGGCCGGATTTTCAGACTAAGGACATGAGTTGGGCCGGACATTTTTAGCAGGCAGTGAGCAAAGTTAACCATTTAAAAGAAAAACAAATATACAAGATAACAAACACACTGGATGTTTATTAACGCATTTCCACATCCAAAAGGGCATAAACACAATACAAGAGCAGCACTTAAACTAAACCTGTGCTGAAATACTGCTTCTTTAAATTTTACATTTCAAACACATAACTTCAATACATTTTGACAGGTAAATACAAGCACATGTTAAGGTGCATATGAACAAAAAAAACAAAGTGCAGATAAGGAACATCATCTTTTGTTTTGGTCACATCTGAAAGTGCATAAAAAAGTAACTTGCTTAACAGCAACTTTTCAGAACTTGAGGTATTTTTCTTATTTTGAAATAAACAAAAAACACAGTTTGTCCCTGTCCATATTTGGTCCCATCTGAGATAGCCAAAATTTCAATGCATATAACAAAATTATTGTCACTTATCCAAGTTGTAGGTACAACAAATAACAACTGTACTTGTAGTTGATCAATTTGAGTCAGAAATGGCTCGTATGAAAGGCAAAGCACACTAAATTATTTTTATTTTACCAAAATAAAGTTTCCTGAGTTTTTTCATTTAATTAGGACAGAAAGGTCAGATTTTGCTTGGACAGAAGTCTAGTTGCAAACAAAAATAATGTAGAAATTAAACATATACTTTACTTTGAATACACAAACATGCTACAATAACATCAGAACATTAAGTCATGGTGCCTTGGAAAAATAATTAATATCATGTATGACTCCCAACTTGGAGCACTGCACCCATACGTCTCGGCAATGACTCAAATAACTTATCAACAAAGTCCTCTGGAATAGCAAAGAAAGCAGTCTTACAGGACTCCCAGAGTTCATCAAGATTCTTAGGTTTCATCTTCCAAACCTCCTCCTTCATCTTACCCCAGACATGCTAAATAATGTTCATGTCTGGTGACTGTGCAGGTCAACCCTGGAGCACCTTGACCTTCTTCGCTTTCAGGAACTTCGATGTGGAGGCTGAAGTATGAGAAGGAGTGCCATCCTGCTGCAGAATTTGCCCTCTCTTGTGGTTTGGAATGTAATGGGCAGCAAGAATTTCTTGATATTTCAGGCTGTTGATGTTGCCATCCACTCTGCAGATCTCTCACACACCCCATACTGAATGTAGCCCCAAACCATGATTTTTCCTCCACCAAACTTGACTGTTTTCTGGGTAAATCTTGGGTCCATGCGGGTTCCAACAGGTCTTCTGCAGTATTTGCGGCGATTGGTATTCAGTTCAATGGATGATTCATCAGAAAAATCCACTATCTGCCACTTTTCCATTTTATCCTTATGTGACAAGACTTCTGTCAAGCAGTGTAGTGGTATTTTACTCATTTCTACTAAAAGAGCAGATACTGAGGTAATACTAAAAGCTCCAGTACACAGTCTAAGAGCTTTAGCTTGAACTATAAAGATTTTCTCGATCACTGAAGATACTGATCCCTACACCCATAATCAAGAGCTGATCTTATCAGCTCTGTAAATCATTAATAGTAGTGATGTGTCATGATCAAAAACTGCGGCTCTGAGAGGCGATGCTTTATAGTGAATCAGAAGAGCCGGCTCGCATCGAGAGAGAGCCGGCTCCCATTTTTTTCCTTTCACTGCTTAAGCTCTTACTGTGCTCAGCCCCAGCTCTGCTCACAGCAGAATTTTTCATTGGTCAGCATGGCGGCCATCCGGCCAATCACATGTGGGGATATAGGATACAGGTGATGGAGGGGAGGCTGTGTATCATGGCTTCATCTGCTCCTTCTGAGAGGGTTAGGGTTCTTCTCAAAGACAGGGCAAATACTCATCGAAAGGAGAAATCGGATCAGCCCATCCAGGCTGAGGCATCTGATTTTTCTAAATGCCAACCTGAGAACATTAATAATGTTTGCTCGAGTTTGGTTCTAGCGTTGAGTTGGATCTGGTTCTATTTGCTTGAGTTTGGTTCTGGTTCTGTGTGCTTGACTTGGTTCTAGTTCGGTTCTGTTCGGGTTCGGTTCTGGTGCGGTTCTGGTTCGGTTCTGGTTTGGTTCGGTTCAGGTTCTAGTTCGGTTCAGTTCGGTTCAGTTCGGTTCGGTTCTGGTTCGGTTCTGGTCCTGGTTCTGGTCCCTGTTCTGTTTGCTTGAGTTTGGTTCTGGTTCTGTTTGCATGAGTTTTTTTCTGGTTCTGTTTGCCTAAGTTTAGTTCTGGTTCTAAACCTAACCCTAATCCTAACCCTGACCCTAACCCTATCCCTAACCCTAATCATAAAACCTAGCCCTAACCCTATTCCTAACCTTAACCCTAACCCAAACCCAAATCCTAATCCAAGCCCTAACCCTAATCCTAAACCTAACCCTAATCATAACCCTAACCTTAACCCTAACACTTATCACAACCCTAACCCTAATCACAACCCTAACCCTAATCATAACCCAAACCCTAACCCTAACCCTAACCCTAATCCTAAGTCTAACCCAAACCCAAACCCTAATCCTAACCCTAATGATAACCCTAACCCAAATCATAACCCTAATCATAACCCTAACTCAAATCATAACCCAAATCATAACCATAAAGCTAACCCTAATCATAACCCTAACCCTAATCATAACCCTAACCCTAACCCTAATCATAACCCTAACCCTAATCATAACCCTAACCCTAACCCTAATCATAACCCTAACCCTAATCATAACCCTAATCATAACGCTAACCCTAACCCTAACCCTAATCATAACCCTAACCATAACCCTAACCCTAATCATAACCCTAACCCTAATAATAACCCTTACCCTAACCCTAATCATAACCCTACCCCTAACCCTAACCTTAACCCTAACCCTAATCATAACCCTAACCCTACTCACAACCCCAACCCTGATCATAATCCTAACCAATTTGGTTCTGGTTCTGTTTGCGTGAGTTGGTTCTGGTTCTGTTTGCATGAGTTTGGTTCTGATTCTGGTTGGGTCTGGTTTGGTTCTGGTTCGGTTTGTGTTTGGGTCTTGGTCTGTTCAGTTCTGGTCCGGTTCTGGTCCGGTTCTGGTCCGGTTCTGGTTACGTTTGCTTGAATTTGGTTCTGTTTCTAGGTCTGTTTGCTTGACTTGGTTCTGGTTCTGTTTGAGTCCGGTTCAGTTCTGGTTCGGTTGGGTCTGGTTTGGTTTGGTTCGGTTTGGTTCTGGTTTGGTTCCGGTTCGGTTCTGGGTCGGTTCTGGTTCGGTTCCGGTTCAGTTCTGGTTCGGTTCTGGGTCGGTTCTGGGTAGGTTCTGATTCGGTTCTGGTTCGGTTCTGGTTCGGTTCCGGTTCGATTCTGGTTCGGTTCGGTTCCGGTTCGGTTCTGGGTCGGTTCAGATTCGGTTCTGGTTCTGTTTTCTTGAGTTTGGTTCTGGTTGTGTTTGCTTGAATTTGGACCTGGTTCTGTTTGCAAGAGTTTTGTTCTGGTTCTGTTTGCTTTAGTTTAGTTCTGGTTCTAACCCTAACCCTAACCCAAATCACAACCCTAACCCTAATCATAACCCTAACTCTAACCCTAACCCTAACCCTAACTCTAACCCAAACCCAAACCCTAATCCTCACCCTAACCCTAATCATTACCCTAACCCTAACTCTAATCATAACCCTAACCCTAACTCTAATCACAACTCTATCCCTGATCACAACTCTAACCCTGATCACAACCCTCACCCTAACCCCAATCCTAACCCTGATCACAACCCTCACCCTAACCCCAACCCTAATCATAACCCTAACCCTAACTCTAATCACAACTCTAACCCTGATCACAACTCTAACCCTGATCACAACCCTAACTCTAACCCCAATCCTAACCCTGATCACAACCCTCACCCTAACCCTAATCCTAACCCTAACCCTAACCCTAGGGTTAGAGTAAGAATGGTTTTGTAACAGAATAAATGCACAAAATTGGTCAATTATAAGGCTTCTCATAAAACACTGTACATAACAGGGTTTTCAACACAAACCATTATTTTTTTCAAAGTTAAGATAATATATACGGCTACAAAACATCCTAAATTAAGATCCGTTCGGAAGTCGAAAGAGCCGGCTCTTCTTTGGGAGCCGAGTCAAAAGAGCCAGCTCTCTGAAAAGAGCCAAATTTCCCATCACTAATTAATAGCGAACAAGGAAACACCAAGTGCTAACCCTAACCCTAATCATATCCAAGTGCTTTATCCATGTTTCATCTGTGGCCATCTGCTGTTTTAGCACAAAAGAGTCAAACCATGTGCATATGTACATTATTTGGACATTTATTGAGACACCAGACACACATCATGACACTGGGGCTGTGACATACCAATCAAAGTGAGAGTTCAGTGTGAATTTTATGAACCAAAATATTTATGGTAAATGTTTGTCATAGTTCTTTTTTTGTATTGATTTCCACATGGCGGCGAGACTGATGTTTGCTGCGGCCTCTCCAAGTGATAGTGCAGTGCTATTATGCACTGTCAAGTTAGTGAGAAACAGTTTTTCATTTCACTACGTATGGAAATACTAGAGGAAATACATTAAAGGTGACATATCACACTTTTTTCATCAATATATATTGGTCTAAGAAGTCCCCCCTTTGGCATGTCTGAAAGCCCTCTTCTTCAGCCCTCCTCAGAACAGTCTGTTTTCCCTCTGACCACGCCCCCTCAGAAAGTGGATGTACCCTCGGCTCTCTGGCACGTTGATCTAATGTTTACATGTTAGCTGAATATACACGGCTGCTCACAGATCGCGTTACTTCAACCCTCTGAATCTGATCCAGAATCTGATCCTGACGTAACAAAAACACAGAAGTCTGAAACGGCTCGTTTCAGCACACATTTACAGAAAGGTGGAGAAATTAAAACAGGGGCAGAATGGATTTTTTTCATTCTCAGGGGGTTTGCAGACATGCCAGGGAAAGATATTTCAGGTAGAGAACCATTAAAAAGTCGATTTTGCATGATATGTCACCTTTAAAGTGAATCTTGAATCTTTTTCCATGACAAAGATGATAATAAATACTCTGAAGAATTTTTGTTTTGTTTTTGTTTGTGAGACAGGACTAATCAAGAACTTATTGGTCATGTGAACCAATAAGGACAAGTCTTCTGGACAAAATAGTGTTGTCTAGTTTCAGCTGCAGTGAAGCAGAGTGGAGGGATGAGGAAACTACTAAGACCATCATCCCATGCGTGCCCAAAATCTTTTGCGCTCAGCTCGCTGCCTCAGACTAGTACAGTGAATATGGACACCAGCATTTCTAGTGAGGAACATGGAGAGCTGCAGCTTCTAAATCTGACATATGAGAATGGTTGAAATGTGCCCATGGTTGTTTGTACTTCAAGCAGCATTTCTTTAGTGTTACCCTAAATGTAAAGTTGGAAATCTCACATTGCATAAATACATAATAATTCAATTCTAAAATAATTCTGTGAAAAGGGGGGAGAAATTGAAACACTTGCTGAGCAGCTGCTTGTTTTTTGGCCTTCAGTGTTCTCCTCACATTTTATAAGTGAGTATATATTTGACCACCAGGGGATGCTGTTTACTGTAAGATGAACTGAGCACGCTCTCCTGTGACAGCAGCACACAGAGATGGCAATGTCAGAGTCCTCTGTCTGAGATTCCTTCATAATTAATGTAAATGTAACCTAGATTTGATTCCCCCGAATGATAGTGAAACTAACAGCACTCGCATTCCCATCACAGCACATTGAGGGGGGATTTGAGGCTGATTGTGTCAAATGGTGATTGTTCATGTAATAAACTGAAAGGCATTTTACTGCCTGAACATTCAGGTACATCCTCCAGTGGTATCTTGCAATGTCAATTGCACATTTCATCTGTAATCAGTAGAAAAACACAGCATGTGAATCATAGTTAGACTATTGTGAATTCTATAAAGGAGTTCTTTAGATACACAGTTCTTGAGGAGAGTTCAACCCCATATGCTTCTGCAGGTGGCTTGTGACCATAATGATATTGTCACCAGTGTTGAGGCATACTCTACAGTAGCCTGGTTCAGCTCATGACTCTCATATCTTTGGGGAGGCAGAACTGTCAAAGATTTGGATAGGATATGGATATGTTTTACACATTCATTGAATTTCCTTTTTGTGATGTCAAGTTTTGCAATATTCCCTGATCTCTTTGGGCTGGTCAGTTGAGTTCTAACGGGCGGCAGGTGGTATGCTTTCCAGCCGTTCTGTTGACACCTTGTCCTGATCCTGGTGAAGGGCTACAAAACAGACTTGATGCAGCCCTAGCTAAAACCCAGCCTAATAGCCCAATTTGCCTGCCTGCTTGGGCCGAGAGTGCCCCTGGACTAAATATTGAATCTTGTGTTGTAGGTGTGGCATCCTTGTGAACCCACAGCCAACCCACACAATATAATTTATACATAATATCCTTCCATTGACATTTGCAGCTTTTGGTTTTTTTTATAGATTTCTGTTCTCCTATTCCTGTAAGAGAAAAGTTTTTATTTACTTTTGCAGGAAATATTTTGTCATATACTCAACAATAAGCAGTAACAGCTCAATGTCAAGCTGTAACATGTTTTTGTATAGAGCCCTCAGATTGTCTGCTCCAAGATGTCGCTCAGTCTTGTGTCGATGTGGGGAGAAACACATGAAAGACCTAACCAGTGAGCTATTACATCTACACAAGCATAGTCTCTGATGAAGTCATGAAGCATGTAGCCAGCCACTGGGAGGTAGCCACATTACCTTTTCACCATCCATCACACTTTCACTGAAGATTACTTTCACTGAAGATGGGTCTGTTTCTAACAACAATTATGAGAATTCACACAATAATAGTGCAACTAATGACATAACAATAGATGTGTGGATGTTGTGTAGAATCATCGTAGACTAAAGATCACTGATCAGTGACATCTAGCTGCAAGTGACAGTTTTGTCCTTGTAGTTTTTAAAATCCTGCAACTGTATCTGCTGGTTTTCAATGAAAGGGGTTCCAGTTTGGCTAAGAAGTAAGATGGCATACCTTATGTGTAAAGGCTATAGTCCTTGAAGTAGGCGACCCGAGTTCAGTTCCAACCCGCTGCACTTTGCCACGTCATTTCTTGCTCTCTACAGTTTACGGCTCAATCCACTGTTCTATCTCTCTGAATAAGGGCATAACATTTAAAAAATAATATAATTGTACGGGGCAAAGTAGTGTTTCAGGTTATTAATGGCTGTTTATAGATGTATTTAGCATTAGTATAGTTAAGAAATTGTTGTGGTAAAGCATGTAAGAATTATAATTAGATTTGGTTGTTTAACATACCATTTTTGTTCCTTTGTTGATGAGAAGACACTGTCTCTTTAATATAAGATTGTATGTGGCACAGACAGTGGGAGGAGTCAGTGGAAGCTAGACTGGTTTGGAGTCGCACGGGTTTTTACTGTGTCTGTTAGAATTTTGTTTATTATCATGGAATCCTGCATCTGCTAAATTTTGGATTTGTGACACTGATGGAACATCAGAATACAGTTGTTTTAGTTTATACAAAATACATCGGCTCACGAGTGGATGATTGCTCTGGATGTAACAGGTAGACACCAAGCGGCAACCTCTGGTCTCAAAATATGAAGCCCATGCAGAAGTGTTATAAACTGCAATTCATCGAGAATCCGCTGGGGGCTGGCTGTAGAAACACCGGAAACCACATAGACACCAATTCAAAAAGGACGAGCTTTGCAGCACTAATAAACATTGAAGCGGCTCAGTTTGTAAGGTGCCGCAGAGACTAAATGGGGTTGTGCTTGCCATTAAATCAAAATCAAAGTTCAAAGTATGTTTACTATTTATTATCAAACACTCAAAATAAATCAATATCAAAAAGGTTCGAAACAAACAATGAAAATGATGATGACGGTGGCGGTGGCGGTCAACAAAAAATACTCAACCCCACTCACCCTCTATGTGTGTGCCCCACCCCCAACTGAACAGGTAGATAAAAGGTAAACCACACCCATGAACCCCAAACCGGAAATGAAGTAAGCAATAAAAAAAGGAAATAATCATGGTTAACGAATAAGATAGAAAATCAACATTATGGCCCCTACAAACATGTTTACAGCCTGGTTCAAAAAACGGCTTGGCTCTACGTAGCTCATTTCTCTATCGGCTCACACTGTACGGGGGGTGAATTTTTTTCTAACGCAACGGTTCAGAAGATATTAAGATTACGAGTTTTTGCCTAAATAAGGACATGACTGACTTGACTCCCGGTCGGGAACACATAGCTGTTGGCTAAGAGGCTCAAACTCCGCCCCTTTACGTCACACTTTGCGATGATGAGTTCCGCATTTCCAAAATGGCTGCCGCGATTGGCTTCAAAACAGCACTCAGGGACAAATGGGTGACGTCAGGGATACTACATCCATATTTTATACAGTCTGTAGGAGACACGTGTAAGCCAGGACTTCCAGCTAGCAACGCAGTTTTGTCAGCTACAATAGTTATAATAAAATAAAATAATATTCAATAAAAAAGTAAGAAACTATTTCCCTTACCTTTCTCACCCTCTAAATAGCTGTCATGTGAAGAGTGTAATATCTATTTTCCCTGTCACCCTTTTTGAGTTTCATGTGAGGTAAGTATTTACATTTTTTACAAATAAAATCTTTAATTTGAATCTGAGAAAAATCTAAAGAAATTCAAAAATCTAGAATAACCTCAGTGTGCAGTTCTTCTCCAGGTGCAAAGCACTTCAAAAGAACCTCTCTAACTGTGTTTCAGATGTCTTCTGGAGCTCTAAGTTTAGAGCATCTTAGTCATCAAAAAGATTATATAGAGAGAATATACAGTACTTGATGTGGGATTTGTACATAAATCGTCAGCTGGACTCTCCTAGATAAGTGGCTGGTGGAGGGTCAGACGAGAAGGTTGAAGTTGAGGGATTTAAAGAGGAACCTATGTTTGCTCTTTGGGGCTGGAGTGGCAAGACAATGGTTGATGAGCGTGTGCGTGTGTGTGTGCGTGTGTGTGTGCGTGTGTGTGTGCGTGCGTGCGTGTGTGCGTGCGTGCGTGCGTGTGTGCGTGCGTGCGTGTGTGGAGACACTGACATTGTGGGCTTTGCTGTAGTCCTGTCCTCTGGTACGGTGTAAGCAGTTAACTGGTTGATATTAGCTATTGTTTTAGTCACATCATTTTGTAGAGTAACAATTCTGCCCTCATTAAGATCCTTTTAAATGGAACAAGCATGTCAGTGGCCATCTCTCCGCTTTCTCTTTGCTCTTCAAAGATGTTCGCCTGGGGAAAAGTATCCCACTCAGTAACATAACAGCAGTAAATGTTATGTTGATGGTTTATTCTTTAGAATTAATTCTGTAAAGATGTATGATATTTGTATGATGCCAGTTTAACAGTATTTAACATACCTCTGAATTGTTCCATTAGACTTTTCAACCAAGCGATTTGTCTAGGGATGATATGTGGAGCAAAAACTTCCTATAATGCAAAGTGCCTCACAAAATTTGCCATTGACCTTAAATGGAACTTAAATTCCATTTTAGAAAAGTCAGCTTTTACAGTTTGGTTCAGAGAGACGTGATATATTTTTCATGAGTTTTCTACCTCATTTTTAAACTTAGTCTCTTAGGAGGTATTTTTCATCAATGCATCCCAGCTTCATCTAATGCCATCTCTAAGTTAGGCCAGGAGTCGTTCCACTGACTCACTCCAGGCTCATCTAATCAGGCTGACTCAAGACAGACTTGCATTGTTTCACTCTGTGCAATCACCTGGAGTTCAAAAGAGGCCCTGGTGAATGGATCGACTAAAATACAATAACACGAGTGAATGAGAAGAGATGCCCTCACTTGTCCTCACTTTGGAATATTGATTAAGATTATAAATGCATAATTCAGTACCACTTGATGCTTCTTAACTTCTATTTTTTAAGCATTAAATGCCTCCATTTGGCTTTTCCAATACAGCATTTATCTGTGGATGGTAAGATACAGAATGGCTTCTATCAGATCAATTCAGCAAATCTCAAGGTCAGCCTATTTTCACTTGCGCAATATTTCTAAAATTAGAAACTTCCTATCTCAGAGCGACGCAGAAAAACTAGTCCATGCATTTGTTACCTCCAGGTTAGATTACTGTAACTCCCTCTTATCAGGCTGCCCCAATAAGTCTCTAAAGATTCTTCAGCTAGTTCAAAACGCCGCAGCTCGAGTATTGACTAGAACTAGGAAGAGAGAGCACATTTCTCCAGTGTTAGCTTCTCTACACTGGCTCCCAATAAAATGTAGAATAGAATTTAAAATCCTTCTTTTAACCTACAAAGCCCTTAAAAATCAGGCACCCTCGTATCTTAAAGAGCTCATAGTGCCCTATTACCCCTCTAGAACTCTACGCTCCCAACATGCAGGCTTGCTAGTTGTACCTAAAATCTCTAAAAGTAGTATGGGAGGTAGAACCTTCAGTTATCAGGCCCCTCTCCTTTGGAATCATCTACCAGTCAGGGTCCGGGAGGCAGACACCCTCTCCACTTTTAAGAGTAGACTTAAAACTTTCCTTTTTGATAAAGCTTATAGTTAAGCTGGATCAGGCTTGGACCAGCTTTTGTCATGCTGCTATAGGCCTAGACTGCCGGGGGAACTGGCACACTGACACACTGGGATCCTAGCTCACCTTCTTCCCCCCAACCCCTTCATCACTTACTTTAACTCTGCCTGTCCCATTAAAGTTACTAACCATAGACCTTTCTGGAGTCCCTGAGCTCCATTGTCTCGTAGATTCCTCTGAGCTGCCGTTGACGTCCTCCTGCTGTGGACGATCTGGACTCCAGCTGATACGGACGTGCTGGACTCCAGCGGCAACAGCTTCTACGACTCGTCTCATCACTATCACCTCTCTCTCTTACCCCCCTCTATCTGTCTTTCCAGACCCAACTCAGTCGAGGCATGATGGCTGTCTAACATGAGTCTGGTTCTGCCTGAGGTTTCTGCCTGTTAAAAGGAAGTTTTTTCTCACCACTGTAACTAGCTAAATACTGCGATGTGCAACGCTCATGATGGATTAAGGTGGGGTCAGACTGAGTCTTACCCTGTCTTGGTGTTGGGTCTCTGTTCATAATTTGACATAGAGTGGTCTAGAGTCTAGACCACTTTTACAAACGCTTTTACAAACATAGGAGGTCTAGACTCTAGACCTCCTATGTTTGTAAAAGCGTCTTGAGATAACGTTTGTTGTGATTTGGCGCTATACAAATAAAGATTGATTGATTGATTGATTGATTGATATCAATACCCAGTTTTAATTTTCACACAAGTCCAGGTTAAAAATGTGATGGACATGAAGTCATGTCTATAAAGGTTCTCAGTCATCCAGATCATGTTAATTCAAGGCTTGATTCGAAAGGCTGTACCTCTCCTCTAAAAGGCTTCTTTGTAAAGCTGATTAGATGTGGTGTTGTTGTTGTTTAGGTACAGACCTTTGGAAAACACATCCTAATACAGAGTAAAAGTCATCACACAGGTTTTTTTATTTTGTTTTGTTTAATAAAACTTAAATTCTCACCATTGTTGACTTTCTAAAAGACAGATTTTCTTCTACAATGAAAGCTTTCGTTGGCTACGTCTCCTTTAAACAATAAAAAGTGACTTGGCAGAAGATTATGAAGAGTGTTCTGTGGTCCTGCAGCCTCTCTAATGGCTGACCAGCCAACAGAAGCAGTAAATTTCACTAATGACTTTCCAATGGTCTTTAATTCTCCATTTAGGAGGAGAGGAAATGTCAGGGCCGATGGAAAGGTTAATGTGACTTTCACCCACTAATAAACATGCCTTGATCAGAGAACAATGCAATTAAAAGCTTTCTTTTATTCACTGGACATACACCAACGCTCGCTCGCTCACACACACACATACACACAAGCACAAGCATATACACTGATATCACAACAATTTGCCAATTAGATTTTTCAATTTTGAACTAAATTGAGTAAGTTAATGAAATGGTCTTTTAGAAACAGACTGATTTCCAGAGCAAGAGAAGGTAATGAATTTACGGAGAGAATCATTCATATAGGTCTGAAATGTGATGTTTTTAATAAGAACAACAGATTAAAGAGCGGATGTTAAAGATTGGTCTGAAAATTAAATGAGTATTACAAAAAACTGATGGTGGGGCTGATGACGATACTGAACGCTGGATGATGTTTCTGCAGTTTTCACAGCAAGAACGGCTTAATGTAAACTATTTTTTAATCTCTTCAAAAACTAATCTAAACTACAGTCTAAAACTTTCTGTTTTTTTATTTTCTCTCTTAAGCTGCATCCCAGTCATCCCACTTTTCTTTTTTTCATGTTGCATGATTGTTAACAGAGGCTTAGTTACAGGTTGATATGATCGATCCATTGATTGAGAATTGTGAACAAACAAGTTCACTCAAACTGTGTTAATTAAAACCCTGCAGCCAATAAAAAAAATCAAGCATTGACCCAGACAATCCACGTTTTACACGTTTTATGTAGATTCATTCAAACTAAATTTTGCATAAAGGAATATCGCACAATGATTTTTTTACTCAGAAGATAGAAAGAAGGACTGAGGCTTATTTATTAATGAAGACTGTGTCACTGTTTTTTGTTACTTCTTTAGTACAAGGCCATTTCATGAACATCCATGGCCATCTTGTTCAGCAACAGTTCCTATTTTGCCTGAGGAGGTGTGCAAAAATTATCCTGCTTTCAATGATTCATCCATTACCTATACCACTTATCCTATTCAGGGTCACAGGGGAGTCACCAACCAACCTGACGATCATGTCTTATGGACTGTTGCTAGAAGCTTGAGAACGCCGAGGAAACCCATGCATGTTCTAGGAGAACATGTTAATTCCAAGCAGAAAGGCTTCTGCCTGGTCAGGGATTCAAACAGAACCCTCTTGCTGTGAAGCAGCAGCGCTAACCTTTAAGTTTTCAATGTGAAAAAGAACCGACAGGACTTGAGAAAGGAAAAAGGGCAGAATGCAATGACACTGTAGAAAAGTAGATACATTACGGTTTGAACCAATAGTTTTTAAATAGGAGCCAGAGAATGCATCTATAAGATCAATCAGGAGCAGATGAGTAACAGGTGAGTAAGTGGAGAGCCCAGTTCCTGGAGATCATTTCAGTACCTGAATAGAGCACAGTGGGATAAAAAAAACGAACTACAGCAGACAAGCAGAGACATCTTTAAAATTCAAATTGTCATGACTTGCTCTAGTTATGTTTTGTAATTTCTTTGTATTGTACTGTCTCTGGTTTCCTGGCTCTCTGTGTATATTAACCTTGTCCTTCATGTCTTGTTTCCTTATATTAACCTCTGTATTGCTCATGAGTTATTCTTGTTGTTGATTCGTGTTCCATGTCTTGTGTTGTATTCCTGGGTGTGTATTTTCACTTCTCACAGGATAATGAAGAACCTGGACTTCATTTTGAACTTGGACTAATGCTTTAATACACTCTTGAGAGGTCCTTACCTGTGTAATAGTTTGCTAAATTCTCGATCCAGAAAAGATAGAAGAAAAGAGAATCTGTTTTTATTGCTGACTACGGACAGAGGCAAGATGCTGAGCTGTTCCACATCAACTGAAGCATCCCTTCCTATCCCTTCACAAAACACACACACACACACACACACACACACACACACACACACACACACACACACACACACAGCTAACTGAACACAAGCAGTATGCGAACCGAGAGACTTCTGGAGCAGCTGGAGACCCACTGACCCTAAGAGAGAGGAGGACATATCAGTCATTTGAGAGTTGCAGCATCACATTTCTGCAGATAGTAACAGATTATTTTTTGCAGGCCAGGGACGGTATTAAAAAAAAAAGAAAAAAAAAAGCAGATTTATTTATACATTTAGTCCTTAGATCACGTCAATGTCTCCACATCCCAATCTCAAGATCTTATGATACAGAACTTGCTTTTGTTGAAACAGACGTGAGGTGAAAAATGTAGACATTTCTGAGTCTTGTCAAAAGAACAGAGGAGTGAGCCTTGAGAGTTTTGCTAGTTGGTCTTCATGTGATAGACATGGGGGTTAGTGCTTGGGATCATGTTCCACTGGGTTTCTTATGAAGGGATAATGCAAGAACATGATGTTGCTGCTACCAACCTTTTCTTTTTTGGCATTTTTAGAACGTAAGTCTTTGTAACCTGCCAATGCCCAGGTATTTTTTTGAAGTGGGTGCAATGTTCCAAATAAAGCGTACACTAACACCAAGAACAGTGCTTTGGTTGGAGTTTGTTAAAGATAGTTAAGTTACATGGTAGAGCTGTCCCTGTCTGCAGTGGATGATAGTTTAGCTTCAGTTCTGGTCCCAGCCACTTTCTCAACAAAGGGGCCAAACTGACTTGGATCCCTTATGGCTGATTCACTCACTATTGACCAGTACCACTTACATTCTTACGGTATTGTCCTAATGTTGCAATGGATTTGAATCCTGGAAGGGACTGTTCATTGGAGATTGAATTTAAGCATTTGTGGCACATTGTAGTTTGAACAGTGCATTTGAAGTACAATATCCAAACGGTGGAATGAAAAGACTTCCAGAATAAAGCTCATCGAAGCAGTTCAGTAGTGTTGAGGTAAGGCAACATGTTGTGTTTTGTGAAAAGTTGTTAGGGTTTCTGTAAGGTAGTGTTTTTTTCTGTAAAGTCATTGTGTTTTCTGAAATGTTGCTTTGTTTCTTTAATGTTGTTGTGTGTTGTTAAATGTTGTTGTGTTTTCTGAAATGTTGCTGTGTTCTGCCCTTCAGGGCCACCCTACAAAACAGGTGAATCACTTGACACAAACCCGGAATCATACTGTTCCTGTATTCATACTGTTGTTTCTCAGTGAATTTAATGCCCTGATATTAAATGCTGTGTGAACATTTGTGTGTGAGTGGCTGTTTCAATCCTCCAAAGAGCAGCATTGAAAACATAGTTTGGATGAATGTTACTCAGAAAATTGACACGCTCTGTTTGCGTTCTGCAGTGTGCAGTGAGATAGGAGTGATGCTTTGTCTCTGACCGGCAGCTCGACCAACCTGCCCGAGCCATGGAAGATGGTCCAAATTGATCACAGATCAACCATGATCCATTGCATCTCTATCCTTATCACATGCATGGAGTTGAGTTAACTGATTGGCTTCATCCAACTTCACATTATATTTATATTTTTAAATATCACTACATTCTTTTTTCCCCCCTCAACTCAGACTCTTAAGCTGCTGTACCTGAGGGGGCTCATTCAAAATTAATCTTACCTTATCTGGCACAATAAAGGAAAAGAGAGAGCTGGATAAGGTGATAGCATGATTGGACCGAGGCAATGTGAAGATTCAACGTGATAAGCGCCATGGGCCAATTTAAGCGAGGCCTCTGTGGGCCATAAGGTGAGGCCAGCTGAATTGGCCTGTATTGAAGTTGGTACAGCTTCTTGTACTGAAGAAAGCAAAGACCACAATCTTAACAAATGTGCTACATGTTAAGACTAAGAAATATAGATCTTTAGAACATGATTTAATCTGTACCTGTATTGTCCACAGATACGTGTACATTTTCCGAGTAACATTCATGCAAACTATGTTTTCAATGCTGCTCTTTGGAGGATTGAAACAACCACACACACACACACACACATAAGTGCTCACACAGCATTTAAAAAGACCTCACCACCAGCTTCCCCCTCTGTCGCTACACATACACACACACCCACACACAGTTAATAGCTGCTAAGAAATCACATTTGGTAAATTGCATTGTGGCATTAACCTTTTCTCTAGTAATTAAATGAAGAGGATAGGAGGCCTGCCTTAATCAAGTCAGCAATTTACTATTACACACACACACATGTGCGTCCATACATACACACACACACACACACATACACATTCAGTACTGTATGTAGGAGATTTTCAAAATATAGAAAAGGAATCTTAAATAGAAGAACTAGCGTTAATGTTTAAGTTTCTGTATGTATCAATTTGCATGTGGAGTTGAGGAGGTAAATTGGAGTTGCCAATTTTGTGGCTCTAAATAAACATTTCTTACATCCTGTAGTGAAAGCGGCACTGCTTTAAAAAAAACAGTTGTGACTCTGTATTGGAAATCAATGCATGGGCTCTAAGTCACTTCCAAAACCTTTGTCTGTGAACACAGGTGTTGGTTGAAACTGTACAAAGCAAAGAGTAAATCATATATAAACATGATCCTAAAACGCCCAAGAGTTCTTTGCACCAGTGCTCATTTGTTGGGCCGCTCTGAAGAGGAGAGGAACCACCCAGCTTTTTTTCAGTGCACAGTTCTAAAGCCTGCATCCATTATGGGATGAGGATTCACAAGTGCCCATGACATGGTAAGCATACATTTCATGAAAAGCACCACCAATGTGGAACAATATATAAAGGTTTATGAGTCATATAGGCTGCTATCCAAACAATTCCTTTTTAAAGGAAGACCTTGCACATTTGAGCAAGACAATGTAAATTTACATTTATCATATTTTTAATTGAAAAGATCTATTCTTTTTAGTTTAAACATGTGATATGTTGTATTTGCACTATTTCAAATGAAACATGGTTTAATCATTTGCAAACCATCATATTCGTTTTTTATATACATTTTAAACAACTGTTTTTAGTGTTGGGTTTGTTGATGGACAAAATGATACATAAAAAGAAAACAGCTCTGTCGTATTGTTTTAACCCTGTAAGTTTTAAATCAAGAGCAATTAATTATTAGATATAATGAAAATGTACAATGCACTCTTATGCACAAAAATGTATATTATTTTGTTTCTTCTTTTCCATAGTTTACACATTTGTCAGTTAATTGTATTTAAGTTAGAAAATATTGAGGATATTAAACAGGTCATGTCACAATGACCATAAAAAAAGAACATAACTGGTTTTATTCACTTGCAGAAAAATGATTTTTTTTTAATTAATCTAATTATTAAAGCTCTCTCAGTCGTAGTGATTTAATTTCATGAATAGTAGTCATTTTCTAAATGATGGTATATAAATTTTAATGCCCTGCAATGTCCTAAGCTACTGACACCAATAACCATTTTGTATTTATTGTGCATTTAACCTTAAGTGGCATCCTTTTACACAGGCAGGCTTAGTTAAATGGTCTTATTTCATCCTGTTTTCACTCAGGAGGCATTAGCAACACTGAAATCACATTAATTACTTTTATAATTTACTGGCTAACGGTGTGATGATCCTGTCTGCATTTACAGAGATGGGACTACAATATTTAAAATACTTCTCCAGGGTCTGTTCGGCGTCATTAGCCTCATATTTTATGGATATTCATGTATGCAGGTTGGGTTGTAACTTTATGACATAGAGCCTGGAGATTAAATATAACACAGCCTTTGAAAAATTAGCAATAGAGTAAGCTATAAATGTTTTCCATAAACAACCATTTTTAAAAAAAAACAATGACTACCTTACATGTTGTTTTAATCTTTACTTGGATTTAGGGGTCAAACATGATGGAGACCTTCAAATTATGGCAACAATAAAATCTTTGGGAGAACAGGATTCCAGGGATGTGGCTACACCATGAACTGGATGGAACATTGCAGCGGTCTCAGAGACATCATCCATTGGTTTCTGAAGAGGGGCTAGGAAGTCCAAAGATGGTGGTTGCGAAACTGGATAAATGTTGACTCAACTGTTGGTCAGTCTAGAAACAGACATTAAGGTGGAGCTCAGGGACATAGTAGCCTCCTGACAGTTAGAATGAGCCTACCAGTCAGTCAACTCAGCCTTGCCCCTAATTACTCCTAGACTTTGGATAATTTAATGGATTTTTTATGAAATATTGCATTTCCCATACATTGAGTACAAATAGAAGCAATGAGTTGCACAAACCAAAACTGTTTTTTAGTCACTGGGCCTAATTCAGATTTCTTGGACACTGAGAAAACTACAGTCTTTTGTAGCCCCACATTGACCTCATTTTTCAACAACAGATATTGTCGCTTGGGCTAAACCTATAGCAGCACGTTCAAGTCAAACAAAATAAGATGGTAAACTTTTATAATTTATAATTCTGTATCCACTTTTTGAACCCAACAGCACTAACCTTTATTTACCTAAATTACACATCTTGAGTTGGTTTTTATTATAAACATCTTAACACTCTACAGGAGCAAGATACCACATGTTGATACTAAAATATATATACAATATAATATTGTTATGATATGAATATAATATACAGCAGAGTTGCAGCATTTGCATCTTTAAAACATCTTTCTCAAATCAAAATTTCTTCTATGGCATCCGGCAGCAATCTTGTGGCTCTTCATAAAGACTTAGGGCCCGATCTACTAAAAGTTTGCGTGTATAAAAACACGTGCAAACTTGATAGCGTGCGCAAAGCTGACGTACTAACCGGGAGCACCGAGGATTGCGTCTTTCAAATGAGCAAAATAGCACTCGCTATCTATTTTGCGTGTTTGTCTTCATGAATATGCAGAATACATGTAGATACATGTAAAATACTGGGAGGAGGAGATGCAAATGAAATCATTTAGCACACGCAATGTGATTTATCAAACCTGAAGCAGATAGCGAGCTGTGTTTTTGCGTCTATATTTAGCACGTTTGAAAGGCAGGTGCAAACTGGCACAGCGTTACGCACACATGGCTGCGGTCACTGCAAAGCTCATCATAACTTTACAACATGCCCACTACAGCGGGGCTTACAAGCATTACTACAGTTTTTACACAGTTATGTCATTTTGAAGTCAATCAAGCGGACATGAAGTCTAACAAACCAAGAGAACTACACAAATAAATAAATAAAACAACACAAATTCAAAGCAGTTCAGCACCACGGATAGCGACCGTATCATTCTGACACCCACTTTAACTGTTTCAACTAATGAGAGCACAGTAGACCACTGTATCAACACCTATAAAGTTTAGTAACATTGGCACAGCGACCCACATCTTCACATATAAAGAAAATCAATATGAAGTACTCGGCCGACTCACCACTATTTGAAGGAGCCTTAAGCTCTGCGGACTTGCCCACGATGCACTGTATGTCCATTTTCTTTGCTCTGTCATTCTCAATAGATAACATGACATGTCCACTCTGTCCCATCGTGCTCATCAAGGGGTTTTTAGTTAGTTTTAACTTGGAGAATGAGCGCTCAGAAGGTGCAACATAGACGGGAAGAGTAAAAAATAAAAGCAGGGACAGGCCTCATCAAATTGCTCTCTAAACTCCATCAAAACGCTGATTGCGTTTAGATGCGTTTATTTCATCGGCAGATCTTTTGTTTTTTCTCACAGCATTCACCTTTGCTGGAGTTCACCGATGTGTTTATTTCCCTCCTCCACAAAGACCTCCAACTCCATGACTTCAAACTTCATTTATCACTTCAGACCACTCTGCTCTCTCAAACTCTCCATGGTGACAGCCGATAACCCACTTAAAATACTCATTAAAGGGCGGTCAGCATCACTTTTGCACTTGTTATCATTTGCACACGCAGTCATAGTAGATCACCCGCAACACACCCAGAAATAGCACGTGCAAAATTATTATTTGCACACGCAAATTAGCGCTTGTTATTTGTGATCTTAGTAAACCAGGACCCCCGGCATATCGATTCGACACAGAAGTATAAATCAGCCTTAAGTCGCCACTCAGCAACGGCAGCAAAGCTGATAGGTTTCACTCCAGTCGATGTGATTGCTTTTACCGGCTCAGCTGCTTTACATATTGGCTCTGTCTCAACTCTAGCAATCTGTAGCCCTCACAGCAGATACACGGGGCCTCTATTTTCGCTTGGTGCCAGAGCAAGGTGCATCAATCAACACTGGGCAGATAGAGCAAGACAAGATGTTGATCATCTATGTCAATTTCTACCTGTTAATAACAATAACCATCTCATGATAACTCTGACAGGATACGTTTCTCTCTCTCTCTCTCTCTCTCTCTCTCTCTCTCTCTCTCTCTCTCTCTCTCTCTCTCTCTCTCTCTCTCTCTCTCTATCTCTGTGTGTGTGTGTGTGTGTGTGTTCACGTGTGTGAGAAAGAGAGAATGGGGGTGTTAAAGACTTATAAAGCAAGTCAAGGGCTAGGCTCCTATTCACAACAGTGTAAAGACAAACTGCAGCCCCTCCCTCCTTGAAGTAATTACTGTCCATTTAGATGATTACCTGTAATTAGTTGTTAGCTGTCAGCATGAGACAGACCCTCCGTCTGAGACATGAGGAGGAGGATGAGGAGGTGGAGAAAAGCAGAACGGAAGAAAAGTTGTAAGGTGTCAGAGGTGGAAGGAGCGAAGGTGACATAAAAAGGAGGACAAAGAGGAGGATAGAATGAAAAGGAGGAGTGGTAGGAGTGGTACAAGGAGATAGTTGAGATGGAGGAGGAGCTGAGGACAGAGAGCAGAGTGTTGACACGTGTTTTTGTCAAAAAGGTCAGGCTGTTGCTGTCTCTTCTTTCAGATGCTGTCTATCAGATAGTGCCAGTGTATTAATCTCCCCTTCATTTGCAGAGATGAGGCAGACCTCTGACAGAAGCAGTAATTGTAGGACTACTGATCTTCTCTCTGAAGACAGTGATGCTGTTTTAATTTCACTGATCATGTGACCGTCAAGTAGTACAGCAAAGAACACTTACACTATCCTCATTTTTGATGTGTGGCCCGATGGGTCACAATTCCCTTTTCATAATTAAATACTCACACAAAAGCTGACATTCACAAAATCATCATCCAGAATTAGACTAAAAAAAACATAGCAGATTTAGCATGAACACACGTTCCCTTGTACGGATTTCATCCATACAAAAAGTAGGCCTTTGTGACTTTGCAGTCAGAGTTTCCATGAACAGAAATCCTCTTGACGTTTTTTTAATTCTCAGTCTTGTCCAGTTTGTACCTGAAGAGACATCAGACAGGACACATGACTCTAACCTCATAGCTCAGGAGGAACTGGAGCAAGAGACTCTCACTGCACAAAGGGGGCCAACCTCCTCATCAGGAGCACAGGGCCAGGGCCTTCAGCAGGAACAAGGTGGCCCCAGAGAACAAGGGTTGTAGGGGCTTCGACCAGCACACAAGAACAAGAGTCAAACAGGGAGCAGACTGGGCCACTGGAACACTAACTGTAAGAGCGCTGACCAAGGTAATGGTAAAGGGGGCTCAAACCGGGGCACTGGACAAGGAGTCAGCCAAGGCTCTAATTGCAGAATTTGCTTTCTTGTGTTTATTGTTGCTATCGCTCTGTGACTTCCTGGGACCGGTAAGTGTGTCTACTTTATTGTGCAGCCTTAGTGGGTAAATTGTGTCGCTGCTATTTAGAACGCCTTTATAATTGAGGGATGAAGGGAGGATATGATGAATATGGCCCTGTTACAGACATTTTAAGATATTAATAATAATAAAAGAGAGCAAAGGACAAGTACTTAATGTTGAGTTCAGCATCATCTGAGCATACATTAGCCTCTATTGCAGCGTTCTGAATCAAAGCGCCGGCAAAGACAGCGTTATAAGAAGGCCACATCTGATTATGTGGCTGACATGAACTTGCTAAAATATGAACACACCCACATCTGCCAATTACAGTAATGCTTTTAACACTCCTGCTCTGAATTGAATTAACCACAGGTCTGACCTCCATGATATGCAAATGCTGTGTAAAACGGCTGTGTGGGGCATTGTGGATGCTTTCATGTCTTATACCTGAGAAATTGAGGAAATTGTTTATTTTGAAATTGACTTGGAGGAATTGTGTGGCACAAAAAAGAGCTGAGACTGCAGGCTATTGTTGAGACCTTGGCTTAACACAAGAGCACAACTTTTAAGTATGAAGCTGCTTCTCTGCAGTGGTACACTGAAGTCAAGCCAACTTGATTAATATAGCGCATAAAATTTTTTAACAAAGTGCTTTACAAAGTTAAAAGGTAAAATAATATTAATAATAGTAAAATCTGTTTGGAAAATAATCATCTCAAAAGGCAGGCCAAAGAAAAGAGATGAGTCAAATCCAAACAATGAGTTCAAAAAAATCGAAAGTGAGGGCAGGTCTTATTTGAAGTAATAAGCTGCTCAACGGGTTAGGGGCAGCTTCTGCAAAGGCTCACCCCAATGATAAACCTAGCTTTAGGCACATCCAGGGGTAGGTGATTAATGGTTGCTGTGCTGTAGCTGGAGTATGGACTAAGAACACGAAGAAGTACAACAGGGCTAATCCAATTCCAGTCAGGAGGAGGGCAGTGGCATTCTGAACTAGCTGCACAAAGAATTTCAACTGTGAAGTTGAGACATCATGAATGCATGTACAGTATACTCCTTAATCTTTAGGATGGATATCAGCCTTTTTACTTTAGCAATAAATCTGAAAGCTGAAAGAAGCTAGACTTCAAAAATGAGAAATCTGCTTGTCAAATTTGAAAACACTGCCAAACAATCACCAAGACTCAAAAGAAGAGAGTAAATATCACGGGCAATGGTGGCCCTACTTAACCTTCAAGGTGTCTAAATACCATGACCTCGGTTTATGTTATTATTGCGGTTGAGAATGATTATGCTCATCAATGTTTTAAAAAGGTGAAACATTTTTTTCGGTTTCAATAGTATATAAATCTGTACATCATCTGCAAAACAATGAAACGAGGCATCATATACTTCAAAAGTAGAGCCCAGGGGCAGCATATGTAATGAGAATAAGATGGGGCCTAAAACAGAACCTTGAGGGACACCACAAATGTGGAGGAATGGTCACCCTGGTGGACAGAGAAACTCCTGTCAGGTAGGACTTAACCTGAGTGCAGCACCATTAATTCCTATCAAATATTTCAGACATGTCAAGAGGACCATGTAATCAACAGCATCAAGGGGAGCCATGATGTCCAACAGTTTAAACAGTGTGAAAGACTTCCTTATGAGAGGGAATGCTATCTGAGGGGCAATTTGGGGGCTGTAGATAATGATCCATGTCAGATAGAGAGTAGACTGATATGGATAAGAAGACCGTAAAGTATGTAGCATGCCTGATTCAAGCTTACAAGCCTATGGCCTGCGAAAAGCCTGGTCACCTCAGCCCTGCATCCCAATCTGCTATCTGTCTGATGGAGTGGCCAGGACAACCAGAGCTCCTCTGTCCCAGTTGGCGATCAGACTGACACCAGCTCTATTATCCCTAGCTTACTCTGTTTAACCCATCTGTAGCACTGGGGTAGCACCAGATCTTGTTTTGCAGTTTGTAGCCTGGCAGATGCCCTCACCTGGCTTCCTCTTACACAAACCCAGGACCCTCTGCCCCCAGTGGCCATTCCCTTTATGTTCTTAGCCTGAATCCCCATTGGCTGTCTTCACTAATGTCCTGCTTGGCTCTCAGTCAGCAGCCTTGCTGAAGCTGTCCCTCCTGAGCTGCAGTAACATTCTTTCCCCTCCTGGGCTGCTGAAAAAGTCCTCTATTTCTGCTGTTGCTGCAGACTTGAGGTAAAAGTATTTTGTTCTCGGCTGCTGAGCTGCAGTCAGGACTCGTGTCCTGTGGCTAAAGAGTCATGTGTTGGTGCTTCAACAGCTTCCGGCTTCTTTTGCTCCATCGGGAAAATGTTCTGCTAATCCCACAGAAAGACCCTTGTTCCTCCAGCCTCAGCAAACTTTAAATTTTTTGACTGAGGCGCTGCAAAGTTGCGGCATAGGTTCCCAGTAAACAGTACTGTTTCTCCTGCATAGAGGAAAACCCATCTGATAATCATCCTGTCCCCCTGACCTGCCCCCCATCCAGGACTTGTACCGGTCCCGGGCCAGGAAACGGGCAGGTAGCATCACCGATGACCCCTCACACCCTGGACACAAATTCTTCAAACTCCTCCCCTCCGGCAGGCGCTACAGATCACTGTGCGCCAAAACAACCCGCCATAAGAACAGTTTCTTCCCCCAGGCTGTCACTCTGATGAACAATAAACCATAACAGTGTCATACCTGTCAGATAAACACTCTCTGTAAATATACATGTAGATATACAATGCAACAATTCTCCAAGCAGAATTCCATATTTCTATTTTTTGTATTATTTAACTTCTATTTTTATAATGTAAAAACTACCTCTGCTACTCACCACTGCACTTTATCATATTATTTTAGCCTGTACATATTAGTGAAGCCTATTTGTTGTTTCTTTGTATTTATAGCTAAGGTTATTGTTATTATATTTTTATTTTATTTTTTATTGTAGTTCTTATTCTTATTCTTATGCCTTGTACAAAGAGAGCACAGTTTACTAAAGTCAAATTCCTTGTGTGTTCAAGCATACTTGGCGAATAAAGCTGATTCTGATTCTGATTCTGATTCTGATTCTGATTCTGATTCTGAAGAGTCCAGCCCAACCCTGTCAACAACCCCTTTGACAGTTCACCTGTCTCAAATGTACTGATCCTTTTTATGTGGAGTTGTTATCATTGCAAGTGCGAAAATTTGTAGACTTGATATGAGACAACTCTGGTGACTGCTGTTATGCTTGTGGTAACGAAACGGCAGAAATTTGAGAAACAAGAACATTATCACATTCCCTATTTCCAATCAGACCCTTGAATCAGATAACAGACCATTTTCTCTCTTTATTTTGGTTTTCTCAAACTATATGACTAATGTTGCAATCAAAAAGTTCTGCTTTATGATAAAATTAACATCTAACATCAGTCGCAAATTTTCAAATAACGATTAAAAAGGACCCTGAGTCAACTTTTATAAGTTCAATTTCTGTGCTTTCACAACAAACAGTGAATCTTTTCATGGTGGCTTGTTTAATTAAAAGCAACAAGTAAACTCACAACCAATGTTTTTCTTTGTGTTCTTTGTTTTCAAGCCATACATAAGAATGGCCTGACTGACTCCAGTAGACAATTACGTATCAGAGTTTTTATTAATGAACTTCAAATCTCAATTTTAAAACACTTATCTCTTTGAATCATGTTAAAATTAAAGTTAACAAATAAGCATTCTATTCCTGAAAGAGAGCAACGGGAAGAGAAAATGTACACTTAAATATTATCACGTTTATATGATAACTATTAATAGGACAGGCTGTGTTGTCATGCACCATCAAAGAGAAATATGTGATTAGTATGAACATGAAGAGGCAGTGGAACAGGTATAATTATTCTGACAGCTGGAAACCGAAGAAGGAAAGATTTATTTAAAGTAAGGTTGAGTAAAATGTAAAAAAAGATTAACATCTTAATGAACTCAAGCATAGTGTGAAGACTTTGTAACTAGTTAAACCTACCAGTTATACCAGAAGTAAACAAGACAATCAGGAAGACATGTAACTTTTTCTTTCAAGTTGTACTTTGCTGCCCTTACAACTAGCATGTAAGATTCTATAGTGTAGATTAACAGTGCAGAGAGCTTTTGTTTGAATTTTCAATTAGTGATATGTTAGTAGCATAGTTAAAGGAAGCAAAGAAATATTTTTCCTCTGAGCTTGGACAAAAACCTGATTCAAACTTTAACAGAAACCTCTGACATCCTGTAAGACAGGTATGAGATGTCTCTATTTAATTTTTGCAAAAGATGAAATTATTATATCTTGGTCTTACCCAGCAAATGCTTTGCTTTTGATTTTTACCTCCCCAAAAAGTGTCTCACTGAAATAGTACTTACATAAACTAATATGTTCTGCCCTCTATTATAAGGCAATATGATGTCCTCTCTTTAATAAAGAGCCTGTCATTAATTTCAAAGCCTTAATGAAAATTTCATTTTGCTATTGCTATCTAGAATGTCAGATTATGAAGTGTGTGTCCACAGACCAGAGCAAGAAAATGATACACAAAACAACACTTTGCAAAAGTCCCTTAAAAGGTAGAAACATCCCTGAAGGATGGAGGGAAACAGTTTTGTTTTTGTCCACAGAAAAGAAAGTTTAAAAAAATAATTCTGAAAAAGTGTCAGTTTCTACTAAAGTATACGGTTTTTTGATAGTATTTGAACAGCACCGGTCCACGCTGAATATTTGACACTTTGATGCCAGTAAAGCAGAGTGAAGTGAACCGAGGCTGAGCGAGAGATGAAGTGTGGGAGAGTGATCACTGGACCCCCCCTCCACCTCTCCACTCTCTCTCACTCATAAACAAGCTCCAGCTCACACTATTGTAGCTCAAACCCTCCATCCCCTCCTCTCTCTCTCCCTCTCCATCCTCTTTCTCTCAACAGTCTCTCATCCCTCCCACTCACCTCCCTCCCGCTCCCTCTCTCCTCCCTCCTCCTCCTCTGAGGAGCAGCTCTGTCCCTCTCTGCACTTGTCTCCTCAGTCAAGGAGAAACTAATTGGAGGAAAGAATAGAAGAAAGGAGCTGTTGGAAAACTAAACGAACCAAAACTTTACTTCTCTACAGCATGCCACAGAAAGGTAAGCTCGCTCTTTCCTCCCTCTCTCTCTCTCTCTCTCTCTCCCTCTCTCTCCCTCTCTCTCTTCCTCTCTCTTTTACCCTCCCTCCCTCTGTCCATCTCTCTTCTCTCACTTTATCAGAGCATGGAGTTAAAAAAGTTGCAGTTTTTTTGGCACAATAGGACAAGAGAAAGAAAGAAAGAAAGAAAGAAAGAATGAATGAATGAATGAAAGAAAGAAAGAAAGTTAACTGAGCAACTCAATGAGAAGAAGATGGATACCAAATGTGGACGAAAGAGGAAAAATCTTGAGTTTTTGAGAATAAAGTGGGGGAAAAGGAAAAAAGTAAGGGAGTAAGACGTTTTCTGATCACCTTTTTCTGTTTTTGGTGATAGAAAAGTTTGAAGAAGGAGACTTTCAAAGGGACAAAGTCAAAGATAATGTAAAAAAACAAAACCGAGATACGCTTTGAATATTTTCAGGGGATTCTCTTGTACAAACCGATTTTTATGTCTTAACAAGTGTTGCATTTTTCTTAACAGAAGTTTTGAATCGTAGCAGGACGAAACAATAATAAACAAAATATACATATTGACCACTGAAATGCACAGCAAAGGTGCTCTGTCCAACAGACTGTGATACAGATATATTTGGAAAATTGTGCTGATGTGATTTCGATGTCCAGTGGGTGAGGTAAACCGGCTTCAGACATGTAGCCCACCGACTTCCTTGTCAGAGACACAAACTCAATATTTTAGCGTAAAAGTCTCATACATATCGCCCGGCATCCTTCACGATTACCGATTGTTTTGCCTTACATACAACAATCTGGGCAAAGATAACACAAAAACTATCAATCAACTACAGGCGCGACCCCAAAACACCTTTCGCTGTGGCTTCGGCGCTCGTGCTGCGTGGTGCGTGCGCGAGGTGATGCCGCCCGCTCCATCAACAGTGATGGATGAGGATTAATATCAATCAACTCAGAGCATATTCTCTGCTGGATTATGACGGCCAGGCAGGGGGAAAGATCAATTGCTCCGTATTGGTAAGAGGAGGTGTACTCTCTGATGTGTCCGCATTTTTTAAAGAAAAAGTAGAATAATAATCAGGATATTTTTCCCTTAATGTGTGAATATAGAGGGAATGTTTAACCCTCTTTGAGCCAGACAATATTTTGGACAATTAAGCTATAAAACTGTTGGATTAGTCTAGTTACAAATTTCGGAAAATGTATTTAAGAAAGTCGATCTCAGAAGGAACAGGCCAAGTTTTTATGACTTTACTCTGAATGTCTATCAAACTATTTCTGATGAACTTTTTCATTAAGCTAAACCTGCTCAAATTAACTGGATCATCCAAAAGTCAAAATATCAGTCTTAATGTCTTAAATCTTAAATTATCTGCAGCCTGGCGAGTCCGTAGAATTATTGATATTTTCAATTTGAAAAATATTTGCATTGTATGTGTCTCTTTAATAGTTGTTCAATGGAAAAAGGAAGATTATAAATAATTTAAATCACTCATCAAGGTATTTTAATTGTAGAGTAATTTAAAATAAATGATTATAGGCCATTGCTGGTTTGACTTGTTCGAGGCCTCTGCTAAAGTCTAAAAGGCCTGCACGATGTAAAAAAAAAAAAAAAGTAAAGATGTTCCTGCTTTCCCTGATATGAAATGATATACTGTTTGTAGAGGAGGATTTGAAAAATCTTAGACCAGCTTTAAACGAGACGACCAGGCTCTTAATTGAGGATCTCATTAAGACAGCTGTTAATTGAGGTCTTAATTAAATCTAAGCCAATTAACTGCATGATTAATCAGGTCAAAATGAATTCTCACAACATGTGAATTTGAAGCGTTTCATTTTTGCGTGTGTGTTTGTGTGTGTGTCATGGAGATGAACACCTAGAGGAGCGGGCTGCAGCTCCCATATGTTTTCATGGAGAAATTTACCACACGTGCACAAATGCCTTTGTATAATCGGCCACGCGCACCTGAGCCACATCCAGCCTTGCATCCTGACTAACCCGAAAAGGGATTTTACCAAGCTGTATTTTATTTATTTTTTTACCTCCTCATTTGGATCCCTCTGACTTACACTTGAAACTTAATCACTGCTAACGTGATCGTCTGTTTTGATTGTGAGCATCCTGAGAAATGGCCTAAGTCTCTGAAACTTTTAATGGCCTCAGATTGCTAGTTTCTATTTGAAACAGAAAGCTTTAAAATGTAATGTTAGTCACTATAATCTTTAAAAATTCTGTACTGAAAAAACAAAGTTGTAACAAGGGGAAATTTAAGATCCACTGAGACTGAAATCCACTTCCACCTTTGCGCCATAAGGTTATTTCTGTGGTGCGTAAAAGCTATATTTGAGGCCTGGGAATTCTTATGCCATTTTCCAGATAAGTTATTGAGTTCTGTTTCTATAACTAGGACATGTTGAAGAAGTTTCTTTATGGTGAGCCTTCAGCGCAAACAGGACACATAAAGAGGGTATCAGCATTTAGAATATGCCAATAATAGAAAACCTTCCAAAATCACAAACATTAAGCTCACCTGATTTACGCATCGACACGTGGGCAACTCGTGGAAAGAACAGATCTGTAGGCTGTGTTTTGATTTTCTGATTTAAAACAACTTTTGTTTTTGCTTGTGCTTTTGAAAATGTTCAGTTTTTGAAATACTTCTGTAGTCCAAATATTAATGTCTGACATTATTATCATTATTATTATCATCATCATCATCATCATCATCATCATCATCATCATCATCATTATTATTATTATTATTATTATTATTATTATTATTATTTGAGGTGAAGCAGTAGCAGTGTCCTGCAGCAGCTCCGTGTCTCCCTCTCGGCTCTGCTCATATCAGCGCGCTGTGAATGTGGCTGAATGAAACTTTTATATTGTCATCAGTGTGTTCAACAGAACTCCTCTATGTCCCTTGTACTGCTCAAATTGGGCTCCCCGCTGCGGTTTTGTGTCGCGGGGTTTTTAACGAGCCGCAGCTAACGAGGCAACGACATCAGAATCCCGCGGACACACAAAAGCCTGCTGGGTATTTACCGAGCCGAGCTGCGGCTCCGCTCCTCCGGCTCTTTGTCTCCTTTCACACGGAGAAAGAGCTGAGTTATAGCGGGAACAAGGTGCCCATAGCCGGCCAGTGTGAGTCTCTCTCTCTCTCTGTGTGTGTGTGTGTGTGTGTGTGTGTGTGTGTGTGTGTGTGTGTGTGTGTGTGTGTGTGTGTGTGTGAAGCTGCTTCGTGTTCATTATGCAGGTTGTTAATGACAAGGGCTTCAGAGAAGGATCTGCTTTGATGCCTTTATTTGTTGGCTTTTTTGGGGCCAACCATGAAAGGCTTTGGTTTTTTATATGTGATGTAGCATAATGTATGTCATGAGCTCCTCTGCATTACAGACACCAACAGTTCAACTTGGCCTTATCTTCCTTCCACAGCGCTGCACCTTTCAGTGAAAACGTTGAGGTTGTTTTGATTTGTGTTAAGAACTTAAAGCCTCAAACTTCATCAACTTTTTGTTGTTGATGCTTTTATCTAGCCAGTTTTCACTACAGGACATATGGAGGAAACAAATCTGAACTGTGGCTCTCACCCTCAACACTTTGCACATGAACCTGCAGCAGACCAGAGGTGTTTTTTTCCCCCACCCTTCATCACTCTGTCAAACAATGCTCCTTTTTCCCTCAGGTCCACATTTAAAGCACAACGCACTTATATTTTATTGACATTAAAATTATTCCCTATAATGTTTTTTTTGTTACAATAATTTATTCCTGGTGTTCCCAAGTACTTTCATGAGTAGTCCTAGTATGCTAAAGATGGCCATAGTTTCACTGTTGTGACCACATGATCTGAGTATAGTTATAATTTGGCCGCACAAACACAATTAGTTGTATTTTGTATTAATTGTTTCTGATATATATTTAAAGTTAGTACTTATTTCATGTATAGACTGAAATTGTTCTGATCACAGTTACTTGTTGCTGAATTAAATTGGCGATAATGATAAATATAATATAATGCAATTTCTTTCTTCTTAACAGCAATAAAAACATTTGTCAAAACACATTATTGTCCACATTCCCCATGATGTGTTATACTAATGATTACTGCTGTGAGCAACATCAAGACGTTAGGAATACTTTGAGTCTGTTGCAAAGGACTCAGGCACAGAAGCCCCACTGAGGAAACAGGCCTTTCTTTCTCGTATTTACCTTGCTTGATTTTAACAAATCCAAAACTCTGGATTCAAAACAGCCTATTCTCCGTACGTATTGATGCAGGGTTATTTTTTTTTATTGTGCAACAGCTGTCCCCTTCACCCACAATATATTTTTGGTCTCATTCTGGATCACAGAAGAATTTCAACAATCAGTATCATAAATATTTTTATAGAGTAAATAACTCAGCTTGGATTATACTTTTAACAAAGGTTTCACTTGCAAAGGAAAACTGTAAACTGACAGACACACAACACAGAAAAGCTTCTGTTTAGACTGATAAGCAAAAGCCTGTCCTTCACTGACTGCTCATGTTGTCATCGAGAGAGGGATATGACAATTTTCACATCTGTACATGTACTACTATTTTTACTTCAAGTAGCCCATGCCATTTAATCTCATGTTATCAAAGACAGTTGTTGCTTATTTTCATATAAACAGTCGTGTTATGTTAAAAAAATAAAGGAATAAAAAGTTAGTCATTTTAATATTGAACGAATACAACATTCCTGTGTTTAATACTGCAGGCTGAACAAGAACTGACCACCAAAACAATATTAACAAATCATTTGATTTAGAACCTTTTGACATTGATTTGAGCAGAATGAGCGAACTTTTCAAAAGGCTGAAAAACCCCAAAAGTAGCTGAGAGGCTGAAAACAATATGGCTAAATCTGACTGCATGCACACCATACATACCTGTTATTATTATAACTAAACCATACCAGCTTAGCATGTCTGAGACTACAAGATCTCTTCTTTGAAGTCAAAAACAAACAAAAAAAGGACATAACAAAACTAAATTAGGAGCAACTCAGACACATGCCTAAAAACAGACAACAGGAGGAAACAGATTTAGCTTAAGATACATTTACAAGTTACATTTGTATTCCCAATCATATTGTGGGCAGAGAATGTGTCTTCAGATGTTTCCACACCACAGGGGAGCAGCAAGGCTTGTTTGATTAGTGCAAATTCAATTGAGCACAGACAATAATTCCTGGGATTTAATGATAAATAGCCAAAAGATAAGAGAGGATAGACTAACAGATAAAGGTGTATTAGAGTGTGAGACTGAAACCATAGATCCAACACTTTAGACAGAAAACATTTTGTTTACATCAATACTCTGGAGTTCAGTCTGAGAGCTCGACTCCCAGAGGAGGATTTGTGTCTATGCTCATAACTTTATGTCCATTAGCAAACATTAAAGCAATCTCAGGACAGTTTGGCATTCTGTCAACAGGAGTATTTTCATCTCATGAATAGTTCCTCCAAACTGATTTAAAAAATGCTGTAGACAAGTTAAATGAGGAGGAACTTACTTTGACATCCTGTCCAAGAAGAGCTGAGTTTTTTTGTTGTTGTTGTTGTTGTTGCACACTGTCCATGTATTCACTGTGCAGAACATCACAGTAAGAGTCTTCTCTGTTTTCACAGATTTCAGAAGCCAAACAAGCTGGGAGACCGGTGTGGCCTCGATGATGCAAAACAGTAAGTATCTTTTCTGAAGTGTCTGTATTTATGTCATGTTTAGAGAGGTGTCAAATTTACTGATTCGACTTTTGAATATCTTTGTGGGCTCTTAACCTATAAAAAGGAATTCTAATGTGACCAAACCTGGGCCACTTTTTTTCAAAGGCAGATCAGCAATTTCTGTGTTCTGCCTGGTAAAATTATTTTTTTGTCAAAGGAGTTTAGCGGCTTTGAAGTGAATCTTTTTGCCTCTTTCTTATCAGAAACTAAAACTTCGTCTTCCAACACAAAGGTCCATCTTTTTAGGGTTCCTTCTGTCACTCACTTAGCAAAATGAAGCACATTTATGTTCTCCGGTCAGGTGCATTTGTCCCAAAGAGTTACATTGCAGCCATGACAACTTTCACTGTTAAATGATGAGGAAATCTATTAGACCATTTCCAAAAGTTTTGGTACCTGTGAGTCATTTGAACCCAAAATATGTAAAAATAGGACTAAGGTTTAAAAACATGTGAATTAGCCTTTGAATGAAAAGCTTGGCTGTATGAAATCTTGTTGCAGTATGAGATCTTTGGGTGGGTGTGACAATGACCTCCGTCTGATTTCTTCTTTCTTACTGCTGGACAAGAGGTCCACGCTCTCTGCAGTGAAGGTGTGTGGATTTCTGCTCTCTCTCTGTTTCTGCATCTTTATGTTCCTGTATCTTTTTTCTGTGATCAGTATCAGTCCCACAATACACTTCTTCTACTCCTTGCTTTCATCTCATTTTAAATGATGGTTACATTTATTGTCACATTACCTGCACTCTAATCAATTGTAATTCCAAATAGTGAGCATAAAGCAGCTGGAGGTTGTTGAGGAACAGCTAAAGGTGAACCAATATTCATTTAGTAAGATCATTAGTGAATGAGGCACAGGTTATATTAGGAATTGACCGGAATGAAAGTGGGTTCAATCAGTCTGCAGTCTGCTGCATTATATCGCGTACAGAATCAGACTCTATCCTGAAATGTGTGTGTATGTGTGTGCGCGAACTGTGCTCTGGTACACAGTACTGCCACTTCTAAATTTAACCTCTTGTGGTACCGGGACTTCTTACCATCTAACAGTACCCTTTCCATTCCTTGTTATGTTATATTTCTCGGATGGGAAAGCACTCTAGTACACTCCATTAACCATAGTTTCCCGAATGCGGATCACAACTTGATATGAAGTAACAATCAGACTGTAAGTCATCAAATGAACTAACAATGGAAGGTGGTATGGGGAGAGATGGTGAGTGGTCCTCCTAGATGACCTCTGACCTCTTTGCTGTTAGAGGTTTTAGTCTGCCATTAACGGACAGCTGAGGGTTCCAGTGTTGGTGAGGTCTCACATGCAAGCTTTTAGCTGTTTCACTGATGTAGTCTTACCATATCTGTCACCTGGGATGTCACACTCTGCTCAATGCTCCCTCTGTGGGGGGTTTCTGTTTTAAAGTGACTTTGCAGGGATCTGAAGATGCCATGGTTTGCAATTATTGCTTACACGTTTCCAAAATGGTCAGATTTGCATGTGTTCTGTTCTTAAAAAACAGATACATATTTAGTCAGTTGAGACTGTAGATAAATAACATTGTCTTGCTGCTTTACAAATGATGGCTTTGATTAACAGTGTTGTTGTCCTGATAAAAAACAAGGACGGGAATTAGCCTTTGTCTCCATTAGTCAGGTGCATCACTGTATTATTACCCAGTTTTTTTACTGATCACCTGGTTGTGTAAAATACTTGATTCTGATTAGTCAAACCCCTTGACAATGATTATTCATCCTGAATAGAAAAGGCGGTATTAGACAAAACCAAGGATTTTAAACGTCAACAATCCCACTTTTTTCTTCTGTCTAGTTAATAAAAACAAAAAAAATCACTAATTTTTAGAGTTTTAGCTCATCACTGTCTTAATCACAGTTTTTAAAAAAAGATAGTTGACAAACATTCATCCTCATGATTTTTATAGAATATCAACAGTGCAGTGGAGTAACTTATGTACTGCCGCCTGTTTTGGTTGGTTTATATGTGAAACTGTGTGTGTTTGTGGTTTAAATGGTTAGTTCTCTTCTAACACAACATTTGTATGGCACACAATAACACAAATAATTAGGGATACCTTGTTGTTTCCCTCTGATAACAATCTTAGACACTTAGTGGCAAAACAAGTACTTCAAGTCTTTTAAATGGATTACTTTGCAGCCATCATGACAGCTTCCTTGGCCACTGGTCTGGGCAATCTAATGAAGCAATAAAAAATTGTACCTTTCATCATTAAGGCTCCAAAACATGTAAAAATACTTCTCAGGTTAAAAATGTCTTAATTACCTCTCCACTGTAATGATAAGGCTCTCTTCATAGCCCAAACTACAATATTTCCTTAAGCCTAAAAAAATGTATTACATATTTATTACACATTGACATGTTTTCCTGTAGTTTGAAGAATGTATCAATAAACAGAATACAGCTAAAGTCAAAGTTAATCCAGGTTTTACGAAAGCAACTCTGCTGCTGCTCCCAGAGGCTAGCTTGGTGTGTGTGTGTGTGTGTGTGTGTGTGTGTGTGTGTGTGTGTGTGTGTGTGTGTGTGTGTGTGTGTGTGTGTGTGTGTGTGTGTGTGTGTGTGTGTGTCACAGAGGGACCACAGCCAAATTGACTCCATATGTCTGTCTATTAATTGTGTGTCAGTGGAGGGAAGCCCGGGTGTGCTCCTGTGGGAAATGACACTGTGATTAACATTTCTTCGGCACAACGACCAACCCCTAAACACAAAGTAAACATGATGTGAGGCAGCATGACGGAGAGTTAGAGGGTAAAATAATCCACCAGCACACTCAAAGTCAGCGACTCCTGCAGGGCCGTGACTCCGACTATAATTTAATTAACCAGAAAAGAAGTTCAAAGCAACAACAGTGTGAGGTGTAGTGGAATATAAACCCTCTCTCATCCAGGTTACACATCTGTTCCACTGGAATAGTTTTACTCCAAGAGAAGAGGGGTAGAGGGGGCAGAAACTGCATTGAGGATCTAAAATTTAGTTTCTAAATAATGGACTGCAGATTTCCAGAAGGACTATGTTTTGCTTTGAGGGGATAACAAACCACATGATTAATTAATAATTCAAAAATGCATTACAGTCACAAAGACAATCAGGAAATAGTTTAAGTGTCACTTAACTACTGTTATATTGCCTGGTCTCTGTTTTTATCAATCACTCTTTGGCACTACGCATACCTTTTAGAAGATGTCAAACGCTTTTTGTGTCTTTCATCAACACAAACACAACACAAAAACTAAACACAAACTTTCCAAGTAATCAAAGAAAAATAATTCCTACCATTTATATGTAACCACAAGGGGAAAAAAACGCAACCAACTCTTTTCTGAGATCTGCTGAAAAGAAGTCAGTCAAGTGACCTCGAAAGGCATTAACATGAAGTCATTTCAGCACATAACAAGATTTTTTTTCTCAACCAAAGCAAGTAGTTTTGGGGCCTGAACCTGGCCAAATGTTTGTTAGGTTAACACTTCTTGACTGGATTCAAAATATCCTTTCTCTTCTAAATCTTTATCCTCAGCAACCCCTCATGAAACGCTGTGGGTTAGATAAAGCCGGAAACATGCTAAAACTGTTAGGAGTGTTCAATGATAAGAATTATCAATAGTTTAGTCTACTTTACTTCAAATCTCAGATAACCTTGTACCTTAGTTCAAATTTAACATCTACTTCTACGATCCAACACGCCAGATTCAGAACACATCAAGCCTCCACTCGCACCACAAATTTAACTTGTGTGAGGAAAAAAAACTGAAGACACTGATTTCTACAAATCAGACAGGATGCAGAACCATTTCATTGTTTATAGGAAAGTGATTATTCAGAACTCAGGGATGTGTTTAGACCCTGATTATACATCCCACTTTCTACATACTTCACATTCTGTATTTACTGCTGACCATTACTGGAATCTCCAGTGAAACCTCTTTTCACTTGCATCAGTGGTGTGTGTGTGTGTGTGTGTGTGTGTGTGTGTGTGTGTGTGTGTGTGTGTGTGTGTGTGTGTGTGTGTGTGTGTGTGTGTGTGTGTGTGTGTGTGCTTGCGTGCGCGTGCGTGTGTGTGTGTGTTTTGGCGGGTTGTATGATTTATTAATGTCTGCTGAGAGGTTTATAAATCTGCAATATGCTTTTCCCCATAGAGCCATTAAGTGACAATGGACAATTGATTCAGTAAATCCCTACTTAACCTGCACAGTGTCACAGCACAGACTGTGGTCTGCTGCTGCCGCTGAGTGAACTATGTCAGAGCAGACCTGAAACATGTTGATCAGCAGACAGAAGAGTTTAAGCTTCACACAAATACCCCCTCTGAAAGCTGGAGTTTGGCTGAGGAGATTGAATTGTCTAGTTTGCTTGTCACTGCCCAGATTTTTCTGGTTTTTCATTCCGTAATGCCCAACCAACTTTTAACCAACTCTGAAATTATAAATAGTTGATCAACCATCAAATGAAATGTTATTCAGTTCAAGTATCAGAAAAACACATCCCCTGTGTTTCAGTGCTTCATTGAGGATGGGCAAATAGCATCAAAGCATCATTCAGGATTGTTGTAAAACTGCCTTCAAGCTGGTTTCTCAATAAAGGGGCTGAGCTGACTGGGGTCTCCTGTGGGTATTACACCTATTCTTGACAGGAACCTCATACAACCACACTTTTAAAAAATCAAACTATCTCTTAAACACACTAATTTTAAACTAAAACAAAAGCCAGTTTAAGGTCAAGTATTTTTCTCATGCTCTCAAGGGACCCTTTGAAAACAGACTCACTGGTATGAAAGGTTTATGTATTGCAGGCATTAAACATTTTTACAATAAAACTAAAGGTTTTAGATTTTAGATTTTAGCAAGATCTCTGCCGGGTTTTACTTTTTGCTCTACCCCAACACCCCTATTTCCATGAGAAAGAGAGAGAAAGAGATGTAAGAAAGAAGACAAGGAAGGCAGAGCCAGGGTGGGAGGCCTGTATTGGTTAGAGCTTACCCCTGCCAGGTTAGGCTAGACGCTCTACCTCTTCCCATTCCCTTGTATTAATGAAAGAAGACAAAAAGAAGACCAGAGAAAAAGCAGATGATTGGTTTCTCCCTTCACTTTCAACTTTCAATTATTTCTCCTCATCCAAATCCTGACTTGTTGTAACTGCCTTGTCTTACATCTCCTTACCGTCTTTAACGAACTCTGTTCAGGCACTTGCAGTTCTCTCACCAATTAAATTATTGATTGTGCTATGAATCCTTTACGTCCTACTCCTCGGGGATAAACTCTAATTTTCCATCCTCTGTGTTCTTATTTGAGTCTTTTCCCTTCACGCCCTTCCTCCACAGAGTACTCCCTCCTCTTCTCCTGCATGTGACTGATAAGAGTAGCTATTAAGTTCACTGTACTTAGACATATCTTTCTTTTACCATTAAGTGTATCCGCTCCAAAGTGAAACATTTTTCCCACTTCATTTTAGAATAGACAGAACTCAGCAAAGCGACCACTTTAAACTTCATATTGGTACTTCCTGTGTGTTTGCGTGTAGGTCACAGTGGCGTAAACCAGCTTGGAGGTGTGTTTGTGAACGGGAGACCTTTACCTGATTCTACCAGACAGAAGATAGTTGAGCTGGCACACAGTGGAGCTCGACCCTGCGACATATCCAGAATACTACAGGTAAAGTTATCAAGGTACTTCATACTGGAATAAACCTGGTGTTGAATTTAAGTGGAAACCTTGGAGTATTTAAACTCGTGGTGTGCATGTGGTGTGTCTGCATTTCTTTGAGATTTCACCCCCAGACAGTAGAGGTTTTATGCCACTGTGTTAAGCTTTAGTAGAGTGAAATATGAACAACAGTTTGGAAAATTACTGCAACAAAGAGATTGCACCCACATCAAGGCTGGGTTACCATTTGAGTTGCAGCAGCTAGCAACAAACCAGCAACAAGCAGAGCAACCCCTGTTGTTTAGGGGAAAGTAGTAATTCTATTTCTACAGAGGTGTCGATGAATAACTTGGGCTTTACAGTGGAAGTAGAAATTGTTTTATTGGTATGTTAAGCTGGTTGCAGAACCACATCCAGGGGTCTTCCTTCATAGTCTAGGCATCAATCTACATCAAGACTAGAGGTGTCAAGTCAATGAACCTTGAGTCTAAGAAGAGTCTAAAATGTCCTTAATCTGGGAATATGAAGAAGTGCATGAGAGAAAAAATAACCTTTTGTATATCTGACATAGCTGGAGATTAAATCCTGATTGACACTTTGTAATCCTTTGTACTGATGACTAAATTAAACTTGTAAAAAGAAAAGGGAAATCTCAGTGACTAATTTAACAGTACGCAAGAAGCAATGACCCAAGGTTGGCTACCTCAGTTTCTTTTCTTAGTGGTATGCCTCATTATGTCTTATGGTGTTATAATATCCTAAGTCATACCTCAGGACCAATTTTCTTAGTAATAGAGGATGAGATGTTTGGGTTGAGTTGAGACTGTGGGTTAGAGGAGTGGTTGTGGAAGGATTGGAAGTAAAAGCTTTTCTTATTTACTGTCAAAATTATTAGCCCCCCTTGTGAAATCAGATAAAACCCTTGATTTCTCCATGAAAATGACCATTAACAACAAGTGTTTATAGTTTATGTGTTTCCAAAATAACAAAGACAAATGTTCACTATGTTTGACTGGGATATTTTATTGATGCAATGTATTGAAACAAGAAAAGGTAAAAATGGCATGTCCAAAATTATTAGCCCCCTGGCCCTGAGTAGTCAATAGTGCACCCTTTCTGAGCCACACCTTACAACAACCTCTTCAAATAGTTCTTTACAAGGTTGGCACATGTCTCTGGAGGGATTTTGGCCCATTTTTCCAATGCAACTTGTTCCAGCTGGTCCAAAATACATGGTTTCTGAGCATGGACATTCACTTTGAGCACCCGCCACAGATTCTTCACAGGATTTAGATCTGGGCTCTGTACGGGCCACTCCAGGATCTTGGTTTTGGTGTCCTTTAAGAACTGTTTGACCAATTTTGACGTAAGCTTTGGATCATTGTCTTGCTGGAAGACCCAGCGCCGACGAAAGCCTAGACTAAGAGCAGAGTTCTTCACATTATCCCTCAAAATGTCAACATAACTTTCTTTTTTCATGATGCCATGCACTCAAACAAGACTTCCTGTGCCTGAGGCTGCAAAACAGCCCCACAGTAAGATGCTCCCCCCACCATGTTTAATTCTGAGGACCGTGTTCTAAGGGTTGAAGGACTCCCCCTTTCTTGGCCAAACATGAACAACATCCATATGCCCAAAAAGTTCCATCAGACCAAAAGATGGACTTCCAAAACTCATCTTTACCTTTCAAATGTTCTCGGGCAAACCTCAATTTGGCTCTGATGAGTAAAGGAGTTCTTCTGGGACGATGGCCTTGAAGCCCACTACGATGAAGATCCCTCACAACTGTGCTCCTTCAAACATCAACTCCAGAGGAGGTCAGGTCAGCAACAATCACCTTGGCAGATGTCCGGGGCTTCTTGCTGACATCTTCGACTACTTTCCTCTCCAAAGTTCTTGAAATCTTGCGTTTTCTACCACGCCTAGGTTTGTTTCTAACAGAGTTTGTCTCCTTGTACTTTGCAATGATGCACAATACAGCTATTCTAGACACTGTAAAATGCCTGGAAATTACAGTATAGCCTTCCCCCTTATTAGGAGCCTCAAATATCTTCTTTCTGAGCTCAAGACTGATTTCCATTGTCTTTGGCATGGTTAGTATGAGTAGTCTCTCTCAATAACGTGTTCAAGTGCCCTGTTTGGAGTCCCTTAAGTAAATCTCAATGCTGTTTGAATGCTCAGGTGTTGTTAGGAAGCCAACAGACCTACAGGTGTTGTTAGGAAACAAACTGACTGCTCAGGTGTGTTTTAAAAGTAAAAATTCACAGGGGGGCTAATCATTTTGACCACCCCATTTTTCATAATATATTTGATATAAAGTTATCCTAAAAATGTATTTTACATTCCAAAATGTACCAAAGCTACTAAAGAACACTGGTGAATGTTTGCTTATATCAGGTTTTATCAATGATTCAAACGTTGGGCAGAATTTAAGGAAAATGTTCCAGAATTCCTGGGGGGCTAATAATTTTGACCTCAAGTGTATGTTGGTGTATAAAGTTCTGCAGCTAATACTCCAGCAGGTGATCTGGAAAAAGACAGATAAAGTCAGATCAGTGCAACAGTAGAGGCCATGATATAGTCACATAACATTGGACATTTACCTGGAGTCCAGAATTAAGTCTTGTTCTGAACAAAAAGTCACTGGAGTCATTTTTACAACTCATGATGTGATTTGTTTTTTCAACTGAACCAAGTTCTTCTGAGCCAAACCCAGCTGAACAGACAATGGCATTTAACCTATGTGTCAAAGAATACAACAGAGTCAATAAGAATGATTAGCCTTTGAATTTGTCTTTTAAAACTTGTAGTTTTTAGAGACTATTCAAGCGCAGCATTCTATGAAGCCAGAGAGCCTTTCACATGTGTAGTCGTGCCCTACAAAAGTTGGAATTGCCCTTCAACAACTACCAATGCCATCAACCCAAACATTATGTTTATCATCCCCATTAATGTTTTCTGATGTGTGCTGTTTTTTCATCCAGGTGTCTAACGGTTGTGTCAGTAAGATCCTGGGCAGATATTACGAAACTGGTTCAATCCGTCCTCGAGCCATAGGGGGGAGTAAACCCCGGGTGGCCACTCCAGAGGTGGTGGGCAAGATCGCTCAGTACAAGAGGGAGTGTCCATCGATTTTCGCCTGGGAGATCAGAGATAGACTGCTTGCAGAGGGAGTCTGCACCAACGACAATATACCCAGTGTAAGGCTCTTTGACTCTTCAGTGAAGGCATGTCAGTCTGATGTCAGTTGATCAAAACTCATCGGCCAATCTGGCTTAGTTGTTGGCCTAGCAGATGTCTCTCAAAAAACAAGATGAGGCAGGAAGCTGTTTCTCAGGGAAATTTTAGGTTTTTCAAATAAATCAATGATGTTGTTGTGTTATTCATCAGGTTTCATCAATAAATCGAGTGCTCAGAAACCTGGCCAGTGATAAGCAGCAAATGGGCACAGTTGGAGCAGAAGGGATGTTTGACAAACTAAAGATGCTCAACGGACAAACCACCTGGGGAGGACGCTCAGGGTGGTACACCGGGACTACGATCACTGCCAATGGTATGTCACTTAAACAACATCTTACATGTCTACAACTTTATTTTTTACTGTTACTTGTATTATATTTGCACTACCAGTGCTGAGAATAGTTCCAGTCAGAGTTCTTTGCAGGGCAAGCATCTGCTAAAACTTGGGCTGAACTTGTGTGGCTGTAGCTAATTTTAGTTATTTCAACTGATGCAAGCTTCAGAGAGGACCAGTCACAGAAGATAGGCCACAAAGGGCAAGATTCTATTGAGAATTTTTCAATGGCTTTCGGTTTATGACTTGAATTAATTTAATATGGCTGATTTTGGTATTCAACGAAAAGACTCAAGCTTCTGCTTTTAGCATACAATCATAGAGTGGATTGCTAGAGGTCTGATACTGCAGCACTAAACTGCTTTCAGTGAGGAGTTTCTTTGGCTGAATAACTTTGTCTGAAGTATCAACTGTGAGTAAGAGTTGGATACAGACAGAATGTCCAAACTTCAACTCCAAAACAGTAGTTAGCACAGACAAGAAAAGGGGCAGCCTCTGTAAGTGGATATTGTTCAGATAAATTTGTAAGTCATGGCTGTGAAGCAAGAGAAACAATTACATTATTATCAGAAGTCCTGATGCTCTCAAGTCAAACATTTGTAGCTATTGCTCTGATCAGCACCTCTGGATAATGTTGCAGCCATTGTTATTTACAACATTCCCCATGATGTGGAACAGGAGGTATAGAGTGTACATGAGCAGCTTCCTCTCATCCTCCTCCAGTCTGTGTGGCTGAGACTGAGGGCCCCATTTGCAGTATGGAGTAGTCTCATATGCTGCTGCTCCTTCTCCAGCACCCTGGGATTACAACAGTGAAACAAAGTCATGCTATACTACCACGGTTGCTGCTTCCCCATCAGTCTGCAGCATGCTTGTCCATGTGTGTGTGTGTTGGGAGGAGGGAGAGGGGCGTCTGCACTCATTTGTGTCTCTTTCTGCCTGACTGATTGTGACACTGAGCAATGGCTTCATTCTGTTTTGCAGTCTCTGTCTGCTGGGGATAATGAATAATTAGGCTAGCACCGCAAATAACATGAGTTCCACAGGGAGCTGGAGTCAAGCTCCCGTCTGCTCAGAGATTTCAGCTCTGAAGTGCCCTGTGCCTTCATTCATCTCCAACTTACACGCATGGTTTACTCTCATGGATCTGAGTATTACATATTGTATTGTCTACTCTGATCAGAGCAGGTATTTTAGTGAGGTACCACACATGACGATTTAGTAATAATTACTAGAAATCCTGCAGAGACCATGTCTTACTCTGCATTAAGAATCAGAGTATCTAACTTATAAATATTTACAAAGTCACTTTATCAAAACTTTATCAAATAATATAGGAAACAAGTCCAAGATGAATAGTTTTTATAAGTGCAGTTTGAAATATAATTTTAGAATATTAAACTAAATAAACAGAAGTGAAATGTTGTGAATAAATCCTGACTAAATGTATGAAAAAGTAATTCAGCTTTTATTCAGATAGTTGTATTACTAAGGCAGCACTGAGATCATTGAAAGAACTGAGGTTAGGGAGCTATACAGAGATATACAAATGTGTATCATCTGCATTACAGTGATAGTTATATTTGTGATACATGATAAATAGGCATGTACCTATTGGTTTAAATGGAAATTCAAATTCTGACAAGCTGACAACTCTAAAGGTAGGGGAAAAAAATATAAAACAGTCAAAACTTAGTATAATTTATCCCGAACACTAAAACACAGGATCACAGAAACTTTGGGTAAACTGTGTCAAACTGGATTACAGAACTAAAGATAGTAGAGTTAGCACCAGCAGCCTTCAGTCCTCCTTGCAGGTGGGCAGACACTTGTGCTAGTTAGGCATCCAGTCAAGTGGTTACATGTCAGTTTACTTATTTGTTTGCATAATTGTTCTAGTATGAACTAACAGTCGATTCATTTTCTTCAACTCATGATTCGTGATACAAACGGCATTAGTTTAACACAGGTTTAATGTTTGTGCACTTATCCTAAAGCTTACATCTTCTGATTTCAATATTTATCATTAGTAACCATTTACCTTCTTCTGTCTTTGATGCAGAGTGTCCACAGGCAGACGGAGGGGAGAACACCATCTCAGTGAGCTCTAATGGAGAAGACTCAGAGGAGACTCAGATGAGGCTTCAGCTGAAGAGGAAACTGCAGAGAAACAGGACATCATTCACTCAGGAGCAGATAGAAGCTCTGGAGAAAGGTAAGAGACATCACAGACCTCTATATGTTTATAGGTGATAAATAACAGTAGGTCATGCAGTGTTGTTTTTGTGTCAATATGATTTTGGTTCTTCTGCAATTGCATTGGGGTAAACAGCGTTGCAGTGGTTTGCGCTGAAACCTCACAGACTATTGGGACTATTCTGTGTTGAGTTTTTACATTCTCCCTGTGTATGCATGATACACGTTGGATGCATGTAACCAATGAAATCAATACTTCACTATTATAGTTATAGATTTACTGTCACAACATGCCTGAAACATGAAATGTTATTATTGTTTGACCTCCAATTTTTTATATGTTTGTTTTTTTTTCAGAATTTGAAAGAACTCACTACCCAGATGTTTTTGCCCGAGAACGCCTTGCCAACAAAATAGACCTCCCCGAGGCTAGAATACAGGTAAGCTACATTGATTATTTTATGGTTTTAAGTAAGAGAATGTACAAATGTAGAGTTTCATTAGATTACAATATCTCAATATGCAAACAATGAGAATCAGAGAATTAAGATTTCTTCCTTCATCATTTACTTCAATTATTTCTGGAAGAAATCTCTGCTTAAAGAACCTATAGTAGTATTGTTTTAAGATATGCTTAAAAAACTGTAAATCTTTTTGTGTGTACAGGTTTGGTTTTCTAACAGACGAGCAAAGTGGAGGAGAGAGGAGAAGCTGAGAAACCAGCGTCGCCAAGTGTCCAACACCTCCAACCATATCCCAATCAGCAGCAGCTTCAACTCCAGTGTTTACCAGCCTCTACCCCAACCGACCACACCAGGTAATGACCAGTACACTACAAATACAAGCACAACTCATTCAAAACTCATTCTGATTATGATCAAAATGACTGGTTGTATGTTGTTTGGATGGTTTGATCACCAAAACATTTTACTTGTGTGACAGCAGGCTTTTTTCAGTGGCCATTTTGAATAGTTGTAGTAGGAGAATACACCATCAACATAAACAATGTCTCTGTTCAACTCCAGTGTTGGAGTAAAATGGAAATGAGCATGATGTGTATGTTTGGTCACATTGGATTCCACCATGACATGGGCTGTGAATTTGACAGTATTGGGCAATCAGCGTACCAAAAAAGCTGATCTCATGTAATGTCCAACTTAATACCCATGAACTATAATATGCTTCAATTTGTTCATGACCGATGTGAGATGACTTGAAGGTCTTACATGAGGGGGTGGGAGGTTGCTGCAACTGCTACAGCTATCAAGCAGGCGATGGACCTATATCCATATGTTTAGAAACTGAAAAAATCTCTTCTCCATTTCTGTGTTTTAGTGTCCTTTTCATCAGGATCCATGTTGGGAAGGTCAGATCCAGTTCTGTCCAACAGCTATGGCCTTCCAGCCATGCCCAACTTCAGTATGGCTGCCAGTCTGCCTATGCAAGTAAGATGACTTGATGCTGTCATGAGGCTGTAACAACACTGTTAGTCCTTAATGTTTTTGTGGATTTATTGAGTAACATCAAATATATTTTCAGGCATCCAGTCAGACTTCATATTCCTGCATGTTGCCAACCAGCCCCACCGTAAATGGAAGAAGTTATGAGACGTACACTCCTCCACACATGCAGCCTCACCTCAACAGCCAGTCAATGGGCTCCTCTGCAACTTCAACAGGTAGGAAGTAACTGTTAACTGAATGCTTAATGAATATGTTTGATCTCATGTACAGCACTACACAACTTAAGATGAAATTTCAGACTTGCTACTGCTGAAGAATTGTCTAAGCTGTCTGAAGGGTTAAGCTGGGTGACGTCCCTAGCAATCTCCAAAATATCCACTGCTGCCAAAACTATTTGGTGCCGTGTCATTGTGTACACATTGTTGAGCTCTGGCAATAGAGTTTTTGGCTCAGGGGTTGCATTAATTTTCACTGAAGCTGATTAAACTTGTTCGGCTTTGTTTGTTCACATATGTGTGAATTACACATGGCAACATCTCAAGCTGTTCGTTAACTGTCAAAGTCAAAATGCCTCTCATTGAGTGCCAATCTGGAAAATAGGGAACTGTCCGTCTCACTTTTTGCTGCACACTGAATCAGGTGCTTCAGGTCAGCAACCACATGTAGGTCTCTCTGTTTAAAACACTGTTTCCTAAAAAGGCTTATGGTTAGTATGTGAACAGTCCCCTTGACAGCTTTTGTTGGCAATGCCCTGAAATTCATTTGCTGGTGTCTCATTAACCTGCAAGTACCCTAATGGCAGCTAGATGACCATGAATGAAGAGGTTGTTTGACTAAATTCTGTTCATATCACACAACACAATGAGATAATCCAGTTTTGGAGTACAGTTTAAGCTAATGAAGTGTGTACTTTCTACCAACATTTTTGTGTGAAAAAGTGTGTGCGGGCCCAGGCCGCAACTGGACATACTGGCTCTGTCGTCCATGCTTTGGGTCTCGTCTCACTCTGTCGGGGTTCTATTTCACATAACAACTTGCTCACAGTACATAATTCCTTACTTGTTTACTTACTCAGGAAAGTAAATGTATTATTACTTATTTTTGCTTCAATACAATAAATTTACCCTGTCTGTTGACTCATTATTATATTGCCTCTTAGTTCTCTAAAAGCAGCAGACCCAACAATTGATAACGGAAGCATGTCTTCAACAAAATACCTTCAACCGGTCTGTTTAGTCCTCCCTGGCTCGGAGCGGATGATGATTTATAATTAAGCCTTGGCTGTTTGGATGGAGTGGCTCCTCCTTGGTCTACTGAGCTAACATGAGCTCCACCTGGGTCACCGGTGTTTGTACCGTTGGGCTCTCAAGCATCTTAGTAAAGTCATGTTGTTTAGTGAGGTGCATTGTTGTTTGTTTTTTTGTTTGTTTTTTTAGAAAACTTGTCTTGGCATAGGATAAAGTTTTCCCTGCATATAGACTACAACTCAAAATGATATTCTTTTACTTGACCTCAAGGAGGGAGACTTAATGCTGGTGTTACCAAGACAGAAAGATCCAACTGAATAACCATCAGTCATTGTGTGTGTTCACTGCGTGTAATATTCTTTTCCCCTTGATGCTATTGCGCTTATATAGGTCTAATCTCACCGCTAAATCAGATGATTCATTTTATTTAACCCTAATCCAAAGTCAGTTTTTAAGTCCCATCTGTTTTTTGGAATTGGTTGTAAGTTTATTTTCTCATATTTTTTTTTGTATCTGTACTCTATTGACCTCTTCATCCTCCTTTTTCCAGGTCTGATTTCTCCTGGCGTCTCAGTTCCAGTCCAGGTTCCAGGGAGTGAAGCGGACATGTCACAGTACTGGCCCCGCCTGCAGTGATCAGCAGCAGTGAAGACTTAAAAATAACTCTACGGGGACATGAAAGCATAACCCAGCTGTTACCGACTTTGTCGCTTGAATGTCAAAAATGACCTTTGATTAACTGAAAGAGATTAAAAATGAATTGAAGCAGTGACTCTCACCGGTGATTTTGAGGCAACGTTGAAACCAAATTCTGGACACAAGCAGGAAGTAGGAGCGTGTCTACTCTTACAATTAAAGGATATTCATATTCACCAGTAATGGTCCAACTACATCAGATCTAGGACATTTCTCTCATCACATCACTGGCAAACGCTGCAGTTCAGTCTGTGGTCTGTCATCTGTCTTGTGAGAACACTCTCCATCTGGCCAAGAATGAAAAACTCCTGTCTGAGATGTTCTCAGGAAGCTCAGGAACATGGACCATCTTAATGGAAAATGTACTGCTCGGTATATTTTTGGACATTCAGAGGGAAAACAAAGTATCGCCGCCTTCAGTTTCTTATTTATAAAATGTTGTATCTGTGGCAAAAAACAAAGAAGTTGACTGAGATGTAAAGGGAAGAACTCGATAAAACTTGAAATGAACTGTCTGCTGTGAATTTGTGCAACAGCCGATTAAAAAAGGCCGGCCAGGAATGTGTATAGAATTTCAGAATGTGGATTCTGGTAAATTGTGTTTGGTATTGTACAAATCTTGACCAGGATGTGATCTGTTCACGAGCATGGACTCTTTTTTATGACCTCAAATGACTATCAAGGGAGTTGGAGGATTCAATAGCACAACACTGGTTGAAAGACAAGAAGAGAACAAACACTGATGGCTAATGTTGTGTGTGGAATGTAAATCTGTTTCAATTTGTAAAGTGTAAAGTGTTTGTCCTCTCCAGTTATCTGGGGCGGAGGGGGGGGGGGGGGGGGGGGGTCCTTAATAAAGACATTTCAGTAATATTATTTGTTTTATTCTTTTGTATTGTTATTAAATCTGGTTTGTTTGTTGAAATATCCCAATGTCCTAATGTCAGATATCATGTAATGTCTTTAAGTTCACTTAGTTGTGTACATCATTTCTCATCTTAGAAATGCGTTAGATCTTTTTCAATACAGAAGCCTACACACATAGCATGACGTGCACTTCCTCAAAAATGTAACTGCGCATCAAAATGACGTGGACTGCAGGCCCTGTGATTGGTCAACTGGACGGCATTGTATTTCCTGAATTCATGGCACTTCCACATTCACCATACATCAGCAATACATTTCATCATGTCGTGGTGTGGTGTGGTGTGGTATGATATGATATGATATGATATGATATGATATGATATGATATGATATGATATGATATGATATGGCATGGCATGGTATGTATGTATGTATGGTATGGTATGGTATGGTATGGTATGGTGTTGTACTGTACATGGCACCTATGGTTTGTGAGAAAATGATTTAACATCCACCCTGCAACCTATTTTTATTGTGACCAGTTTTGTCCCCCTTAATGTAATGTATGCATTTATGGAGGGGGGGGGGGGGGGGGAACTGGTAGTCATCAGATAATTTGCTCATTATAAACAGAGCTGATGAAAACTGGTTGGCAAGGAGCAGACATGAACTGTGTGAAGTTAGGTTTGGTATTTATTGGACTTTGAAGGACATTTGAGACAAAGTGATAAAAGGCATTCAGAAAACAAAGAATATTGCAATATTAACAAATACACAAGGACATACACATTACCCTCAGAGGTACATCAAAATTTAAAACACAGCTTTTTCAGATGTATGGCATTCTCGAATACAAAAAAATCTTTTCATTGGCAGTCTCTCTCTGTTGCAATCATTCATTCATCTCATCATTCTTTCTGTCCTCCATCGGCCGGCGGGTGGCTGCAAAATGAGAATGGGGTCAACCTCTTCTCATTTACCTAACAAAAGAGTGGGGAAAAAAGTGAGAGAAAGGAGCTGATGGCTGTCACGAAGAGAAAGAGAGAGGGGATCCAAGACAGATGACCTGAAGCTTCACTCTGAAGAAGTTTCATTCCATTACATCTCACACAATCCACATCATGTCAGCACCTATCAATTACTGTCTGCATCAAACAGTACAATGGCAGCTCTAATCATCAAATAGCATTTGGAGGATGATCAGTGATGTCTTCGGTCCCTTGAAACAAGAGAGATGACAAAATCATTAGTGTGTTGTGTATGTGTTTGTGCGTGCGTGTGTGTGTGTGTGTGTGTGTGTGTGTGTGTGTGTGTGTGTGTGTGTGTGTGTGTGTGTGTGTGTGTGTGTATGTGTTTGTGTGTGTGTGTGTGTGCCTTTGCTATTTTTATAATTCTAAAAGATGACTCCCCACAGACTCTCCCTACATGTTTCTGCTCAGTTTACATGCTCGGATGAGGTAGTGCAACATTGAGTGTCGTCTAAAACTTCTGTGTTCTTCCAAGGGTTAGTCTGCACCTATGACAGCTTATTGGACAGGTGTAACAACGTTTCTTGTTCCACATGGAAAATGCTCCATGAGTTCAAGGTCTGTTATCAACTGCACAGACATAAACCAAACAAGAATAATCATACTGTTGTGCTGATGAAAAATGCAAAATCCTTTATTGAAATAAGGCTCTTCTTAAACTAGTTTCTAATAAAAAAATGGCACATATGATACCCTGAATGTGAAGTGTGTTTGAAATTTTGAGGGACTCAATAAAAATAAATATTGTATTGAATGTATATGATGGGGTTTATTCCTCATCAAAGTACATCTGAAAAAAATGGGATCATCTTCCATTTGGGGTTTAGTAATTCAACCTCAGATGGTGCCACTTATCTGTACAGCGGGTGTTTCAAAACATGAGATTTACAAATTTTGGAGTTATCCCCTGACATGGTCACCATTGTAACTGTTTTTTTTTTTTTTTGTTGTAAAAGAAAGTCACAGCAATTTTCTCTTCCCAAAGATAAAAGCACCAAGCATATTTCCTTTTCGGACAACCGCCACAATGTAGTTTGTGCTTGCCACTTCACTGATGACTCCTTTGTAAACAAAGCTCAGAACGTGCTGGATTTGCGTCTCAAATGTAACTGACACCCTGGGCTGTTCCATTGATTTAGACATTCAACAAAAGCTCGGAACCACAAGTAGTAAGTATCATAATAACAGCAGATAATGTAACAATAGCTTAAGTATAATGGGGAGGTAGCATGGGCACTAACAGCTAGTCTCAGACATTTTCTGTACAAGCATAACTTTTGGGTTGTTACATGACCACAAAGCTGTGTGAAAGACCCACAAGTGTCTTACTTATTTCACTGGAATTAAAGTTTTTACAGATGCCAGTATAAAATAAATGGGGGGGGTTGTTATCATGCAATGCTATTTAGTTGTCCAATACTGACATGATAAAGATGAAATTGAGTATAATAGATCTCCTTTAATGAAGTGTTCTTCATTAAGCTGTGGGTGTGACTTTTAATGGAATTCTCTCTGTGTTGGAGTGTGAATGGAGAGGGTCTGGTTCAACAAAGGCCCAGACTTTTTTTTTTTTGACCTTGCCACTCCCATCTGCTCTGCTTAGTTCTGCATGACTGCAATTCAGTCATTGTCCTTACCTGGGTACTTCATCCACCTGCAGCACTCTTAAGCCACACTATACATTAACATCAGTTAATGCCCATCCTTCGTTCCTTTTTTAACTTAAACATCTTTGAAAACCCACCTCTTTATTCTCTTGTAAGCTTAGTACATTTTTTTTTTAAATACAGCCTTCCCACCTTTGCAGACATATTAAGGTTTCACTCCTCTTGATGTAGACAGTAACTGATCCATCCATCCATCCAAAATCTAGACTGCTTACCCCATTTGGGTTCGTGTTGGGGCTGGAGCCAATCCACATCAAACCCCAGGGCCCTCTATGACTGGCTGCCAGAGCCGGGTGACTGACAACAACCTGCCCTGCCAAGCTTTCCTTCATAATAATTATACCTTCACTTTGGCATCTTCTCCCCATGCTTACAGCCTGGTTCAACAATTGATGTTGGTCTGGATAGCTAATTTCTCTATTGGTACTGAACTGGGGAGATTTTTTTTTATGATAAATTATTTTTGAAGATATTAAACTTCCAAGTTTTGCCTATGGGCATGGCTGACTTGACTGACAAGTGAGCACACTATAGCTATTAGCAAAGAGGCAGTAGTCCTGCCTCAAACCTACCTTTTTGCCTCATAGGTAGATTGAAAGTTAGGTTGAGTCAGCATTTCGTATTTGGCAACTGCTGATGATGGGCTTCAAAACTCCACTTCAGAAACAAATGGGTGACTTCATGGAGACTACGACCACTTATTATACAGTCTATGGTGTAGAGGGAAGCCGAGAAGCACACAAAACCTCAACAGAAGAAGAAAGGACGTAAACAACACAAAGCTATCATATGGAAGGTGAAGAGTTGTATAGTTGTGTAGACACAACTACTTTGCCTCTTGGTAACTTGTCTGGTAATTCTTTTGGTATGTGATAGAATAGGTCAACCAAGAAGGTACGAGAGTAACTAGCTGAATGGGGGCAAATAGCCTCCTACTGTAATGGAGGCAGATTTACTTTTATAAATCAAGCATATCTCACCCAGTGCTTTCATAATGGGGCAAGGATAGTATTCAAATTAAACTATCTATAACCTTAGCTTAGCTTAACTGTGCATGTAAATGCACTGAATGTGTTACTAAAGCTAAGCTAATGTACCAATGATTCCTCTATCAAGCTGCTTAATTAGACCTGAAAGTAGCCAATTTGTGCTTAAGAGAACTAATGCCTATATTGTTAGTGTCTACCCATGAATAGCCATGTTACATCTGTTTATATGTGTTGTCAGATATGTTAGTATGGAAACCCTGCAGTGTAGAAGTGGCCTGTTATAAGAACTGTTTATCCTGCTGAGTCTTTAGGTACACAAACTGGTGTACAGTGAATCAAATATATGTGCATGATTGTATAGAGAAACAGAGAGGAATGAGAGAGGAGTGAAGAAAAGAAAGAGTATTGTTTAGTAGCTGAATGAAAAGAGCAGCCATCCATCCATTCAGTCAGTCAGTCAGTCAGAGAGACAACAGCCCGCTGTCACAGTCCGCCTTATACAAATAATCATCATTAACATTCTAATTAAAAATCATCATTACGTTGATCATTTACATCCTAATGAAATACATTTGCATGGTAATCACAGCAGGATGCCATTGTGACAGGAAGCATTCTGCCTTTTCACAGACAAATAAAGAGACAAATGAAAGGAGTGGACAGGCAGAGCGATAAAGGCAAACTGAAATGAAACCACACACAGCAGATGGGATAGATCACCCACAGATTCACTTTGACATCTTTATTTAATGTTTTTCTCCACAGAGACTGCTCTATAAAACGGTCTTAATATATGAAGTGTTATTGTAATGAGAGCTGCTGTCCTGCAACCGCTGATTACAACTGAATGAAAGACCTTAAGGTTATGACCACAATGGGAGCTTGTCAAATTTAAATAGAGAATTATTTCATCAACAGAGGAGTCCTATCAAAGCAATTATTCACCCATTCAGTTTCCCTCAACCCAGCCCCTTACTGTTAGATAAACCACTTTGGAAATAAATCATAAATCATAAACCAAGGTTTGGTATTATCACCGATCCACTTCTATTACCTTATATTACCAACAGGGAATCTCAGTTTCTCTATCAGATCAACTTTAATTGAGAGAGAGGCTTCATCAGAAATGTGACCTTTTTCTGATACCTCTGTTATTGGGATGGTATAATGTACAATAATGGAGTCATTATTATGGCGGGAAAAAACCATGGCATTGTGATGAAGAAGTAGAATTTTGTTTAAATGACCAGCTGTCTATACATTATCCTGCTTCTTGCACAGCTGCTTACCAAAGAAAAAACTGTCCATCAGAAATAGGTTGTGGTAGGGTTTTTAAAAAGTATGCTAATGTGTATGCCATGCTATTAAAGATATGTACCTACTCATCTCTACATATGTTAATTGGTTTTCAAAAAGTCAATGTTAACTTTTGTGAACAGGCAGGATCAAATTCAAGCTCCAGGGAAAGGCCTGGGAGGAAGATGGAAATGGGAATCTTTATTCATTTGTTGCTCTTTAGATTTAAATTATCATTTGAAAAAAGTAAACGGGACAGTTGGATAAAAATGATAGACTGAGTATACCTCAGTCATTGGTTACTGACGCAACCGAACTTTTGTTCGACCTAGAATGAGACAAAGAGGTGGAATTGAGGCGGGCCTTTAGCCTCCCAGCTAACGGCTACAATTTGCACACCTGTCAGTCAAGTCAGCATCTGTAATTATGCAAAACTTGCAACCTTAATGTCTTCAACGTGAATGAGTCATAAAAGAGATCTTCCCCTGATAGTATGTATGAATCGAGAAATGGGCCACTCTGACTAAAGCTGTTTGTATACAAGGCTGCAGACATGTTTATTTCTATTATATAGATGGGTGTTTGGAATCAGCCCGAACTTCACTTTCACATTTGCTTTACATTTAAAATCTGAGGTTGCTGCTTGATTTACCCAGGTTTATCGCTTTGGTTTTATAGCTCTAGCAAAATCTGACAGCTATACATATACTGAATGATGAACTTTGTTTATTCTAAACTATGATCAGGTTAAAGCATTGACATATTCTACTAGATCAACACCGAGGATCACTCATAGACTCAAATTCCAACTTAAGCATGGACACTTTTAACTGTGGTAATAATAATAATAATTATCTTTATTTAAACTCAAAAATAATCCAGAGCAAGCCCTCGTTTACAATGATGACGAGCATATAAAAGAAACATTAAAATGCATGACAAGCAAATAAAAGATATAACCCTATCTTTTGTCGAAGTCTACTGGACAAATTTAAAACATGACTTTTAAAAGTTACTTTCTCGTCAATCCAGATGCCGAGATATTTATAAACCTTCTCTCTTTCTGTTTTGGTGCATGCATTAGAATTGATGGTGAACGTACTCAGATCAATATGTTTGGCCGTGGAAAAAAGCATGACTTTAGTTTTCTCTGCATTTAAGACCAACCTATGTCGGGTGAGTGCAGCTTCTAATTCAGAGAAGCAGCTTGGACAGAATGCACAGCAGACTGTGCATCAGCAGCAGTACAGTGCAAAATTGTGTCATCAGCATAAAGATGAGTTTTACATCCATATAAAGTAGCATCTGGAGTGGAAGGGCAGAGTTTGGCTAAACTACATTAAATTAAGCTTTACAACACCAAAGCTAGCAACCTTAGAAATGTAGCAGGCTTTGCTACACAACATTGTCCAATGATCTTGCACATTTTCTGTTATAGAAAATGTTGCAGGCATTGCAGCCCATTTTGTTGCTGCAGGCTGAAGCAAACTACTGTCTGTTAAAATATATTAAACAAGAGCTATGTTTTATTATGCAAAGTTTCCTTCTGTTTAATGAAGTGATAAATAAATGGCCATTGAGTGTGAACATCAGGCAGAGTTTGGGTGTATCGCTCTAACTCCTGAGCGCAGCCTCATAAAGGTCTTTGCTCTCAGTATTAGAGGATATTCTCCTGGACAAAAGAAGGGTTAGGCTGCTCTGCACATCAAATGTGGAGGTCAAACTGATCCACGTACTAAATAGAGAGGCTGGCCCAGGCCACACATCACACAGCGAGGCTGCAGTGGGCCACACACTGGACACATTTAATCTGAGCCTGGCTCTCCTATGGGGACAGAGAGCTCAGACAGACAACACACAGCCAGGCAGACTTACATCACCTCTGGCAGCTCGAGTGCTCCTTCTCTTCATGGCTTTTCTCCTTTTCTTACTTTCTTACTGTGGACAATCTCCTTACGCCACAATAGCATGGAGGATCCCTTTAGACGACAATACTGTGCTACTGCTGCATGGACAATCCCATCCAGCTACAAAGCACAACATTCTCTGCTGCTCAGCTTCAATTAGCTGTGCTCTGATACATCTCAATACAGCTCCAATATGGCTTCAGTAAAATTTGAATATGGCTGAAAACATCTCAATTCAACCTCACTGCTTCTCAATACAGCTTCAATACTCAGTCCCTGCATCTTAATACGGCTCAGTACATCTCAATACAGCTGCATCACATCTGAATACAACCTCAGAGCAGCTCTATGAGACCATTCAGCAGCTCAGATTCTCTACCTGGAGCCCTCAGTGTGCAGGGCTCAGTTTGTTGCTGCTGTGGAAGAATGAATGGCAGAATGGAAAGAATTCCAGTCGGGATGCCCAGTCAAGAGTTCAGCTTGACTCATAACGACGGGAGCTTAACGCTGACTTAACAAACTGAATGGTTGTCAGCCCTGCTAACTAAAGTACGTTGGCCATCCTAAGAATGACTAACTCCAGCTTGGATCAACATTTACCCAAAATAACGTGTGCCAGTGTTTACTGTCCTCTCCGGAGCTCTGAATAGAAGAACAAACACTTCAAATGAGATTGTTGGTACAGGGTGAAAGAAGAAAATTGGCTTATGTTTATTTAAACAACGTGAGCAAATGCAAATAGTACAACCTTAATTCCAAAAGAATTGGGACACTTTGTAAAATGTTGATATGTTTGATGGTTTGCAAGTCACTTAAACCCTATATATTATTGAAAAAAGTGCAAAGACAACAAATCAAATGTGGAAACTGTATAGTTTTTTGTTGTTTTCTTTTATTTGGGGGGGCATTTTTTACGTTTATTGATAGGACAGCTAAAGAGAGACAGGCAACATGGGAAATCAGAGAGAAGGGTTGTGGCCAGGAGTCGAACCAGCAAACACTGTGATTGAATTGCATTCTTCAGCAACCACAGTCTCTGTATATGGTGTCTGTGCTTAAACCACTTGGCAAACTGGTCACCTGAAACTGAAAGATGCTATTGTTCAAGAAAATGTATATGCTAGTTCTGGATTTGATATCTGCAACACGTTTCAAAGAAGTTGGGACAGGGGCATGTTTACCATTCTGTTGCATCACCTCTTCTTCTACAACAATATATGGGAACCGAGGAGACCAGTTTCTGGAGTTTTTTTTAAATGAAATGTCCCATTCTTGCCTTATATAGAATATAAACTGCTAAACAGTTCAAGGTCTTTTTTGTCGCATTTTTTGATCACCTCATTTTTCTCCATTGGCAAGTCAGGACGGCAGGAAGGCCAGTTTAGCACCAATACTCTTCTACTACAGAGCCATGCTGTTGTAATACTGAAATATGCAAGGTTTTCCCTAAAAAGAAGGCCTTGTCTTGAATGGCAGCATATGTTGCTCCAAAACCTGCATTGTTCAGAATTAATGGTGCCTTCCCAGAGGTCAAACCACCCATGCATTGGAACTTCTGATCCCCATAACATCAGGGATGCTGGTCTTCGAACTGTGCGCTGACAATAAGCTAAGTGGTCCCTCTCCTCTCTGAGTGGAGGAGGCAGTGTCCCTGATTTCCACAAAGAATGTCAAATTTGGACTTTTTAGATTACAGGACAGTTTTCCACTTTGCCTCATTTTAAATGGGTGCGAGCCCAGATAAGTGGCAGCATTTCTAGTTCATGTTTATCTATTGTCTATCTAGTACTGTTTTGTTACCTTTTCCCTTTTGTACTGAGATTTCTCCAGATTCTCTGAATGTTTTGATTATATTTTGTACCATTGTTGAGGAAATCCCCAAATTATTTGCAATTTTAAACAAGGGACATTCTTCTGAAATTGTTGAATTATATGCTCCTGCAGCCGCTCACAGAATGACCCTCTACCCATCATTACTTCAGTTGGTAGACAAAAAAGTAGAACAAAACACATGTTAAAGAGTATTAAAGGCTACATTAAGACAGAATTTGCAATAATTAATTTGTGTTTAACTGCTACTGCTACTAAATCAATCAAATCAATCAAAATCTGCACCCATCTTTATAAAATGTATGATATATATAAAATACAGAACATCTAACCAAATATTGAATATTACGATAAAATATTCCCTGAGTTATTTTTCTTAGAATGAACTACACGTTTTATACATTTTAAACATTTCTACTTAAATCAAATCCTTGTAGTCTCAGTATGTAAATACAGTTTTAACTTTCAACTAAGGGAAGTATAAGCATCTGTTAACAACAGCAGAAAAAAATCAATAAGTGACTGAAAGATTTGATACAAAAACATCTACCAGCAGAAGCACATAGATCAATCCCAACACCTCCAGGGCTAAATAAACAGGTATTTAATTATTCTTTGTCACAGTAATTCTCACCTACATAGATATACAAACCCAACCTGTTTCCAGTCATCACACACACACACACACACACACACACACACACACACACACGAACACGAACACGAACACACACACACAGTCTAATCTGCACCAATTTCACTCACGGCTTCATCAATCTGATGGAGACTTCATTAACAAAATGGAACGGTTTATCCAGGAAGAGAAGAGCCACAATAGAGATTAAAAATCCCCAATCCTTGAATTTTTTTTGGAACTGAAGGAATAACATGTCACACGTGCTGGATGAGTGAGAGAATAGCAGAGAAGATATTTACAGAAAACAAACTGGAGCATCCCAGGGAGCATTTGTGAGCAGAGAGGGGCTGAAGTCAATCAGCAGAATATATTCTGATGAGTACAAAATATTTTCTTTTAAAGGATTTAAAAGTAAGAATTATGTCCACTGATCAACTTTTGTGACATGTAATCTCATCAATGACAGTTTGGTTTACGTGAGATCCTGCCATCTTTTTGTCAATCGGCTGTGAGGGAAGGGTTGTTCAGCTTTCTTCTGTCATTCAGTTTCAGTGATTTGTGGCTCATTCTGCACACATGGCCACATACAGCATTATCTCTTTCCAGACCTGCATTAAGGTGTGTGTGTGTGTGTGTGTGTGTGTGTGTGTGTGTGTGTGTGTGTGTGTGTGTGTGTGTGTGTGTGCGTGCGTTCATGCGTGCATGCGCGTGGGTGTGTGTGCGTGAGTGTTTTTTTTACGGGGGTAATATATGCATTTTTACTTGTGTGATATTCTGATATGTTGGTCCATGTTTAGTTGGTCCAACTCCGGACATATCGCTCAATTACTGCTGAACTGCACTTTAATGCGCTAACTTGCACTTTTGTATAACTTATATGTAAATAAATAAATGTATAAATAAATAACCATTTCATGATCTTTTGACTCTTTTTGACTCTTTTCTGCCTTTTCCCCGCTTCCTTTTGGATTGTTTGTCTTCTTTGGATTGATTACCTGTGTTTTATTTTAAACTCTGACTGTTAACTCACATGCCTTTTGTGAGTCATGCATTTCTGGATCCATCATTCTGTTTCTGTTGTTCTTGTTATCTGGAAGTCAACCCTCAGATTATCATTACAATTAGACTGAAGGCAATTCTGTATCTAGAAGTCCTTTTTTAATCTAGGGCAGACATCAGACATCTACAGCAAGCCTGATCTCAAGAGTTGTAAAAAATATAAATTTCTAGCTGAAAACAGCACCAAATTTACAGTTTACAATCTGACAAAGCACCTTTAATTAGTAAAACATGAATATCGTGGCATTTCACAGCAACTGCATTTGTCTCCAATCAGCTGTCCAAAATAGAAAAGCACATTACAAAAGCACTTCTCCTGTTTGTGTAACATGTCACTTAAAATGTTAAACTTCTGCTTTAGTATACTAACTACTGAGTTCTTTTTTCATAAATGAAAACATAAAACCATGAAATATTTTTGCAGATACACCTCTTTAGTGGAAACTGACAGGTTTTGGGCTGAGAGACACAAGAATTTCACAAGATTGTCAGCTCAAAGTTGAATATTGACACCACTATTACATCTTGTCAGCAATCTGTAACTCATCATGGTGGCATCATGGTGGGGCAAGTTGTTCCCCCTCTGATCCATCAGACCTGATGGAGGTAGTAAAAGAGGTTCATTGGAGGGAAGATGGTTGCAATTAGTAGCGTCAGAGCCAGCTGAGCAGTGTTGTCTGTGTGTGCATGTCTGAGTGTGTTTGATGAGTGATTACATGCTTTGCCTCTTGTGCCTCCACAATCCAATGCAATGTGAAGTCACACACACTGGGGGCCAATATTATACTGTTGAAGGGAGTCAATGAGTAAGGACAAAAGTGATTATGGTGATTTAACATTGTTTAAGTGCTGTTGTAGAATTACTTGTATAAGAAAGAACAGACAGTGCTGTCAGAGTATTTAGTGAGTGACTTGAGTGATACTGTTGGGTTTGGTTCTGCCCAAGGAATTATTTACATGAAGTTATTAAAAGAACCCACATTTTTGTACTCCCATTATGTTGAAATATAGTAGTTTGTCCTTTTAAAGTCACTTTGACTCAGCTTTGTGTTTTAAAGGGCCAGCACAAAGAAGCTAACCTTGCATATCAATGCGTCTGTCTGCCATTGTAAAAGCTTTCAGTTGTAAAAATTCTGTTGAGTAAAAAAAAACAGTTCAGAAAGCTTACTCCCCTTAAGTATCATTGAAGAGGCATTGCCATTCATTTAAACAAGTATTGATGCCAAATGAGCAGCTCATTGAGAGCTGAAGGATCAATTACTGTGCTCAGGTTGAGAAGAAGCTGAAGAGGAGCTCTGAGAAGAGGCCGCCCTCGTGTGAAGAGAGGGCAGTCACCGATTAGGTACTTGTACTCTGAGAACCCTTTGACAGCATAAGAGGCTTTGGCTGTATGGAGGCCAAACAATAAACAACTGCAGAGAGCATGGAGCAGTCCGATGCTTCTGTTGTGCTGACTGTGACTAACCTTAACTGGCTAAAGTGAGAGAGGGAGGTCCAGTAAGAGGCTTTCTCTGAATACAAGACCAGAGTACAATAGACAGCAAGACACAGAGACGTGATGAAGACGTCCAGCCCACCCCGGATACTTAAAAGACTGACCTCTAACAAAAGGGCCACTGCAGGACCTCAGCTGATCAAATGTCTTTAAAAAACGGTGTCAGGCAGGACCAGCATAACCTGAAGACCTCGAGTGATTGGTGATAATTACCGGGGTCACTCCTGGTCTCAGCCCTCAAAGAATCCTTCATGTGAAGGAAAAATCATCACAGGTATCTTTTAAGTATAAAATACTCACAGACACTGCAGTAGAAATATTATAAGGTTAGTTTAGCAAAATAGTAGAAATTAGAATGTTTAATCATTGGGATGGGGAGAGCGGGATAAGACAAATCAATTTTTACTTAAATTGTCCTCTCAGTAAGAAATAACTAGACATCAGTACACCTCATACATTCAGGATGTATTTCAGGATGTTTCCTATTCACTGAAATTATTAAAAAGTTTACAAAATAAACTTTTAAACATTTCTCTTAAATAAGGTTACTCATCCAAAGCAAGCAGCAAGCAGTTTTTTTAAATCAAAACAAGAAAAATGTAACAAAATTATGTTCTGCCTGGAAAAAGTTCCAATCCGCTTGCATCTAGTCAAGTGTAAGAAAACAGAATCAAGATTTATGTTCATTTGTAATTTTGTGTAATTGTTTTATAGTTTGAAACTGTGGGGATAGATCATTTGTAGCCTCAAGAACTCAAGAATATTAACAGATACATATACGATACCTCCTCCACCATTGCAATGTGTGTTGTCCTTAGAATGTATAATTCATGAACGTAGTCTCCGTGATGTCATCCATTGGTTTCTAGAGCAAGGTTTAAAGTTTTTGTATTTCTCTTCCTACTGTTAAGCCGCTGCTGTATACTCCTGCATCCAATTGATGCCGTAGCCTATGCCATAGGGCTACTGTGTAAGGTTTATCAGAGGTATAAACCAGGCTTTAGGCATCATAATACAAAACAACACTGGGTTTAAAAAAAACAGAATTATTGACCTGATTCTTATTTCAGTTTTGCACCCAACATTCATTTGATGTTAGTGCGCTTTATTGCTGGAACAATGATGATTCAGATTAGTCTGGGTTTTTTTTTTCACATCTGATCAAATCAGTGTAGAATTTTTTGACCATGAAAATTAGCTCCACAGGGGAAAACACAGGGAACCAATGGGGAGAACTGGCAAGAGTCCAGTTGCTGAAACCTTCCTATCACCTATTAGAACACACACACACACACACACACACACACACACACACACACACACACACAGTCTCCCAGACAGTGTTTGTCATCATTTAGCTGGTGAGTACAGTTGTTTTCCTGGAGGCCTCTGGGGACCCATCTGACACACAAAGTCATCTCAAGAGGCTCCGCCATGTTTCAGCCTGCTGAGCACACACACACACACACTCACACTCACACACACACACACACACTCACACACACACAAACACACACACACTAACACGAACACTGGAAAACAACCTGGTGGACATGTGTGTGTGAGTGTGTGTATTAGCCTTAGGGAGTAGGAAGGTTCTTGTCAGACACCCCCACCCTGGGATTTCTATAGCAACAGGCATGTCATAACAGTTCCCTCCAGTGGTGTCACCAAGCTACACACACACACACACACACACACAGACACACATACACATGATTATCATTCCCAACATAATTTCATTGGTGATAGTTTGACTGTAATAAAAAAGTAAAAAGATCCCTACTTAAATTTTATCTTAATACCAATATACCCAAAATTAAATCACAAAACATTCCTCTTTCCAGTATAACATGTCAAATATTAGAGCTGCAAAACCTGCTGCTTTCTTATCTCTCATCATGTAAAGCTCTTAAATAATGTGTATGTTATAATTGGACACTTTCTGAGGGTATGAAATCTGCTTTACTTTCCAAGAGGCATGGTGCCGGGGCCATGTCGTCTTACTGCCTCCCCAGCATAGGAGGTGGTAACAAAGGCTAACAGATGCAAGACAGGATCACTGTGTGCTGGCAGTGCAGGCAAGTGTGTGTGTGTGTGTGTGTGTGTGTGTGTGTGTGTGTGTGTGTGTGTGTGTGTGTGTGTGTGTGTGTGTGTGTGTGTGTGTGTGTGTGTGTGTGTGTGTGTGTTTGTGTGTGTTTACCTCTCATACTTCTACAATGACATAACACAGTGTGAAGTCCTACAATGGGACAGCAATATTACCCCGTTGTGGGATCAATGTGAAAGGAGGAGCGATGATGCTGGAGCTTCATCACTGCACTTGCAATATGAAAGGGACTCCAGACTCTTATCTCTTCAATTTGACCTGCACATGTAGTAAGTATTCTTGCCACTGACATGTGTTATCCATAATTATGCTGACAACACTAGAGGCCCTAAGATTTTGACTTTTCCCCAGTGCCTTTATAACCATCAAACAACCAAATCCTAAATTTATTTTTGTTACTGAGAGATTTGTATGGTGGCCCTGAAGGGCAAACACAACAACATTTCACATAACACAACAACATTACAGAAAACACAACAACATTTAACAAAGCACAACGGTTTACAGAAAACACAATATAAAAATGATCCAGAAATGCCGGCAGCCTCTCTTGGCCTGAATACATCGAAGATGGGCTGAGGCGGAGTAGAAAGAACCATGCTGCAGTCTCATGAAAATGTGAACATTTTCTTCTGAAGGAAAAACATGAAAAAAGTGAAAATTTTGTTTCAGTCCAGAAAAAAAAGTGGAAAAAGTGAAAACACTGGGGCGCAGTTGGCATAGCCGTCTAAGCATGGGCCCCATGTACAGAGGCTATAGTCTCTTCGCAGAGGTCTCAGGTACGTCATTTTAGGGGTCCCTAAAGAGCTACTCTGATGCTATTGGCCTCCCCTCTCTTCTACAATAGTCTCACCAGTCTGTGTCTTTGATAGTGTGAAGTGTTCTACACAAAAACAATGCAAACATGCAGAACACAGCGGGCACTCAGTGAAGCAGCAGTTATCCCTGACTTAGTCTGTGGAGAAAATCAGCAAGAGTGTAGACACACACACACACACATACATACACACACACACACACACACACACACACACACACACACATACACACACACACACGCACACACACACACACACACACACACACACACACACACACACACACACACACACACACAAACACACACACAAATACGCTACATGGAAGTGGAGTGTTAAGTGATTTCCACAAGTGATTATGCCGAGCCACTGAGCAGAGTGTGAGGAAATAAAGCGAGTGTAAACAGTGTCTTTGTGTTGACCACTCCTGCACATTTACACAGCCGGCTGGAGACACAGCTCAGATCCTTGTTGTAATTGTTAAGTGCGATTAATTTAACAAATGACAAGGGATGCAGACGTGTTTGAGAAACTGAAACAGGAGGAGTACGGAAACCAGAAACATCCAGACAGCACTTAAGGCATCCAAAAAACCATTGCTCAAATTAGTTTGAAACCTGCAGATAGTGATCAGTGTGCTTAGCATTTCAAGCTCTTTGGTGTCCATTTAAAGCCAATGTGAGGAGTCTTCAGCTGGTAATTCAACAGACTGAAGTTAAGAGTGATGCTTCTTTATGACCTACAAGAGCAAATAAGCCTATTTGGAAAAAGTCAGACTACTTTTATGGTGCGACATCTAATGCCTGTAACTGCTGGGAGGGGCTAAGTGTCAGACAAGATCATTTATAGCATGGTGAAGAAAACCCAACACAGCCACAGCAAAATTCAAAGCAAATGCAACATTTTATGTTACAAGAAATCAGGATGAGATTTTTTTTTGACAAAAAAGACAGCATATACAAGATCAGCAAAAAATAAGATGTATAACTTTGTCCACAGGGGGCGCCAAAGTCAACACAAACAGATAGTCTCTCACAGGAGCTTTAATGCACTCCAACTTTACAGGACAGTGTCAGCTGTAGCAGCAGGAGATGCTCATAACTGATCATACCTGAAGATTTTTTCACTTCTCAGTCCAAAAAAAACAGAATATGATATAAAACTAAATGAAGTGGTGTTAAGTTACACTATGAGAGTACCCCTTAACTCACTTCCTTCCGCTGTAGTTCTCATGGGCCTTTGCTAACATTTCAGTAAAAGAACAACAGTCTCCCCATGACTAGAACATTACTATGTGTGGGAATAAATCTCAGTTGTTACAGAGGGCCATCATGTGTTAGATTTGCTCGTCAGTGGATATCTCTTTAAATTAGTAGAAACAAATTGATGTTTCTCAGCAGTTTTCCCATGAGAATCAAATGGCATAAACCAGCAGCCTTTCATAACAGTCAACTGTTCATTCTAGGGTAAACTTTTCTTTATAAATAGCACAACAGGTCTGGAATGTCAGATAGTTTCCTGATTTGTGGGCAGATGATACTGAAGCTTGACTTTAATGATGAATTAAAGTCAATGAAGATATTTTTTAACATTTCACATGTCCAAAGATAGTTTTTTGTATGTGACAAAGTAACCAAACGCATTTTTCACAAGTATTTAATTCGGTACAGTGATGATAAAAGCAAACGTAGTGAGTATGCTGAAAAGAAAGGGGGGGGGGGGGGGGGGGGGGGGGGGGGGGCGGCTGTGAGCACTGTGAAAGACAGATAAAGACGTCTCTCCTCTGACAGCTCCGCTCTTTTCACCTCCTCTTTGCTCCTGCAGAGATGGAAGAGCAGCAGCTGACAGGTCTGCTGTCCTCTGCTTCACGTCATTATGACAGCACATGTAGAAGAAGAACGACTAATGACCCAACATTTGCTCTCTGTCATCAGGTCACATCTGACGACTGGCTCTTGTCAAAGCTTTTATACTGTTCCACTGACTGAAGAGAGGCCTTCAGCTTCTCTCACGGCTACTCAGCAGGTCTTCAGATGTGATGGGATTTCTTGGCAAGAAGAAGAATTACTGGAAATGAAAACGTCACCAGACATTTTTGTTTACTGTTGCTCTTTCAGGATACAGCTGCAAAGTTAATACTGCAAAGAAAATGTTACTATTAGACTCTTAATAAATGACAATGGGGATCACAGGAGTCAGAAGATATATATATTTTCAAATATATTTTTGTCAACTTCTTCATTGATAAGAAATTCAATAAATAAATCCATCAACAATAAATTTAAAACAATCCTCATCCATTCTGAATCTGAGAAACTCTCCTCATTTGCAGTAAATGTAGTAGAATGAAGCTGAAATACATCAATCTCTTTTAATCCAGGAAAACATAAGAATCTATCAACTTGTTCCAAACACACTTTCTAAATATAAGTGACTGATCTCTGTGGCTCACACTGATCATACACAGACAATGGTGAGGTGGGAGGTGAGGGCAGGTTGGGGGGCTACTGAGGGGCAGATTAAGCACTGAGGACGGGGCAGGGAGCAGGGGCCCGGGGCCTATTGGGGGCCTGTGAGCCAACACAGATTACTCACGCTTAACCTGGACTGAAGCAGCTTAGCACAGAGCAGGACACACTGCTCTCTATTCTGTTCTGCTCCATTCAGAGAGCAGGCCTCTCTGTGCACACCCCCCATATAACACCTTAATGTGTTGGCTTGTTCTTTTCTTAATAGAGCTGCAGAGCCTAAAGATGACTCTGTCATTGTATTTAGAACTTAAGTCTGTGGTGTTTAATGTTGAAATAAAGTAGAGGGAGTTTCAATTAAATGTTCTGAATAAGCCTGGATGATATTTGTGGACAACAACTTTTCTTTCAAGTGTAACCAACAGGTTTAACTTTAAACTCAAGTAACAGTGAAAGAAACCTGTGCAGAGTGTTTAAACTGCTGCTTGATTCATTTTTACAGTTTACATTTAGCCTAAAAAAATTGTGTCTAAGGCAGCTAACCTACAATAGATTTATATTTCCTTTTATAATGTTAAAGTAAAATTAAGGATGTAATCTATTTTTGGTTGTCTCTGTTGTGTATTATGTTAATGTGGCTTAACTTGTTTTGGAAGCCTGTACAAAAGATGTGTGTGGTTGTCATAATTAGAAATACATCAAACATTATAACTGTATCATCAAAGACTGAAATAAACCTGCATTGTTAGGCCTTGGTTTGTCAAAAAAATAAACCCATTTAAGAAGGATTAGTGTCCAAATTTTGAACGACCCTAGATAAATAAGGAACAAAAAAATGGCATATGATTATGTGAATTTGATTATTCTTAAGTTAAAACAGTTCCTCACAATATCATCCTTCCTTTCTCCGATCAATGTGCTGAGAAATGTGAAAAAAAAAAAAAGATTCAATGAAGGCTTTCTGCTGCTTTAAGCCATAAAAGAAAACAGATATTAAAACAACTATCACTTACATACAGGAACAGGAATGATGGTATACAATCCCTGAATCTTGCACAGGATATTGTAAGGCATTGTACAAACCATATAGTCTGAACCTCCTATTAACACTACTACATCTTTTAAATTTGCACACAGGATGTCACTGCCATGATGCTACCCACATTAAGACATCAACAGGGTGTTTTTTCCAGACTACACACAGCTCCTCAAGATGTTTGCATAAATTGAGCAGATTCTTCAAGGGCCACACACAGAGAGACACACACACAGTCATGGGTTGAGGGGTCCATTGATTGTTTTCCTGGTCATTCATCAAGCTGAGGAGCTAGAAAAGCTTTAAGCTAATAACAAGCTAACAACACGCTAATGAGTTGACACGGTCTGAGTGTCTCTGAGGCCCTGTCTGCTACAGCCAATTAGTCAGCACCCAATGGGACATCCATTTTTATTAACAAGGGAGCTGTTTGGTGACACAGTGGTCAGACTGACTCAGTCCAGTAGAATGGTACTGTTTCCTGTCTTGTTATTCCACTTATCTTGTGAGCTGTAAGAAGGAACACCATTATTACCACAATTTGGTGTCATGGTGCAGTCCCCACATTTGCATGATTGAAAATTAGACTAAACAAAGCTTAATGATTTGTCCAATCTGAAGCCTCTTTAACAAATGCAGACAATTCTGTACATTTTCTAGAGCTCTGCGGCTGGTATTTTACAAAGTTACTTGTTCGCACATGTCCCACACAGAGTTAAGTTTCCCGTGAGATGAGGGGGATGGTTAGCAGGGGGAAGGGGGATAAGTCTCAGTAGGCACGACAGGACATCAAAAGCACACTGTTAAAACCACAGTGTGATGTTTCTAACATGATGAGCAGAATCTGACTTTATATGCTGCTATGTGCAGAAATCTTTGCTGGATCTTGTGATACATAGAATATCCCGTTCAAGTTGTTGCAACTAATTTATTGCAATGCATTGCAATACCGTAAACCTAGTATGTATATATAGTGACATTTTTGTTTAAAGATTTTCCAGAAGTCTAATTGTAAAGACAGCACCATATGGATGACTCTGAGGTAAAAATCTTAATATTTTTGTCTATATTTCTGAATGTTTAGTAGTGTTTTTGAGCATCAAAACTGTATCCTCATACATAAAATTACAAATCTCAAGTAAATCATTTATTTTTAATGTCTCATTTATGAATATTCAGGTTTTATTGTTTAAGAAAAAACAGAAATTTAATCTACCAAAGATAAGAGGAGTGAAAGGAAAGCATGTATTTTCATATTTTTCAATGAAGAAAGGTTTTTTCAGGCCCAAATACATATACAATTTTATTTTGAAGATGATTCTGGAAACACATATCTCTCATCTCAATCTAAAGAAAATGTCAAAAATTTCTGAAGGACTTTTTTCCACAAGGTGTTTTAGCTGACAGTATATAATCACAGCATATAATCCACATTCATCACAGCCTTCCAGGGAATCCAGTTATAAAAGGGCTATGCCACAGTTATTATCTTGACAGTTATTCAGCGCATCCATCAACACCCCCTCCCCCCTCCATCCACCTTCAAACACAGTCAGCCACCCAAACAGAAACACAGACAGAGACATGAGCTGAGGACCAACAGAGAGAGAGAGAGAGAGAGAGAGAGAGAGAGAGAGAGAGAGAGAGAGAGAGAGAGAGAGACTATGCTTGAGGGGAGTCAGAGTGAGAACAGAGGAGAAGAAGAAGAGAGAGGGAGAGAAGAGGAAAGGTAGGGGGTAAAAGAAAAGAAAGTGATCTGAGGGCTCTAATTGCTGTCTAAAAAGGGAGGGGCCTCCGAAAGAGAGGGACGGAATACACTGCAAAAAACCTGCAGTGACAAAGCTATCTGAACTGGTCATGAAAACTTGTTCAACATCTTTTTTAATCCACCAAAATTTTCAAAAATCAATACTTATAAACTGAAAATAAGTTGAATATGTGACAGTGTGTAAATGATTGTCTAAACCTCTTCATTTGGTGTTTTAATCGAGAGTAAGTACATCAGAAATAGTAGGAATTCAAATGAGCAGCTGTCATAAATAGGTAAATTCAAAAAAATACAAATGATACATCTTATTTCTCGAAATCAAGTTTCTGCATAAGTAGGATCCTTTTATATGAGCTCCAGTTTAAAGGGACACTTGATACATCGGATTCAATTTCTGTGTGGAACCAACAGACAATTTTTATGTAATTAATAAGCCAAACTTCTATTGGGTTACAGAGGGCACTTTGGTTAAAAGTTTAAAAATGTATATTAGAACTCATTCTAATTACAGTTGTTTTGTGGAAATTTCAGTGTGTTCATTTTGGTGCCCCCTGTTGACAAAGAATCTCTTTGCTGTTTTATCCTGAGCATGTGTAAGTAACAGATGGGGACTTGGAAGTTAAAGACTTGGACTCATGTCACACTTATAGGTGACATATCATGCAAAATCGACTTTTTAATGTTTCTCTACCTGAAATATGTGTCCCTGGCATGTCTACAAACGCCCCGAGAATGAAAAAAATCCATTCTGCCCCTGTTCTGATTTCTCCACCTTTCTGTAAATGTGTGTGAAACGAGCCGTTTCAGACTTCCGTGTTTTTGTTACGTCACAACAATATCCGGTCTGTAACAGAAGTCAGAGCTCGGAGCTTGTTCAGCCTATAGACTATAAAATACTACTGAGACCCTCCTCTGTTTTTCATTCCCTGCACATGTGTGCTTACAAGGAGCTTAGGAGGGAGGCATGCTAGTTGTAGGCTGTCTTAATAAACACAAAGGTCGGCTTTACTCCCCAAGCCTGCAGAATTGACGATCTAGTGGATGATTTCATGGAAAAGTGCTAGCGCTAGTTAGCATAGCCACATAGTTACAGGTTAGTAGCTGTGTACCAAGACACACGTCGACATACTGACAAATAAAACAAGAAACACAAAATCTGTGACCAATGGTTCAGAAAGGTCCTGCTGCCTTTCTGGCAGAGGTCGGTTTTACTCCCCACGTCTGCAGATTTGAAGATCTAGTGGATGATTTTTATTTATCATGAATAAGTGCTAGCGCTATAGCATAGCCACATAGCTACATGTTAGTAGCTGTGTACCATACACGTCGACATATGACAAATAAAACAACAAGAAACACTAAATCTGTGACCATTAGTTCAGAAAGGTCCTGCTATAGGCGCCTCTCCGTCAGGATCAGATTCTGGATCAAATTCAGAGGGTTGAAGTAGTGCAGGTCTTCATTGAGATGCAGGTAAAACACACAGGGGTTGTATTCGGTTCCAGATCCACCCTGCATAACACAAACTTGTGCATGCGCAGACTTAAACACGCACACACACACACACACACACACACACACACACACACACACACACACACACACACACACACACACACACACACATACAATGCACTTTTTTGTTTTTAACAACCCACCACCATGTCTGCTGCGGTTCAAAACACACACTCCAGAGAGAGAGAGAGAGGTCCTACATTTCTGTATAACTTTCTAGAGTTCAGCCCCCCAAATTTTCCAAAGTTGCTTGTTCACACATGTCCCTCACAGCAGGGCCAGTATTCTCCAGCACACAGTGCTGCCACTTCTAAATGTAACCCCTTGGCATAACTGGACCTCTTACCTGCTGCCTCCTGTCCTCTCCATATTAGTTTCTCCTGGTGATTCATACTAGCACCTCTACCAGGAGGCAGAACATGACGTTAAATGTGCACTGCAAAAGACTCTGTGTAATATTTGCAACTAAACAGCAGTCAAAGCAACAAAGACAGTTATTTAGTTAATATCAATGCTACATGCACACGCACACGCACAAATGTGCAGACATCTCCTCTGTTCTTGTCTTGAAAATCCTTCTTTCAACTTTAAATGCTTATATTCATCCCATTATGTTTTGCTCTCTTGCTCTCACATGGATGTTTTAGAAGGGAAGCTCGATAAACTTGGGGTAAAAGTTTTGGTTGTATGCGTTCACACATGCACACTTGTTTACAGGAGTTTTGTTCATAAATGAATACAGATGAAGAGTCCAACCATTCATTGCTAGTCTCATCACCAATTTAACCATTGTATTCTGTAAAAAAAGAAGCAGTTTGGCAAATGTATTTTTACCCCTGAACCCTAAACTTAAGAGGGGTACCAACCACCAACCCAGCTGTGGGTTTTGAAGTGGAGGAGATAGTCTTGTCTGGCTCTAGTTGTTATTCAGTGGTCATCACACCTAAGATATCTCCCAGGAAAGAATCTCATCAAAACAACAACCTAAAGTAGTGAAGCAAGGTTCCAGTGATCTTAGTTGAACTAATCTGAGCTTGAAGATTTTACAGTGCATGAACAAGGTAGAGGAGGGGTTCTGTGGAGGGGGTTGAGTCTTGATAGAAAGTGATCTAAAGTGCTGTAATTGTAGGAGGTGTGTTGGTGAAAGTGATTTTGTGTCCCAGCATGTCTCTTTCTGTCTGTCACATCAATATTCTACCAACCCTTCATTAACCCCCCCAACCCACTCACGCACCCACACACCCACACACCCACACACACACACACACCCACACACACACCCACACACACACACACACACACACACACACACACACACACTCACTCAGTCGGTAAAATGGTCACCAAACTTCTGACCACTAGTGCTGACTCTGATGACATCTCCATATATCTGCCCTCCACCCTTCTACTTCTTTGGCACGTCTCTGTGAGGAGGTGAGTTGGGGATAAATTGATTGGGGGGGACGGGTGTGTGTCAGGGGGGTTTAATAGATGAGAGATGATCATCACTCGGAGCTTCTGTCAGCTGTGACCTTTGCAGGCTGAGTGACCAGAGAGACAGCAGAGTCATTACCAGCCTTTATCCTTTTGTGTGTCTGTCGCAGTCCCGCAGAGAGGAGAACGGCTCTGTCATTTAGGGCACCGGTTCTCGACCTGGGGGTCCCGGCCCCCTAGTGTCACAGGGTAATTTTTCAGGGTCAGAGGATAAAGCTCTATCATACAAATAATTTGCTTTTTTCTGATACGCGTTAATAACTTTTTTTTTTTTTTTTGTCTGTCTTTGCTTTCAATACACCGTCTCGTGTAAATACTTACATTAAACAAACTAAAAAGCAAAACTCACTTTTAGGTAGTAATTTTAGTACCCAAAACCTTCTTCAGACCTGCATTATAATCTCCACAAGCACAATCAAAGTACATCCAGCTGAAGTGCTCGTTTTGGCCCACTAGCAAACAGATATATTTTTCATTTTACTATATCAAATCATATTATTCATTATTTTAATGTGTAAAAATGAGTTACAGTTGTTGATGATATAATTCAAACATTTGCATTAAATTTAACAACAAAATTATATTGATTTTGATTGGACATTTGATTTATGCAATAGTCTAGAGCAACAGCTAACATTCTCCATAAACTGAGTGGGAGCACTGACGGGAGAAATATTGAAACTTGTTAGAAGTTTTTTCTTGTTTGTTACGGTTTGTAAACATCATGAACTATTAAAGGCTTTTTAAACGTATGTCTTGACTCAAGCCAGTGTGCCTGAAGACAGCCTTTACAATGGCTTCTGCCCTTTTGACAGAGGAGAAATATTTATTCTAATAAAAAAAGAGTCACTATGTAAAGGTATGTAACTCATATGTCCAATGTGAGGTGATTTTTATTAATTATTGACCAATCTGACACCGAGTCTTGATGCTCCCCACTATTAATCTGCACACACATATCTGCTGTTTGCACGTATCCACAAAGTAAGATGCATAGGAATTATGAAAGATGTAAAATTATACAATTTAAAGGTGTGAAATTAAGATGAAAGTTAGGTATAAGTATAAGAAGACTGCCAGGGGAAACTCTTTACTTGAAACCCTGCTCCCTGGATCTGAACAGAGGCAGGTGGCTGTTGGTTGTATGTGTGTCTGATGAGCATCAGGTATGTTGAGCAGCATCATGCCAGTGAGCAGGCAGGTCCATACATGTTCTGAAGACTCTAAGGTGCACAGATGCTCCTCACTCTGCCTCACTTGCTGACTCTCCAGGGGTTAAACATCACCCTTTGCAGCTTCAGCATCACATTACCTCAAAACAATTCCCATGATGCTCCTCCTGAAAACCCCCCACGACACTGTGAGGGGCAGTACCATCACTACGGAGTACCTTGCATCACTCATCAATGTATTCAGTATCCCCTGTGCAGACACTCTGTTAATGGCAGAAAATAGAAAAGTCTATTGCTCAAAATACATTTCATCTGGTAGCAATTTGGAAGTCTGGACTAAACTGAGGTATATGTGCACACTATAATGCTCAGTCAGCCGCAGGATCTTTAGCTACTTTTCAATGACTCAATTACCTCTACTGTTTTCACTAACCCATGTCCCTGTACTCATATGAGAACAAGATGGCTTCACCTCTTTTTTGGTTGGATGAACCTAAATGAAATAACTTACAGTAGTGTAGTATAAAATCATGCAGGCAAGTAAAACTGGAGTAGTCTCCTGATAGCTGAAGAAACGCTTTACACAAGGATACAGAGAACCCTGCCAGTCGGAAAAAGCAGCCATAGACGACCATATATGGTGGCCACTGGTACAATCTCGTGCCATTATTAATCACGTCCACTCATCTTGTACTGCCAGTAATGATTTAAAATGTATTTTGTTACACATTTGAGAAAAAAAATCTATTCAATTTGTTTAAGCACCAATGAGACCATACTTTTTCTTTTTTTCTTAATGAGATAGTCTTGTTGAGTTATTTTAATTCATTTTATGGCTTCATGTTTCTTTTTCCAAAGAGCACCTCAGAACAAACCAATTTTGAGTAAAGGAAAATATGCTCAAGCATGTTGACAGCATATATATTTTAAAACACAATTTGGGGTATCCAACATCAGTTTACTTGGATGTTAATGGCTTAAAATTGGAAAGCATTCTGAAAGACTTTGAACCCTAAAATGACATTATACATTTTACATCTGATATGACAGAGGCTTGTTTGCTTATCAAATTAACTGTTTTATTTTGTGTTTGCAGAATAAACTATGTCCAGAGCAGACTGCCCATCTGAGTTGTGTGTGAACATAGTGGTAGCATTGTCTTCAGTTGGTGCCCATGTTCCCACAAAGACGCACAGTTTCACATCTCCCGCCGACCAACAGTGTGGTTTGATGATTTTCTGCCTCTTCCAAAGTCGTAGTCTGACTCAACAGCGTAAAATCGTCCATATAATTATGAGTAATTTCATTTTTATATATGAGTCTGTGAATGTAATGACCATGTGACATACACGCTGAGGGAACATGTATCACAGCAAAGGACCACTCCTGTGTGCTCCTCTTCCTCTTCATTATCCTGCTGTCTCCTCTCCGTCTCCTCCTTCACCTCCTCCATGGAGACTTCAAAACTTCCCCCACAGCGACAGCTGTATGTGTACACACACTCGCCTGAAATAAAAGACACACATTAAAGATAAAAAGCTTCAGACTCACCAGCATTCCTCAAATAGTGATCATGAAGATGTACAAGTATTTTGTTCAGGACATCTGAAGATAACTTAAAGTAGAAATGCAGCAACTTAAGTGAGTTCTAAGGTTTAGTTAGCAAGATGAGTGTATATTGGAATTCAATACTTGTTTAATACAATTTTTTCTGAACACTCTACTGTGTTTGCCGTAGTGTTTTCTTGATTTGCCGTAGTGTTTTCTGATTTGCCGTAGTGTTTTCTGATTTTCCGTAGTGTTTTCTGATTTGCCGTAGTGATTTGCACTTCAGGGCCACCATACCACTGAGCTGTCAAACTAAGCATACACACTGGACCATCTGAAGTTCACATGTCTTGCATGCATGCTTGCATGCTTGCATGCATGCTTGCATGCTTGCATGCATGCTTGCGTGTGTGCTATCAAATAAGATGAGCAGTTACCCCTGTCCCAGGTCATGTCCTCCAGGTGAACTGTAGAATCCACTGGCCAATCCTGTTTGAGCTCCTGTGCTGGGAGGATTGTTAAGGAGGCAAGTATTAATGATGCTGTGGTAGAAGAAGGCACAAATTATAAACCAATAACTATTTGTATATTTTCTGGGCAGCACATTCAGCAACCAATTTTTTTTTTTTTTTAAACATAGAACAGACAATTGAGGCAAGGAGTAAAGAGTCCTAAGTAGCCAAACTCCACTCAAATAAACAATGTCACCACCCCACCCACCCACGATGTTCCAGACTACTAAATGCTGCAACTACAACCTGCTTTGATTTCCCCCTGACATTCCACCCAGGAAAATAATCTATCCTAGGCTGTAGGCTCAAGACCTGCAGGGATGGCAACTGGATTCAGGTGAAGTCCTTAAAGAGGGGCTGGACTCTTGCCTCTTTCTGACCGGTCCAAGGTGTAAGGATACACATGATGAAGAGTTTCTCAGAGAACAGAGGAGTGGGCCTTAATTTGACTATGAGATGCAGAGAGGAAGGCTTGAAATGTTGACCGTGCCTTTGCTTCAACCATTCAAAATAGTAAGTTTTGTCGTAGGACTTCAATGCTCAATGGAATGATGGAACAGTGTGCCCAATCTGAACCTGAGGAGGGCTCTGATATTAGACACGAGTGTTAGTCATGAATTGGTCATGAATTGGTCATGATGCCAAGTTTGAGTACTGGACGAATTCAGTACCGTGACTGACTTTGCAGCTGTATCATCCAATTAATTCTAATGTTTTTACAGATCTGATTGGGCTGCGGACTAGGTCTCTCTTGAGAGATCATTTTTGCAATGGTGTTGGTCCCTCTTCTTGTGGGAAAGGTGGAACATGAAGGAGGGTCTCTGGAAGCAGTGGACAGAAACCATAAGAGCAGAAAGCTCTGACGTATAAATAACATTTTCACACAAAACGTGCAAAAATAAAAGCAAGTCTTACAAGACCAGGCTGAGAAGCACATCGGTAGAAGATTAAAGACAAGAGTTAAATCACTCAACCTTATGGTTACCCTGTTTACAGGAGTTTAAGTGTTATTAAACAGTCTTTTTATGCTGTTGGATAAATGCCGTCAAATGCAGCTCAGACTACTCTGCAGTGTGGTTTAAGTGATTAAAGCTCAATGTATTCACACCTGGACTCAGAGCTGTTTACTTGTGACTGGATCACCCAGGAGGTACCAGGTGTCATATCAGGTGTAAATAGGGCCATTGTGTCAGCTCTCCATTAGCCTCTAATTGTTAAGTAGGTATAGCTAATTGATAGAAGATGGAGGTAAATGTATAAGTGAAGAAGAGAAGGACGATTACAGACTTAAATCAAAACAAAACATACGTATGTTTAGGGTTTTAGCCATACTCGTGTAACAGAGTATCATCAAGTGCCCATAGCCTTCATGTATTCAACTATGATCCAGGATTGTCTGCTATAGGGATTTTGGGAAACACCTCTTAAGCCATAGAAAGTCTATAAAATACCAGTTTAGCCCTTGATCACAAGCCCCTGATTCCTAAGATGACCACATTCTCAAAAAGAAAAAGAGATCAGAACCTCCATTGTGAATAAATGGATGAATGAAAAGTGACGGCACATTCTGAGGTAATAGACGGAAGGTGAACAGCTGGGTGTTCACACACTCTTATTTTTTACAGCTTGAGGAAACAGTCATTATCAAGTCATTTTGACAGTGATAATGACTTTGAACCATTAATAATTAGTGCTACATTGTACCTGAATTTTAATTAGTGTTACACTGTGCAACGAATAATTGCTGTTAAACTAATGATAGTTTAAGATCCAATGAGGAAGAGGCTGGAGCTTTAAGACGTCAGAGTACTATCATCTAAAATCAAACCAAAAATTAGAACATTTCTTTCATATAAGACACTTTTGTATCTGAAAAAAAACCTGACTAGTGGGATACTATTAAGTAAATAAACCTTTTGGAGACCCGGGTTAATTGAAAAGAGGCCTCAGATTTAGAAGTCATGTGACCAGTGGGCAGTGCAAATCCAGCCAAAGTTGTTGCACAGCAGGTTTATGCTATCATATATTGGTTTACTTTTTGTGTGTGTTTTAATTGAGAATTACATCATCAATTTATTATTTCAATACTACATTTTGTGAGATTATCTTTGTTTTTCTTGGTTGATGTTGTTGTGATACTATAAGGTATATTCGAAAGCACACATCATACTTAGGTAAACTTGACTAAGAGGCTCTGCTTTAATCCAGCCTGAATAAGCACTTGACAGTGGCATGGGAAAACATCTTGTGACAGGCAGAAACCTTGAGCAGAACTAAACTCATCAAAGGAGCTTTCTGTCTCAAATGTTTTTTGATCTCATTGTTTTGGATTGAATCTTTTGTATTTTTTTGCTGTTTGCATATTGATTCTGTTTAATGTGATTATTATTATTACATGGTGGTAAAAACTTAATTTTATGGGTCATACTAAAATTAATACAAATAACAACACTGATTAATTATTGATAAATAAGAAGGAAAAGCAGATGAAGAAGTTGATGAAGAAGAAGGAAAAGCTGACGAAGAAATAGATGAAGAAGAAGGAAAAGCAGAGGAAGATGAAGATATAGAAGATTTTGTAGTTGTAATCAGGAAACACAGAAAATTATATTTCTAAGCCTGGTATAAATACACCGTCCACTGTACACTTTTATGTAATATTTAATTATTGTTGTACCTAAATGTGCACTAAGGGTGTTTGTAGTGGATTGTATGAAGAAATAAATTCATCAAACTATCTACACTTATCAAACTAGTTCAGTTTGGGTCCTAATGTCAGAACATAGTATGGAACATACTTCAGGAGTTATAAATATTAGTGGAATTAACATTAGGGGTGGATCAGGTATGTAAGCAAACCTTCTTAGGTGTTTTCCTTTGACATCCCTAACATGCAACCCAATACCTGCAACTGACAACAACCCACTGAAATTATACCAGTTTTTTTTTTGTAGCATGTCAGGAGACAAGCTTTTTTTTTTTATTAACAGTTGTGTACAAGCTAATAGCTTCAACACTGTAGTGTGAGACATTTTTTTAACTCAACATTGAACATGTCAGTGAGGTATCAGATCAAGTAATCTGTGATGTCCTACCTCTCCTCTGCAGGTCATACTGTTTCCTGGTGTTCTGGTCACCGAGGATTCTCCAGGCTGCATCAACTTCTAAAAACTTCTTCACAGCAGACTCTGCTTCTGAAGAACACACACCACCAAGACGGTCTGGATGGTACTAAGTTTTCACAAAAACACACAAGGCAGATCTCAAATAAGGACTGTGACTGTGGAGGGTGCAAGCTTAATGTGTGAGACATAAACACAAGCACACATGAGAAAAGTTTTACATCAGGCAAGCTGTCCCTCTGTTCATGCCTGTTTGGATTGTGCTGATTTAGCTATACTTGATGTGTATTGCTTTAAGTCTAAAGACAGTTAGAGCAGTGTTTTTACCTTTAGAGCCAGCTGCTGGTATCTGTGTCTGAGCTGCTGCGCTGAGTCTGAGGGGCTGGCTCCAAGCACAGCATATAGGTCCTTCTCAGATACCTCACACATCCCTGCTATAACACAACACTGGCATCAGACCAACCCATTGATGGCAAAACCTGTAATGAAGGAACTAATGCTTTTCACACTTGTCTTTAGAGAGAAGCATCGGATTAAGGTGTGTGTTCAATGTGTATACAAACTTGACAATTCTGATCATAATATGAAGTATGGCCCTTTAACATATACCAGTGTATTTGTAATGTATCTCCAAATGTATTGATTTAAATTAAATATTTCCTGATATGATAAGGTGATACCTCAGTTATAGCTATTGCAGGTTTGCAGGGACTAATCCCTTTAAGTACACAGACCTGCTGCTGAGTCCTCATAACGTTGAATCTAAGCTTTAAGTGGCATCAATAACTTTTATATACTGCAAAAAGCCAGCCTTCAAAAACAAGAAAAAATATGCAAAAATTAGGGGTATATTATTCAATTCAAACTAAACAAAATTGTCTGCCACAGAACAAGAAAATTTGGCTTGTCAAGACTTTCCAAAACAAGTAAAAATATCTAACCTCAATGAACCCAGAAATACCTTAAAATTAGTGTATCTTCACTAATAACAAGTGCATTTTTCTTGATAGCAATAAAAAAAATATGAGACTTCTTTTCTCAATATGTTGAAATATATTCTTAAATCAAGTAAATGCTAATGCCATCATCTTTTGGGGGGGGGCTTTTACGCCTTTTCTTTTTAGGGGAGAGGACAGTAGATAGTGCGAGATAGTGGGATAGAGTGGGGGAATGACATGTGGGAAAGAGGCCACAGGCTGGATTCGAATGCAGGCCAACCACTTTACGCACCCTAGTGCCATCATCTTGACATAATGACATGCACTAGGCATTATATTTTTGAAACCAGCAAAGTTATACTAAAAACGAATTTACTTTTCTTGATGGAATGACAAAAGGTAAGAATACATTTCTCATTATGAAGGATCATTCTCTGCCTTTTAATTTGGATGACCTTTTCTAAATGTAATTATTTCTGTTTAAAACGGTTTGAAATGTTAAATCTTTAAATATTAAGTGTCAGTTTACAGTACTGTGCCAACTATAGTAATATATAGTCAGACAGGTTTTCTATTGTTTCATTGAAAATAAAACAGTGGATTGCATTTAGCTGTCATTTGTTTTAATTGTGTGAAGAGATCCAATTGTGTCAAAGTAATCCTTTTTTATTTCATGCTTGAAATAAGAAATAATTACTTTGAAAAAGCAGTTTTATACTTGTGAGTGTTGATGAAACAGCTTTGTAACAGTTGATATTCTAGTTTAAAGCATGTCATAAAATCTCAGTAACAAGCTGTAATATCTTACTGAGATAATTTAAGACCAAAGCACTCAAAACAAGTGAAACACTCTAACATAAAAACTGCTTAGTGAGAAAAACTATCTTATCAGGCAAAAAATAAGCAAATCTCACCCTTATCTGAAATACTCAATCTTACTTAGATTTCAGTTTCTGCAGTGTAACAAAATTTAAGGTCTTACACGTATAAAACATACCTATAATCCCTTAATTAAAAATTAGCTGTGGAAACATCTTTATTTATAAGTAATGAGCGTAGAAATATTTGTTTTCACTATTATTGTGTGCCACTCGTGTAGTATAATCAAAATATGATATGTTGACGTGTAAACGTGAACTCTGTGAATCCCTGCCCGCTGCTTTTAACAAACCTCCTCATTTGACAACAACGCGTGAAACAAGCTCCATTCATTCTGCCCTTCGTTCTTAATAGTTAAGGTTTTCGAGTATTAAACATACCTTAAAATGTAGCTGTCACCTGAGATACAACAACATGGTGTCCGACGATATTATGAGTCCCCCCTGTAAACAACACGCTGACTATTGGTTCTGCCTTCCGCTTCTTGTTTTGTTGTTTGATGGCGTTTCTCAAACAGTCTCTACGAACTACCGCCACCTTCTGGATTGGAGTACGGATGAGATCCACATCTCAGAACTGAAACAAATCCTGGTGTATTTGCCACTGTTTCATGCTGCTGAAAGGATTAACAACTAGGAAATTGTTGCATGATACATCTTACACACATCTGAATATGAATTACTCTTTCCTCTTGCTCAGTTCATTATTCATTATGAGAAATTGGTAAAGCTTTATTTAATTATATATTGTTCCTAACTGATTTTGATACTTGAGCATTAGCATGGATATGTTATTATTTGCTTCTCATTGCTGAAATAATAGCCGTCTATTTATATATTCTGAATAGTCAGTGTGATATATCTTCTTTTATTTGCCGTTTTTTATTAATTAAGTTGATTCATAAAAGAGTACATGCAACCTATGTTATAATACTCACTTTGAAATAATGTCATTTTTATTTTAAATTCTGTTTTAATTATTGTGTTTTCTCTCCTTGGTGTTCAAAGTTGTGAGATTTGATTCCAACGAAATTTTGAGAAACAAAGAAAAACAGAAACAAATATTAAGCCGTGAAGACCCCTTCTATGAGGAAAAATGTCTGTCTTTACAGCCATTTCATGGGTTGAAGCAGAAGCAATCTACATACAAACTCCTATTCATTCAGAACTCCAAATATGTAAAAAATACATTATGGGGCCCAGGTTTTAAAACACCTAATTAGCCTCTAATTAACTATTAATTTATTTAACTGTGGTCAGGCAGTGACCCTCATAGTAATTTTGGAATTGTATTCCAAGATTAAAAACAAAGAGCTGATGATGTGTTCTGAAAATTAAGTGAAATATCTGTACAGCAGCCAAGATCACAGTTCTGAGTACCACTGCCAAACGTCTGAAACAGACGCCAGGAAAGAGCAGCACCATACCACATGCTGAGAAATGTGTCCTGACAATACAGACCATGAAGCGATCTGTTAATTGAGCTGGGAACAGAGGAGATGAGGTGACACAATGACACCTTTATGATCCCACTTCCTGTCTGTCACTCACTTATGGCTCTTTAACGAGACCAGGAGGGAAGGAGCGAGAGGAGAGACACGGGGTGACTGACATTGTTGTGCACTTAATTATTTCTTAATTTTGGTCGAATTAAGGCTCAATTAGTCAAATGACATATTCATTGTCAGATTGTGAGGCTGTAGTTAGCACTTTATTAAATACACAAGTGTACAGTCACATGCAGGAAGTTTAATACAGCTGCCCTAAAATTGTAATTTCAAAGCTTGTGTTGCCACTTTGTCAGATGTGTTGATCTTACTCTGTGCTCAATTACAGCCTGTAGGTGGTTGGTACTGTTTTACACCGGTGTATGACAAAAGATGTTTTGCCCTCCAAAATGTAAGAGAAGGACATTACATTGATATAATAAAACTGCAAAGTTTACAAGATCATTTTTACTTAAAGCTACTTTGACTGAGTGGGGGATCCACTGACAGGGATGGGATTTCGTTTTCATGAGTATGTTTTAAGTAAGGGATCATTCATGGTGATCAGGTGGTTATGTGACTTAGAATCCCAACAGGGTGAGCAAGATGTGGAGGGGTCACCTACTCATTACACATTATTACACTTACTGAACCAGCCTACTGACTACAGACATAAACGAGCTGATACAAAGTATTCCTTTCATGGTGATTTTGCCATCAGCAACATTAGAGATACACTCACCACCAGCCCTGATGCTGTTGCCTGGATTGCAGGCAGAACCTTTTTCCTTATCAGAGATGATTGGGGCGCAGTCGCTCCTTGGTCTGCTCTCACGTCTGCGTCCGCTAACAGTCAATATTTCCCAAATCTCAAGACCAGCCTGAGACAGAAGTTGACATTTTAGTCAAAATAATTACCGATGTACAATGCCAACTACTACTAACATTTTTGTCACAGTGTCAACAGGCAGAGGTGAAATGTGTCTGCCACCTTTTATGGATTGATTTGATATGACATGTGGGATCAGGTTTTCCCTGGTGTTACTTTCACTGTTGGGAATGAGTTACTTTTGTTGAAAAGTTTTCACCCATCAGAATCAAGTCTTAAACACAGCTAGGTATTAATAAATTAACAATGAAATAAAAAAAATAGAATGGTATTTGCTGACCAAAGCAGTTCTCATATAAAAAGTATTGTGGTAAATTCTTTTGCTCATCCTTTTTAATTTAGGAACTGAACTTATTCACTGTCAGATTATAGACTCTAATGGACGCCATGCTTTCTGTCATTACAGCTAGTTCTTGTTATTGTTAATTACTTAATTGTAAAAAGAGCTCTGTTGACAAATGCAGACTCCTGCAGTATTCTGCACCAACGTAGCAGGGTAGAGGCGACAGAAAACACAGCAAGCACTAACACAAGAGTCATTTAGCTTTCCAAAACCATAGGGGTACTTCAGCTTGGTTCAGATTCAGCTCTTGAGAGCCTGTTTACATGAGAGGCAGCTTCACGGTGTGCAGCAAGTGACACAGCAGAAAGATCTCAGATATGTTCAATAACATCATGGGGTGAGAATTGAAGATATTTGATGCTTAACAGGTACATAAGTTAAACACACCAACCTCTGAATATTCTCTTGTCTCCTCAAAAGATGTCTGGAGATTCGTAATGAGGGCATGGAAGACGGTGACATATACATTGCTTTATGTTTCATCTTTTTAAACACCTGAACGCACATTTGTGTATTTGCTGGTTTGCATTGATGTGTGCTAAATAGTGGTTCTGTGTGCTTCTTAGCATTAATTTAGCATGTTAACAAAATGTTCCTTTCAGTCAATTTGTATCACCAATGTCAAGTAATATACTTCCTTGTATACTCAAAGTGTTGAGTGACAAAGATAAAGTTAAGTTGAGGAGAGGAAGTGATGTTTAAGAAAGACTACATATTTGTTGTGTAAAGGAAAGATATGAAATTATTTAAAAATACAGTTTGGTTTGAAAAACACTTTTCTAATTAAATGTTCTCAGATGAATAACAATAAAACAACAAAAAACAGGAATGTTTTTTGTAGTCAAAAAAGACCCCCATAACTGCCCCAGGGCACAAAAACCTTATTCAAACTTTTGTTTATATGTCTGTGTGTCTGTGTGTGAGAGAGAGAGAGTCTGGCTAGCACTCTCAGACATAGAGCAGCTGTTCATTAGAAATGTGTGAAGAAACAACACAGACGATAATAACAGCGATCTCTTGCTCATTAAAGACAGAAAAGAACAACCAGACATACACATACACACACAGACACACACACACACGCACACACATATACACGCCTGTCCACCTGCTTGTGATCATAAAGCTGTTGTTAATTACAACAGACAATATAAAAACATGATAAACAAGCTGAAGAATGTGCAGCTACAACATGTCAGTCAGACAGAATCACTGACCCACACATCAGATTCATATCTGACTCCGTACAGACGGCTTAAAGGATACACACCCACAGCTGTTCATCAGAAAGGTGTTAAATAAACTAATAATCATTAACAATAAAAAAAACAACTTCTACTTCACAAGCGCTCTCATTAACTGGATCTACTGCTGCAGTTATTGTCTGTAATAAACAAACCAAACTCCTGTATCCCCCCAAAAATTATCCCTCTGCAGTTTGAAATAGTTTTTATTTATTTAAGACTACAACCAAGTTTTTTTGGATGGTGCTAACCTGAATTTTGCAGCAGACTCTATGATGGTTTACGTCAATCCGCCTAAGCAGTTTGAATCATACTTCATACAGATGTAATAAGAGGAGCCAACATTTTAGCCAAATGGGGACAAACTGATGACAAAAAAAACTCTGTAGTCTGCAGGCTGCCACTAGCCTGGGTTTATAGTATCAATGATAACAGCCTAATGCCTTAACTATTTTCATACAGTAATGTTATAACGTTTATTATCTTGCCATTTTTTTCCTCAGACAATTTTATATTTTAAGGAATGTGAGCAAATAAGTCACTCATACAACAGTTGCACATGATTTTATTACTACTGGAGTTGAAAAGCTTTGTTTGGATGTAAGCAATCTTTATGCTTATTTGACGGTCAATACATAAATAAAATACACATCACTACGCATCAAAACAAGAACGATCAACCCCCCGTAGTGAAACAACCATGAGTAACTATTACCTGGTTAACTTATGGGCTTAGATTTATGAAGTAGAAAGTTGTCAGATGAAAATACTCTTACTACTGTCTGAAGACGATCCAACAATTTGCAGACAACTACCCGATTTATAAGGTCGGCCAACAACTTCTTGTTTTGACATCATATGTTGTTTTGTGTGATTTGGACTGGTACGCGTTCCGCCCACCAGCCTAATACATGTTCTGCGAATTCCTTGGTACACATTTTGCCCCTCTGTTGCAGCCTGAAGACAGACCCCTCTCATATAATTTTGAAAGCATCAAACAACAGCACATATGATTTGCCTTCCAGAGCCACAGTTGTAGCCAAGATCATTTGATTCCCAAATCAAGACACTGGTAAAAAGTACTTTACACTATTATATGGACTGAAAAACAGTTTTGAATAAAATAATTATAAGACTTTTAAAATGTGATTAAAAGTGTGGTTAATCACTATCAAATATGAAAATTCTGCAATTAATCATACATTTGTTATAGATATATTTTGACAACCTTAGATATTGCGCTTTAATTGACCACCCACAACATCAGTAATGACAGAAAATCCACATCAAATTTTGTGAAAACAAATTTTCAAACTGAATGGATATGTGTTTGCAGCCAAGCACACACACACACACACGCACACACACACACACACGCACACACACACACACACACACACACACACACACACACACACACACACACACACACACACACACACACACACACGCGCGCGCATTTTAAATGTAGGCAACTGCAAACTACTTGGGCATGTAGACACACTGGAGTGGAAAAAAAAACACATCTCATCTTCCCACAGCTCTGTGCCTGCACACACACCAAACATACTCACAAATGCTTGCACACACAAACATGCAGATTCCCAAACTCACACACACATACACACAGACTGTCTGCCATCCACCTGCTTCCCTTGCTTGGCCTACTGACACACTCAGTTGTCAATGAGTGTGTGTGTGTATGTCTGTGTGGGTTTGTGTGATTGATGATGGGTCACATCTTGCTGTGCTCTGAAACACTTCACTGATTTTAAACTGCTGAAGCAGCAAGAGACTGTACATGCTTGTGTGTGTGTGTGTGTGTGTGTGTGTGTGTGTGTGTGTGTGTGTGTGTGTGTGTGTGTGTGTGTGTGTGTGTGTGTGTGTGTGTGTGTGTGTGTGTGTGTGTGTGTGTGTGTGTGTTTGTGTGTGTGTGTGTGTGGGTGTGTGTGTCTCAGCATATCCGAGCCAGAGAAACACAGCTGGTCAACAGAAGTTCCCGGGCAGCTGCTTCCTAAATAAGGCTTTTTTAGTCTCTCGGCTTTAAGTCTGGTTCACGCTGAAAATCTTTTACAATCTTACCAGATGTTGAAAATGTGACAGACTCCACACATGTTGACAAAAAATGGCAGGTTTACCAGTTTTGTTATTACAATGCATACAGTGCAACTATATGACCAACAGCACACCACACACTGCCAGATTCCATTCCCCACCAGCCCTGACTCCTGAGATTTAAAACCTCACAAAATCTCTAGAGGTAGAACGTGATGGATCGTGTTTTGATCATATCACTGTTTGTAATCTGAATTTGCCGGCATCCATTTGTTCCTAAAATATGCCCAGCACACTCACAGCCACAAGGAATAACAATCAAACTTAAAACCTGATGATTTTGTTCATTTCAATCATTAAACATTTTAGTGCTGGGATCTATGTACATGGTTTGGACAGGAGGCATATTGCATGAAGCAATATGTTGCAAATGCTCCAGAGCCATGTTGAAGTCAGCAGGCAGTGAGTAATTACTTTTTTATTCAATTTTGGGCTCTCAATAAATTCAACCTTAAACACGTCTGTGGGAAGGTATGATTTAGGTTTAAAGATGCTGCTAAGAATGTCCGTTCATATGTTAAAAACTCATATACTCAGGACAAAGCTGCTTTAATAAGATCACCAGATCTTTATAGTATAACTCAGATATTAAGTAGGAACTTATAGTAATTATTTTCCTCCACAAATAAAGCCTTGTACTTATGGCCATACTGTGTATTTCTGTAACAGTGTATTGTTTTGTGTGTGTGTGTGCACACTGTTTGTGCGTGTGTGTGTGTGTGTGTGTGTGAGTGTGTGTTGTTTTTTTTCTTTTGTGTGGGCTGTCGTGAGTGTGTTCTTTACACCGGACTAAGTGTTAGGCTTCAGCACACTCACTGACACATCCATAAGTGCGGGGCATGTGTATGTGTTCATGCATGCAGTGAATTAATTGTAAGTGTGTGTGAGTTGAAGCGTATTGCATTAATTGTGTGAATTCAGTTGGAGCTAAAGTTCATACAAACTAAGACAAGAAGGAATAACTTCAACACTAAACTCCTCAAGTTGAACTACTGCACCAAAAACTCAAATTAATATCAGATTTTTTATTGAAGTAAGAACGTGTGCATGAGTGGAGTCTTCAAATAATTAAACCAATTAATCAATCAATCATTTTATTTACATAAAGCCAAATCATGACAACAGGATCCTTGAAATAGTTGTCAAAGATTTCACAATCAATGTAAATATATTATTCTCACAGACAAGAAGAAGGCTTTGTAAATTCAGAGGTGAAGTGTCATTTTTAATTCATCTAGTACTATCACATTATGACTCATTGTCTGCGTTTAGTGGTGGAATGGTTGAATCTTTCAGTATCAAATGAAAAGTATGTGAGTTTTAATAAGACAGGTGCATTTTCTTACCTGGAGAGGAAGTTACATTGTGATCAGGGAACTCTCAATGTTTCACACCTCCTATATTCTTCACTGTGAAAAATAAATACGAAACAATAACTAGACATTGAAGTTAAAGCAATCTGGAAGACTAACAAAATTTGCTTGAGAACTTGCAAGAAAGCCAAAGATCACTGAATGTAAAAAGGATATTGTACCAAAGCCTCCGTCCATTGTTGAAAAAATGGAGCCAATGTGGAAACGCAAGAGTCCACTTTAGGCTGGCTCTAAAAGTCAGTAGTTGGCAGTTCAATGAGTCTGTGTTTAAGCTTTTTCAATGAGTACAATTTTGTCCTAAAGTACTGATGTTTCTGCACTAAGCAAAACCTTGCTTGTACCTTGCTTGTTAGCTAGTTCAGTGTTTATCATCCATCTGTTCTTTGTCTGCCAGTGTATGGGAGTTAGGATTAATCTTGGTTCTTCTCTTGAGAAATAATGACAGTTGGTAGTGACAGGGAGACTAGTTGTTTTAAGTTACATAGTACATGTCAGTCAAGTACCATGTAGCAGTCTGTCTTGGCTTGTATTGTAGTCATGACTGAGTTGGGTCCTGAGTCCTCAGCGTTTCAGTCTGAGTTAAGTCAGGATGGAGTATATAGACCTGAATGGACTCCAGGTAGGCAGGAGCAGTTTTGTCTCTGTTCTGTAAGCATGTGGCAGGGTTTTCAGTTTGATGCAAGTAGAAACTGTCAGAGCAGAAATATGAGCAGCAGAGTGAAGTGTGATGTTTTGGGTTAGTCGAAGATCAGGTGCGCTGCTCCGTTCTGGAACATCTGTAGAGGTTTAAATGTGCATGTAGGAAAGGCCTGCCAGTGTGTGGAGTTACAGTGGTCAATTTGGGATATTACTAGGGCCTGTACCAAGAGCTAAGCTGCATGTTCTGTCAGGTAAGATCACATATTCCTGATATTACAGAGGGCAAATTGGCATCAAGTAATCCAGGCCACATGAACCTTAAAGGTTAGGTGGTCATCGGTCATCCATCCATCCATCCATCCATCCATTTTCTTCCGCTTATCCAGGGTCGGGTCGCGGGGGTAGCAGTCCAAGCAAATTGACCCAGACATCCCTCTCCCCGGCGACACTTTCCAGCTCCTCCTGGGTAATCCCGAGGCGTTCCCAGACCAGGCGGGAGATATAATCCCTCCACCGCGTTCTGGGTCTACCCCGGGGCCTTCTCCCAGTTGGACGTGCCCGGAACACCTCTAAAGGGAGGCGTCCGGGAGGCATCCTTATCAGATGCCCAAACCACCTCAGCTGACTCTTTTCGACGCGGAGGAGCAGCGGCTCTACTCCGAGCTCCCTCCGGATGTCCGAGCTCCTGACCCTATTCTCTAAGGCAGAGCCCAGACACCCTTCGCAGAAAACTCATTTCAGCCGCTTGTATCAGCGATCTTATCCTTTCGGTCATGACCCACAGCTCATGACCATAGGTGAGGGTTGGAACGTAGACCGACTGGTAAATCGAAAGCTTTACCTTCCGGCTCAGCTCCCTCTTCACCACAATGGTCCGATACAACGGCCGCATCACTGCTAACGCTGCACCAATCCGCCTGTGGATCTCACGCTCCATTTTACCCCCACTCGCGAACAAGACCATGAGATTCTTAAACTCCCCCACTTGGAACAAAGTCTCACTCCCCACCGAGAGAGAGCAATCCACCTTTTTCGGCAGAGAACCATGGCCTCAGACTTGGAGGTGCTAACTCCCATCCCGGCCGCTTCGCACTCAGCTGCAAACCGCCCCAATGCCCGCTGGAGGTCCCCGCTGGAGGAAGCCAACAGAACCACATTGTCTGCAAAAAGCAGAGATGAGATTCCAAGCTCCCCGAACTGGAGACCCTCCTCCCCCCGGCTGCGCCATGAGATCCTGTCCATAAAGATTACAAACAGGATCAGTGACAAGGGGCAACCCTGGCGGAGTCCAACGCGCACCGAGAACGCGTTCGACTTTGTGCCAAGTATGCAGACACAACTCTCACTTTGGTCGTACAGGGACCGAATAGCTCGCAGTAGCAGCCCCCAAACCCCATACTCCCGCAGTACCCCCCACAAGAGCCCACGTGGTACACGATCGTAGGCTTTCTCCAAGTCCACAAAACACATGTAGACTGGATGGGCAAACTCCCATGCCCCCTCCAGGAGCCTCGCAAGGGTAAAGAGCTGGTCCACTGTCCCGCGGCCAGGACGAAAACCACATTGTTCCTCCTGTATCCGAGGTTCGACCTCCGGTCGGAGCCTCCTTTCCAGCACCCTAGAGTACACTTTTCCCGGGAGGCTGAGAAGTGTGATACCCCTATAATTGGAGCACACTCTCCGGTCCCCCTTTTTGAAAAACCAGTACCTGTCAGCGGCCTCCAGAGACCCCTGGGCCAGCCAGACCCGAAAGGCCTCCTTCTTCAGCCTGACGGCTTCCCTTACCGCCGGTGTCCACCACCGGGTTCGAGGGTTACCGCCACAACAAGCACCGATGGCCTTCAGGCCACAACTCCTAGTAGCCGCTTTCACAATGGAGGCCCAGAACATGGTCCATTCAGATTCCATGTCCCCAACCTCCCCCGGGATGCACAAGAAATCCTTCCGGAGGTGGGAGTTGAAGACCTCCCGGACAGGGGTCTCCGCCAGATGTTCCCAGTTAACCCGCACTATTCGTTTGGGTTTACCAGGTCTGTCAGGCAGCCTCCCCCGCCATCTGATCCAACTCACCACCAGGTGGTGATCAGTTGACAGCTCTGCACCTCTCTTCACCCGAGTGTCCAAAACATGCGGCCGCAGATCCGATGATACGACTACAAAGTCGATCATCGATCTTTGGCCTCGGGTGGTCTGGTACCAGGTACACTTGTGAACCACCCTATGCTCGAACATGGTGTTCGTTATGGACAGTCCATGCCTAGCACAGAAGTCCAACAACAGAACACCACTCGGGTTCAGATCGGGCAGGCCGTTCCTCCCAATCACCCCTCTCCAGGTGTCTCCGTCATCGCCCACATGGTAGTTGAAGTCCCCCAGGAGAACAATGGAATCCCCATCCGGGATCCCTTCCAGAACCCCATCCAGAGATTCCAAGAAGGCCAGGTACTCCAAACTGCCATTTGGTGCATATGCACAAACAACAGTCAGAGCCTTCCTCCCCGCAACCTTAAGTCGCAGGGAGGTGACCCTCTCGCCCCCCGGGGAAAACTCCAATATCGAGGCACTCAGCCAGGGGCTTGTGAGTATGCGCCCAGGCCTCCCACCCGGACCGCCACCCGGCCTCCTACGCATCCAACCCCCATGCCTACCCCTGTGAGTGGTGGGCCCACAGGGTGGCGGCTCCATGTTATTTTTTTGGGCTGAGCCCGACCGGGCTTCATGGGCGAGAGCCCGGCCACCAGACGCTCACCAAAGAATTAGGGCAGATCTGGGCTTGAGTTTGGTCTATCCCAGCTGGATTTTGATCTGATACTGTATGGGGGGAATTCAGTGATTTGAACATTTGGCTGATATGATCCTGCCATCAGTGATTATGATGTTTCTAAGAATCCCCTATCACAGACACAGATGACTCTCTTCATTTCTGAAAAATTATATGTGGCAGGAATCTAATTGTGTTTTTATAAGGTTCTCTCTGTGTGTCTTCAGTCAACCTCTACATTTGGATTATCAATGACTACATCTGAGAATAGTGATGCCACAGAAAGTGTCATACTATCTCTATTTTATATAATGTAACAATAGCTAATGTTTTTATCTAATGTATGAGTCGGTTATAAATCTTTACATAGTAGTATCAAGTATATGAAAAGGAAATGATAAAAACGGGAAACACTGAATGTATGATAAACATAGTTAGAACCAGGGAGCAAATCGAAGGGGGCAAGACATTTTCAACTAGACTTACTCCAAATCAGCTGTGACAAATAGGAATATATGAACATCAGTGAACACACACACTCAAATTGAGATGTTAAGGCCTAGTGAAGTGTGGCTGAGTTGCAAGAGAGAGAGAAAGAGAGAGAGAGAATGAAAAAAATGATGTTGGCTTAGCTATATAAAGTCAATCCAGGGCCTCATACACAACACTTTCCTTTCTCTCACATTCTGGATATCCCTCTGCTTTTCATCTCTGGACCATTTTCTGACCTGGAGGCCAGCTTTTGGTCTACAACTCTCATTAACAGCTCTGGTCACTCAGGTTTCATGTTGTTCATTTGTACATCTGTAGGTAGAGAGAAAGAGAGAAGAAAGTTTCTGACCTCATGAGAGGTGAGAAAGAGGGCAATGTAGCATCACTAGTCCAACCACCTCTGAGGGAAGAAGACAAGCAAGTAAACAGGTGAGATGAACACAGGTGGGTATTTATCATGGTTACACCTCATGGTGTATCAGCTGTCTAACAAGAGCCTGCATGCAGGACTTCACTACTTTTCTGTACAACTATGACTCATGCGGTATTTGCGATTCATTCTGTAGTGTTCGAGACTGGAGATTTGCATCCATGTATTTTGATTATGAAATACCTCATGGTCCTAAGCAGACCAAATCTCTCTGAGTAACATTCAGGATTGCTGTTGGTCAGTGCTTCAGTTCACTTTGAACCATGTGGCAGTTAGTCAACTGTGGGCACCACCAAATTTTTTTTACAGAAGTAGAATGTTTACCTAAACTTAAAATAATAATAATAATAATAATAATAATAATAATAATAATAATAATAATAATAATAATAATAATAATAATAATAATAATGAGCCCTCATTGAAAGTGTATTCTTCAATGGTTTCTCTTTCTGCTGTTTATTTGACTATAGTGGGTCATATACTTCCTGGTCTCTGGGCGTGTCTATGCAAGTCTTGAAACTTTTGCCAGTCAGCTGACCTGAGGCTTATCTCTCATTGGCTGCCTTCTGTTTTGCCCACGCCCAGATAAAAAACAGCCTTCTGCACAGCTTTCCATGCAGCTAGCTGTGTGCTCCCATTCACTAACGTGATTGGCCTTTTCTGTTAACATCAGTACCACTAAACAGAGGCACAGCTGACTGCTGATATGGTGACTCCAAACGCATCCACATAAAATTCAGTTGCTTCTTTGAAAAATTACCATTTCACAATTCGTACACTAGAAGAAATAAAGAAGATAAATGATCTTTGACAGCAGGCAGGTGACTGGAGGACAAGCATACACCCTGGGATTCTCCTGCTCCTGATAGGAGAAACAGAGTTGGGTAACTGGAAAAATAGTCACGCTGCTCACGTGGGTTCACTCACTCGTGATCAGATCAAACCTGAAGCAAAAGTTCTCCCCTCCAGATACTACAGCTTCAAGTTCTTGGTCCTTTCATCCTCTAGAGCAGGGGTGTCCAAAGTACGGCCCGGGGGCCAATTGCGGCCCAAGGTCCATTTAATTATGGCCCCAAACTTCCATCTTATAATGTATTATTATAGCAAAGAAATTAATCGCCTTCTGAATCATCTGTACATTTGCAGTTTCTTTAAAGCGCACAAACAAAACTAAAGTCAATCCAGAAATGTCTCAAAAAGCTTCATATGGACTACTTTTATAAATTCAAAGCTCTGGATATTCTGCAGGAATATAATTAGGAGGAAACACAAGAACTCTTAAAGTTGGCAGGCTTTTTCAAATTAATGTTTTTATCATGATGTGAAAATGTTCTTGATGAACACTAAAAGTTCAGAGGACACAAGACAAGATCAAAATTCTGAAATTGTGCAGAAAAGGCAAAAATTTGGTGCATAAAAAATAGTTCAGAATGCAGGACAAGAATGATTTAGTTCTTAAATTGTTGTCTGCTGGTCAGAACAGTCTTAAAAACAACATGAAATAGAAGTGTGATGAAATCCAGATCCTGATCCTGTCATAAAAAAATAACGAGACAGTATTTTTCCCCACATTGTCTGACCCGAATGTAAAACATTCTACAGAAGAAGACAAAGTTTGATCATGTTTAAGTGGCTTGTGGAGAACTGAGGACTTCCTAGTTACTGATTCATTGAGAAAAAAATGTAAAATAGTTGTTATTAAATAGAGATTTCATATATAACTTTTATGATTCCTAAGTCACCTAAGTCTCAGTAGGAGCCACTGGCCCTGAAGTATTCTGACAACATCAAATGTGGCCCTCTTTGAAAAGAGTTTGGACACCACTGCTCTAGAGGAATTTTCTATGATGGAAATCGTATTTAGCTGATGCCATTTTAGCTGAGGACCATCTGTTTGTATGGTTGATCAGTATTTCACTGTAGATATAATGAAATGCAAGGCCAACAATCATTCAAATTTTTGGACCCTCATGAAAACTATTAAGATCCTAGTTTTACGGCTTTGCATCACGTTTTTTTGCAACTTTAAAGTCTCCTCAAAAGTTTTGCTATCAACTTCCTATGTAGCTACGTATATAGTTATTTCTCATCTTAAAGTTGGTCCTGACCAGTGTTGGGAATAACGGCGTTAAAAATAATGTCGTTAGTAACGCCGTTATTTTTTTCCAGTAACGGGTGATCTAATTAATTACTATTTCAAACGTTACAACGCCGCTACCGTTACCGACAGAGAAATGTGGCGCGTTATTATGCACTGAAATCTAACAGCTCTCATCCGACCTGGCTCGCTCAGCCAGGCACAGGACAGGAGCTGCAAATAAAATGTTTGTTGGCTGTCTTTCTTTGGTGAGGGGGAGGGCTGACAGACACATAAGTAATGATGATTGGCTAAAGGTAGAGTACAATTTCACGTTAAGCCAATCAGTGCCAGAGTTCAGGTAGGTGGGTGTTGTTGTTTAAACCTCAACGCGCCGCCGCAAACAGCCGCACAAGAGAACTAGATGCAATAATGACGAGTCCGGAGCGGTCTGTCCCGATAAAATTGGCATTCACAGGATGGAAGAAGTTGAAGTTAAAGTGTTCAGAGTATATGGATGGTAGATAGATGAAGGAATGTTTGGGAGCTAATGTTTGATTTGTCCATGTCTTACTTTTCAGTTCTATTTTAAAACTGTTTACTTTTGCTTTGAAGAAAATACTTGAAGACCTACAGTTTATATCAATTGTCTGAAGCTGTGAGACAGTTTGATTTATTTAATTTACAGTTTTTAACTGAGAATGTTTTGTTGAAAATACTTGGAAGTACAGTTTATATCAATTGTCTGGAAGCTGTGTGATAGTTTTCTTATTTTACAGTACATTGAGCTAAAAGCACTTGTTGCACTTGTTATTGTTGAAACTTTTAGTAGTGAAGAAAATACTTGAATTACGGCCTACAGTATGTCTACCAGTTGTGGTTTGAGGTCCAATAAATATTAAGTTAAATGAAGTACCCGTCTATGCTGTTCTACTCTATGCAACTGGCCCGTGAAACCCACTCAAAAATCAAAATTAATTTACATATTTGAAGGTTTTTCAAAAAAAGTAACGCAATAATTACTTTCCCAGGTAACTAATTACATTCATGAAGGAGTAATTCAGTTACTAATTCAATTACTTTTTGGGGAAAGTAACTAGTAACTATGACTAATTACTTTTTTAATGTATTTTGCCCAACACTGGTCCTGACCACTCTCTGCCAGGTAACCCTTAGCAGAGGAGATTGTTGTTGAACTCCATGCTGACTCATTCTTATATCCAAACAATCCTCTTTCACCACCTGATCATTGATACTTACGCATTCCCTCCCCTCAATGACAGATTTTGCTGTCTCTTTACCAGCTAGCTACTTGATATAAAGTAGTTGGAGGTGATGCAATGCCGGCCTAAGAAGCTCAATTCTATACTCAATAACATCTGTTGTATGATTTCTATTTAGTCTTTTCCTTACAAAGTGCAGCATTACAATTACTCCAAAACAAAGCAACAAGTAATCACACACTTTGGTTGGGAATTAATTTCAAGACTCAGTGCAGTAAAACCACAAGTCTTTAAATGACTGTTAAAACACAGAACAACTAATGAAGCGCTTGTCAACCAGCAGATTGCATCTTGACTCTAGCCGTGGCGATTTTCTGCTCAGTTGTCTCATCTCTGTGCTCACTGAGCTGTTGAAATTCTCTCTTTACAATTACTCTTCTCTCTTATAGCAGCAGCAGCAAATAAAAGTTTGTGCCCAACTTTCTAATTTCTCATCTGACTTTGATATTGTTACTGTGAGAAAATGACCTGCCTGCACACCATAATCACACAGAAAGTAGAGCTGTGAAAAAGTGTATATTTGACAGTTAATCAATCTGTGCAGTGAATCAGAAGTTATTCATCGAACATTTCATTGGTTCCATTTTGAGCTTCCTTAAATAACTCATTTGTTTTTGCTGCTAGAAGTTTCCTTCTTGATGTGTTTTACTCCTTAACTGAATCTCTTGAATAGGTTGTTGACATACTTTAAAAAACCTTTGCAAATCAAACCATGAAAAGGTTACACCAAACAGTATTAGGGACTGTCATCCAGGGAAATAAGAGGCATGGCCGGAAAAGCCCCCCCCCCCCCCCCCCAGCCTCTAGTTGGACCAGCTCAGCCACAGCTAACGCTGGGTCAGAGTGAAACCTCAGCCTGTCAGCTTGCCCCGGCTGGCCAATGCAAACCCTTACGGCACCCCTCTTACAGTAACCCCAGATCAATGCCCTCAGGTGAGCGCCCATACCAGCCCTCAACTCTTTTTGTAGGGGACTCTATAATCAGAAACATCCGACCGGGATCAGCTCTAACTTGCTGCTTCCCGGGAGCCACTGCCCGGGATGTTTCCGACAGAACCGCAGAAGTCCTTACCAATAAACCCGAAATCACCAATGTCATAATCCATGTAGGCTCAACAACCACACCCGAACCCTTAAACTAAAGTGCAGAAAAATAGAATGCAATTGAAAAATAAATAAATCAAGTACTCTCCACAATCTCCTTAAAGAATTGTTGGCAAACTACCAGGCAGCAGTAACAGATGCAAGATCAGCCTATTTCTCAGACATCATATCTAGAAATAATCACAACCCCAAAACTCTATTCAAAGTCATCAATTCTGTTACCAAGGGACCAATCACTCAAGATCAAGAACCCGGACATAACTGGACTGAAAGATTTGCTACACATTTCATAGAGAAAATAAATAACATCCAGTCCAACATCTTACCCCACCCCCATAACTTAATTGTTGTTAGCAATAATACCACCCAACTCACCCAGTTTAAATCCACTAACCTCTTAGCCCTGAGTAAAATAATTTCTCAGATGAATTCCTGCACTTGTGTCTTAGATAACAAAGACGTTTTTAACACTATCGGTCCTTTTAATTTATCAATTATGAACAGTTCTCTTGCCTCTGGTACCTTTCCAAACAGCCTAAAGCATGTGATTATTCACCCACTACTGAAAAAAAAAAAACTAATCTGGATCTCTAATCTCTTAACAACTACAGACCCATTTCCAAGCTTCCTTTTATATCCAAAGTACTCAAGAAAGTCATTTTAACCCAACCTACTGATTTTATGCAACATTATAATATTTTTAGTGATTTTCAGTCTGGTTTTAGAGCTTGTCATAGTACAGAGCTGGCCTTAGTTAAAGTAACTAATGATCTTCTTTTAACTGCTGACAGAGGCAAGAGTTTTGTTCTTATTCTTTTAGATCTTTCCGTTGCATTCAACACAGTCAATCATTCCAACCTACACCGTCTTGAAACCTGGATCGGCCTTAAAGGAACAGACCTACAACTCCTCCATTCATACCTGTCCAATAGAACCTTCTCAGTGGTCTCAGTAAACTCCAGTTCATCAAATTCTAATTTACAGTGTGGTGTGCCAAAAGGTTCCATTCTCGGCCCTCTCCTATTCTCCATCTACATGCTACCCCTCAGCCGGATCATTCAGAAACATGGTGTCTCTTTTCATTCATACGCAGATGACACACAGCTGTACATTCCCCTCCATCACAATAATCCAGACAGCCTAGATCATTTACTCACCTGCCTCATAGACATCAGAAGCTGGATGTCCAATAACTTTCTAAAGCTCAACCCTGACAAATCAGAAATCATCATTTTTGGTCATTCTCACTCCTCCACCCTTCTCCATACCAAACTCGGTCCCCTGTACAATAACATCACAATAAAAGTCGAAAATTTAGGAGTGACATTTGATTCAAATTTCTAAACACTCATATGAAAAATACAGTTAAAGCCTGCTTTTTCCACCTCAAACAAATCTCCAAAATAAGACAATTATCTTCCCCCTCCGATCAGGGGCTTCTTTTCTTTTTTTTATCGTTCTGCCCCGTTTTTAAATGCTTTGTAATTTTCAGCATTTTTTGTTGTGAAGCACTTTGTAACTTTGTTAAGAAAAGTGCTATACAAATAAAGTTTATTATTATATTATTTTTAGCTGGTATATGAGCTAGTTTACCCCCATACTTCCCACAAAATGAGATCTGTTTGTGAGAGTGGCTTATTCCAGTGGTTTATCCATGTTTACCTGAGGTTTACTAGTGCCAAGTTTGATGTCCCACTGCCTACAGCAGGCTTATCTTGGTACCAGCTCCTCAAATAGAGCTGGCATTCAGTTCAAGCTGTGAAGTTTGTGTTCATCTCAACAAATAATTAATCATTTCAAATATTTCCATCTACAAAAGCTGGGCTTGCTGAAAATAAGTGAGGTTTGTGAGAAAAAGTTTGGACTCCACTAGTTGAAACCTTTACTCCCTTTGGGTCCCTCCAACTGGATCTGCCAGCTCTCAAAGCTGGCACAGAGGAGGCCTAGAGCTGGAGACAAAGGAGACAACATGACATTGAAATGACGACTGATAGCAGCAGTGAACCAACAGCTTTTAAATTGAGGATAGTCTCCTGATTGAACTTTTTCTCTCTGTGGTTCTAATGAGGTATGTAAGAGAACAAAAACACCACTTAAAGTGTACTGTTTTTAAACTGAGAATAAAGACAAATGATGCAATAATCTCGTACCAATCAACAGTACCGGTGTTTTAAAACATACACACACAAACTTTTTGACAACTCTGAACTCTGTTCTAATACACCCTCACACACACACCCTCACACACTAAACTAATGAAGCATGAATGATATTCTCTCCAGACCATCACTACAAAAATGGAATTTGCACGTTATGAAACTGTCACTGCATTGACATATCACACACACACCACACACACACACACACACACACACACACACACACACACACACACACACACACACACACACACACACCTCACAGCTTTAAAAGGTGTCATTTGTCCGCTTCAGTAACTGCAGTGAATATTCACCCTGACAGCTCTTAAAAAAGAAAGGAGCAGAGAGGAGCCATAAAAGGAGAGAAGAAAAGAACAAAGTATATATCATCAGTTAATTTTTTTCTTTTTAATCTATTATGTAGAGTTAAAAAGGAGGAGCAGGGGGGAGTGATGATGATTCCTGGACTCGTAGTAACCCCTCCTGGACATATATGGAGCAGCAGGCTCACATTATGTCAGATGATTTGAGGCACTGAAGGTATCTGGTAGAGAGTATAATGGTTATCTCATACCTGCTCTATGTCTCTTTATACAACCTTCTATTATTTATTCTGTTAGCAATGGTTACTTGACACATTACTTTTGAGATCCATTTTTTTGTCTTTACACATGCTTCCCCTTGGGTATGTTGTTCATAGAAATGGTTGCTCATTTTATTTTTTTAGACTGGTGAAAACTAGATGTACTTGCTCATTATCTCAAGAATTTAGAAATTTCCAAAGAACTGCCTTTACAATATCAAGGGCTGAGAAGTTACTTATATAACCCAACAGACCTCAATGGATCACAGCACATGACAAAACAATCTCTGTTATCTGCTGATCTCTAAAAATTGTGCCAAAAATACATACTAAAGGGTACTTTAAAACACACCCTCGAGGTCATTGGAATAGACCCTAAATGATATTGCAAAACTAATGTGTATCTGGAGACAGATATAAAAGGTCCCTCAAGTTGAGGCTCAAGGGTATCTTCAAATGTTGCTCAAAGTAACCTGAAAAGAGACAATTTTACCTTCAAACAGACACTAAGGGGTTTCCTAACACCAATGCTGGTAACACTTTACAATAAGGGTCCCTTAATTAACATTAGTTAATGCATTATTAAGCATTAATTAACAGTTTATAATGTTTTTATAATCATTATAATGCATTACCTAACATTAATTAACATATTAGTTTATTAATAAGCAGTTAATTAATGTCTACTGCTCAGAGTTAATTAATACATTATTAAGCATTAATAAAAGTTACATAATGTAATTAGTTAACTATTAGTAAATGCTTTTTGGACCCTTATTGTAAAGTGTGACACATGTATCCCTTAGGTTACTTATTATAAATGCTGAAGTGCCTCATATGCATTAGTTAACCATAATTAACCATTAGTGAATGCTTTTTGGACCCTTATTGTAAAGTGTAACACATGTATCCCTTAGATAACACATACGCTGAATCACTAGTAGATTATGAGTAGTTGAAGCAACACATATAAATAATTTTACACGTTTTATTTAAAACAATAAAACAGATTATCACAGAGGGCAGCCTGATATTGCTCTGCAGCATAAACATACACACATACACACACTGTGTTGCTATGTTCATGCCCCCTCACTTCATCTTCATATTCGTAACTAAGAGATGTCCATGTTGTTCAAAGCTCTCCTCTGTGCGAGTTGAGATGTTATCTGTGATAATCTGTTTTATTGTTTTAAATAAAACGTGTAAAATTCTTTATATGTGTTGCTTCAACTACTTTTCATCTAATAGTGGTTCAGCGTATGTGTTACCTAAGGGATATATGTGTTACACTTTACAATAAGGGTCCAAAAAGCATTTACTAATAGTTAACTAATTACATTATGTAACTTTTATTAATGCTTAATAATGTATTAATTAACTCTGAGCAGTAGACATTAATTAACTGCTCATTAATACATTAACTAATATGTTAAATAATGTAAGGTAATGCATTATAATGTTTATAAAAACATTATTCAACTGTTGATTAATGCTTAATAATGCATTAACTAACGTTAATTAAGGGACCCTTATTGTAAAGTGTTACAGGAAAAAAATGGGTACCTTGAAACAGATGTCTAAAGGAAACTTGGCAGAGGGTTAAGGTACCGTTTAATAGACACTTCAGCATTTCTTGAAACAGACACCAAAGGGTTAAACACATGCTGCATGTTACCTTGAAACAGATCCTGCGGGGTGCCTTGAAACAAATGCTGATGTGTACAAACAATAAGGGTACCTTATATCTACATTGTGACTGTATCATACTTCAGAGGGGGGCCACGAATGTCAAATTTTGACAGCATGGGGATGAGAAAGCATAAAAGTGTGTATTTTTTTATATTTAGACTACAGTATGAGGACATGTGGCACCAAGCTTCCCCCCTCTTAGCCTCTTACTGTCTGTGTGTCTGTCGGTCTATCTGTCTATTCACCTGTCTATCGTGTCGATCTGTCTTTCACACAGAATGATAATCATTGGACAGCCTAACACCATCTCAAGTTAAATGACTTGGAAAAAGAATCAGTGCCCTCAAACAATATGGACGTCCAAACATGTAGTGCAGCCTGTCAGTGTGTTTGTGACCTGTACCGTTTGCTTCACTGACTGCTTGTTGACTTGACAAGGCTCTTTGTCCTTTTGAACGAAACCCTGTGGACACACATAGTGACACAAACACACAAATCCAAATGTCACAGCAGGAGGTGAGAGAGGAGCCTTTTAGCTAATGAGCTTTTTTCATTCCCCATTTACCCTCCAACTCTCTCCCTCCACAAATATTCTCCCATCTGTGTCCCCTCTTCTTCTGCCTCAGTTATTGTTGCTTGGTCTATTATTTTACGTTGTTATTTTTTTTTCTGTTCCCTTTTAGTCTGTAGATGATTTAGGTGATTGTTTTGTCTGACAGACATTTCTCAGTTCACAGAATTCACAAGAGAGCATATGAGGGGCTGGATGAGCCAGGCTGCAACAAGAGGCTACAGTATTGGTTCTATAAACAAAGCTTAGTCACATTGGTCTGAGGAGGGTTTTATGGCTTCGATCATTGAGCAGCACCTGCCTTCAGAAGAGCTCTGAGGACTCTCTTGTAAAAAAGAATTGTTGTACAACTTAGATGAGTTAAATGAGCACTCACTGAAAGCAGACACTGTATTGAATATAAACTGTGTGTACGACCTTCTCAGTAATGACTGGTCATCTGTGTGACAAGCCTCATCCAAACATCTGATGTTAAATGACCTGTGAAAACATGTCCGCTGACACAGACAAGACAAGACTCAAAGATGAGAAAGTTTTAGCAACAGGGAGTGTAAAATCAGCAGTGTGCAGTCAGGCTGTGTGGCAATTGGGTTAGAAGAATAAATACATGTTTGTACCAGTGTCATTTTAATAAACTACACAATGGTGTGACTACTGAACAGGTCACTATTCAGAGAGTCTGAGGGTGGCACTGGATGACAGGTCATGGGGTCAACGATATGAAAAGTATGTCAGTGTTTAAACATTCTCACAGTCATACTGCATGTTAAAAGCTGACATGTTATTCTGTGGGTGAGTTGTTTTAAAATGGGCTTTATGAATAAATGTGGCTTGACTTGGATGGCATCAATGAGCTGTGTGGGCTTTCACTTGTTTTTTGCAGAAACATTTATATTTGTTGGCCACTGTTACAACAATCTATGAATATTTACCCTTACAAATATGATAAATCAAATGTTGTCACTGGTTTCAACCAAGAAACACACAAATCTGTAAATTTTACTGCCTTCTCCTGGAATTAGTTTGGATTAACTTTTCTGTCACTTGCAGTGCTTTTTCACATTCAGTTTCAGCAACGGGACATCTGTCAACTTAAGTCAACTCAACTCAACTCAAATTGTATTGTCATTCATCTGGATAGCTTGTATACACCTGAATGAAATTGCGTTGCTCACATGGCAGGTGTGAAGCGGTGCAAGTGCAATAAAACGACAGACAAACAATACAACGGACAACAAAAACAAAAACAGAAACAAAATTAAAAAAATAAAACAACAACATGAGGACAGACGAGAACAGGGCTGACTACGTGGGTTAACCTCAATATGGACGATGAGTAAATAAATAAAACAGCGTAAGTGAGGTAGTTCAAAGTGCAAACGCTGCAATATATATTGAAAAAATAATTCAACTAAAATATTGTTTCAAATAAATAGGCAGTAATAAATAACTATTAAAACACAGAAGGCACAGTGGTGGTCATTGTCCAGTATAAAGTGACATGTGACAGAGTCAAAGTCAAAATTGTCCAGGATCAAAAATAGTGTATGGTGGGACGGGGGCTGTAGGGGTCAGTCTGAGATGGTGGGGGTTGTAGAGGTGGAGGTGAATGTGAAGGGCAGCAGTGTATTAAGGAGCCTCACAGCTTGGGGGAAGAAGCTGTTGCAGAACCTTGTTGTATTTGTCCCAAGCGGCAACCTACGGTCTCAAAATAGAGTCCATGCTGAAGTGTTATAAACTGGAATTCTTCGAGCATCCGCTTGAGGCTGACTGCAGAAACACTGGAAACTACATACACACCAATTCAAAAAAGACGATCTTTGTTGCATAAACATGTTTACAGCCTGGTTAAAAAATGGCTTGGCTCTACGTAGCTAATTTCTCTATCAGCACACACTGTACGGGGGGTGAATTTTTTTCTAACGCGACGGTTCAGAAGATATTAAGATTACAGGTTTTGCCCAAATTAACTTGACTGACAGGCGGGAACACATAGCTGTTGGCTAGGAGGCTCAAAGCCCGCCTCTTTGCCTCACATTAAGTTTGGTTGAGTTCAACATTACCAATATGGCTCCCGCCGATGATTGGCTTCAAATATAAAATAGAATAAAAAAGATGGTGACTGAAGAAGAACGTACTGGATGCACATATAGAGCACTCTGTCGGTTTCCTGTCTATCTCAATCACTGAACAAGAAACAACAAGAAAGTTAGGGGCAAGTCATGAAATATAAAATATGAGAAAATAGTGATAGAAAAATGAAGAATGAAAAAACTGATTGGAAAAGAATGGTAGATACAAGATAGAATGGTGGAGGAGGAGGTGGGAGAAGAGGGGGAGTTGATAATTGTGTGTCAGATGGAGGAGGAGAGAGTGAAAGAAGAGGTAGAGTTGCTAATAGTGTGTGTGATGTTGGTATTGATCAGTCCCACAGACAGAAAGGTGGGACGTGACACCATGACCTGACACTGTGGCTAATCGAAAACTAATTCCCCGTCTCCATCATCATCATCATCGACATCACACACACACATTAACAGCTGTGATCGGCTATCGTCCAGCAGCTATTATCTTTGCTACAATTACATCTTATGAACTCCAAAAGTATTTCAAGTTTACAATTTTACTCTCAGGACCAACTTTTCACACTAGATATCATTGTGAACAAAGGACATCATCATGTGTGGTCAGCGTTATATTCATCTGGTCATCTCCTCAAAATGTAGATACACTTCTCTGATTTTCTTTCATGTGTACATCATATAGCACACTGCAGTTCGATCAGGCTGTTGCAAGTAATTTTGATGATTCTAGTATCTTCATAAACCATCAGTCATTGCTGCAGTTCATTTACATCTTTCTGAGCATCAAACTTTTCCAGAACTAGTATTTCTAAGATTTTTTTCCCTTCATTGGATGGGACAACTGAAGAGAGACGGGAAACCCAGGAGTAGAAAGCAGAGAAAGACATGCTGATAATGTTCGTGGGTCCTGGCGAATCAGCGACCCCTGTGACAAGACCGATAGCCTCTGTACATGAGGCACCTGCGTAAACCACTAGGCAAACAGTGCCCCTCTAGCATCATTTAGAAAAAATGCTTTGAAGGTCATATCAACAGAATCTCTAAGTGGACATGTGTCCATACACACCTGTCCATCCAAAAATTGTACCCCTCCCAAAAGGAAACCAACACAATTGTTTACCTATCATATGTATTTTTATTTAGTTGGCATGTAACACTATTATTATTTTGATCATGGATATATTTCTGGAAAAACAACTGCAGGTGTGTTAATCCCTGCCCCTTAGAATCAGTAGGTTCATTATCATATTGTATCATATTTGTGTAAATTTATCGAAGGCCTCAGTCATTGTAAGTTATATAATTTTAATGAGTTGTTTATTCTGAACAGTTCCATGAAAAGCCCCCCAGCCTAAATGTTTGGGGCCCCATCATACACCTAGCACAAAGCATCTTAGCATGCAGAACAATGTTATTGTAATTTTCCACCTGACACACACGTCACTTTTATGCCCAGCACTTACATTGTGTGAATAACAAGTGAACTTAATCCTATGTTAGTGCCCATTGGCATGCTGGTCTTCAAACAATGTGTGGTATATTTACTTTGTCATTTCAGTACATCATAATACTTATTTCAGTAATGCTGCTGATCAAAGGGTGTCAGAAGACGAAGACACCATCACCACTATCTCTCCAATCACCTGCTTTATCTCAGCCCTGTGCAGGCCAAAACTCTAGATCGAGACCATCAAACTCTCTATCTGGCGTGTTATTTTTGATGTGCACTCTCTCAAATTCACACTGAAACAGACACACTCTCTGACACTAATGCACAACTAAATGGTGATTATTTTACAGTCCTTAAATATAACTTTAAAGCCACTAGCTACCCCACAGAGTACAGCCACTTAATCCAGCAGCGAAAAATTTTAAGATTTACAGCCTCCCTTCCTTTGATGTATGAAAAGTTGGACACAAGACTTGAGCTTCTTAATTAACCTCAGTTCCCTTTATCCACTTCCTTTAAAGGTGAGCCTTCTCCATCCCATCAACAACGCTCTGTGATAGCCGAACACAACTATGTTGAACTATGTGAGTTATTAAAGATAACGAGAAACAATCAATCTGGATGGTGGTCTTGTTCACTTCTGTAAGGAAGAGGAGCAATCACTATCAAATACGTTGGTGAAATGTGCAGTTACTGCCTCACGCAATGCTCCAACAACGTGGCTAACCACAACTCATATAGGACAAAGATTAAGAGTCATTTTAGATGTAACTCCCTCTGCTGTCATTCTGTCGCTATCTTTTTCTGTCTTTCCCTCTGTCTCCCTCTCCCTGCTGTCTGTCTCTTTCCATTAAAGGTGTCTTCTTGGGTCGATGTTTAGCGGGAGGAGATTTGTGACGCCTACTACTCTATAAACATCCAATCATAGACCTCATGACTCTCAGCTGACCTCTGACCTCTTTCTCTGTTCAGGGGAACTGCGTGTGTGTGTGTGTGTGTGTGTGTGTGTGTGTGTGTGTGTGTGTGTGTGTGTGTGTGTGTGTGTGTGTGTGTGTGTGTGTGTGTGTGCCTCTCAGATTGAGAGCTCTGAGTGATTACACTGTCAATAAATGTGTTTATTTGCCGGGGGCAGAGAGGAGCGTTTCTCAGAGATGAAAAGGTGTTTTGAAGCACTTTGTTGCGAGGAGCGGAGCAGACGAACGCTGTAATCAGATCCCTGTCTGAAGAACAATGTGTGGTCAAAATAATGAGCAGAAATCACAGGGTAAAAACCCTCAACACACAATCAATACAACTGACAGCAGAGACAGGGGGAGAGGCAGAGATGGGACACTTGAGTCTCTCTCTCTCTGGGTGACATTTGGTCTACAGTTGCTGTGAAAACATCAGGGCTGGATCAGTGAACATTCAGCCCTCTGTAGTTTTTAAAAGCCATATTTTAATTGTGTTTACTTACTTGAACGTTTTTTCAGGTTAATGGCATGTAAGATCTGGTCAATTGGTACAAAATAAAAATAACTCTGAAACAACCTTTGCAATGTTTTACTAATAATGGGGAATAATCCAAGTAATTGAAACATCAATTAATTGGTCTTAACTAAATATTCATTTTCACATAGAGATAATCTACATTTAAAATCGCTTACATTTCAAACTGAAAAACTTTATTTAATAATTCTAGGTCAGTAAGGAGCAGAATGAGTCTGTAGCTTCATTAGTGGAGAGTGTGAAGGACTCGTTACATGAAGCCATAGCTGCTGAGACCTCATCAAACAGCTTAGTTGGGTCAAGTGACCGAATGCTTCTGCGGTATGATATGACCTGAGTAGTGGATTGTTGAGATTCTGGTAATCCCAGCGAAAACTGAATAAAGTAATGGTCAGAGAGGTGAAGAGGAGTCACACTCAGATCAGCTGTGGAGCAGTTGCGTATCAGTATCAGATCCAGTGTATTGCCAGCTTTGTGTGTTGGAGGCGTTGCAATCTGTTTTAAGCCAAAGGAGGATAATAAAAAGATAAAATCAGTTGCCTGGGCTTTATCCATGTGGATGTTCATGTCTCCCGTAACTACCAGTGGTGAGCCATCATCAGGTATGTCTGAGAGTTGCATGTCCAGTTCCACAATGAAGCTGTCCAAGTGTCCCCCCGGTGGGCGGTACACCACAATTATTGTGAGAGGTTTAGTTTTTATTTTCTTTGACACCCCCAGAGGCAACAAGCAGTATCTGCAAGTGTGTATCAAAAATTCTCATGACATCCTTGCAGACAATTTTGACAGCTCTTGTGATTGTCAGAACTGTTTCTTCTTCTTTAGATATACACTTACTGTTAAAGTTTATTTTCCCTGTTGTCATCAAGATTTCATTTTTTTTTTGTTCATCCAAAGCTACCTCTTACAGCCCAGCCAAAACCGGCAGATACATTACACCTTCTGATATTTCCTAACATCATGAATAATACACCAGATTCATGCCACCAATCCAGTTTCAAAATAGGCTCATCACTGAACACGGTGTGTGTTAGATGATGTTGGACTGTAATCACTTCTGGAGACCTCTCTCTATCAGGTGATGAAGAGATGGGCTCTTCATCACTTGACACAGGCCATCTCTCAGTTGAGATCAATCTACAGAGATAACTGTATTTGAAGGGCTCACCAGCGATCTTTGAGAGTAGGGGGGTCATTTTATGATGCTCAAGAGGTCTATTTATCAGCTTTATTAACCTAACACTCAGGATGGTTTTCATTCTACACTGATACCTGCGGAAAACGTCTTCATATAATGAGGAGGCATGAAAGACTTTTTAAGTCAATACTGGTTTAGCGATACAGTGTTCAGCCGAAAAAAAAAGAAACTAAGTACATCAGCAGGTAAAAAATCAATCCCAGGCTTTACAGTATGATTGAAAACTTACAGAGCAAATAAGGAGTCATGATGTTCTCGCTGATTTTTTTGGTGAACCCCGCTAGCAACAAACAAATAAAAAAAGTAGGGTGAGCAAAAAAAATTTATAGAAACAATGCAGTCCCAAATTTCCAGTTTATCCACACTCCCAGTCAAGATGCAAAATACCATAGAATAATGGCACAAAGAAAGCTGTGTATGTTACAAAGAGGGGTATGTACATTATAAGGATGTCTCTGTGTGTATTTTGTATTTTAAGATTTATATATATACACTTAGGAACACATGCATGCTTACATAATTAAATGTATTAGCCAGCCAGAGAACCAGCACAGAAGCTAGGCTATCAATCACACCTGATGGGGTGATTTGTACTGTCTTTTTGCTCTTAGTAAGTAACTCTGACCCAAACAGTAAGGGCCTGATCTACTAAAGGTTTACGTATATAAAAACACGTGCAAACTTGATAGCGCGTGCAAAGCTGATGTACTAACCAGGTGCACCGAGGATTGCGTCTGTCAAATGAGCAAAACAGCACGCGCAATCCATTTAGCATGTTTGCCTTCGTGAATATGCAGAATATATGCAGATTATAAGAATGTGCAAAATACTGGGAGGAGGAGATGCAAATGTAATAACTTAGCACCCATCATGTGATTAATCAAACCTGCAACCGATTGCAGTCGGTGTTTTTGCGTCTATATTTAGCACGTTTGCAAGGCAGTTGCAAACTGGCACAGCGTGATTTCACAAATGGCTGCAGTCATTGTGGCGAGAAGGAGGCATAGGTGCAATGACAGACGACAGAGAGAGAGAATCTTTCATACACGTGTCAACATATTTGGACTGTCAGAAATAAAAAATAGTAGACATATCGTCTATCCAGCAATGCCATTTTTGAGCTGCTGGATGACCTAAGGGCTGATTTGGAGCCAGTCACAAAAAGGAGCCATGTCATATCTCCTATGGAAAAACTCCTTGCACACTGCAACTTTCTTGCATCTGGATCATTCCAGCAGACCATCGCAGTTAGTGCCAGCGTCTCCCAGTGTCCACCCGCGTAATGAACGTTCATCTCCTGTGCTCTCCCCTCCCTCTTCATTCGCCAGCAGCTCAGTTGAAGGACCACTGCCACTGAATGACCTCCCGACTGTTGCCAGGGCATTGACGGCCAATGGCAGCCCAGACACAGCACTGACCGGCTGCCCTGTGTGCGCAACGATGGCCCGAGTGTCCAAGCAAAGGGCACACGCAACATTGGACACAGCTCTCACCTCCTGATCAATGGCCTGTAACCCATCCGTCTGATTTCTCTGTTGCTGCAGCAACTCCCGATCAATATCATCATAACAATCTGGATGCCTTCAGGAGTCTGCTGAGATGTTTTCTGGTCTGAGCTGATTTGAAGACCAGAAAGGACTACTGCCTGCAGTAGTTGGTAGCCTAGTTCCTGCACTGGTTCTCTGGCCAGTTTCTTGACAAGGGGGCTGAGCTGACTACCATCCCCAGTGAGTAATACTATTGACAAGAACCTTATACTACACCACTTAAAAAAACAGATTATCCCCTTAATGCATTGTCAGATAAAGTTTTGAAACATTTAAGCACCATGTCCCAAACACTAAGCAGTCTACTATTATCTTAAACTCAATTTGATTATTGTGTTTGCAGAGTTATTTTTTACACCCTGAATTCTAAATGGTGGAGGGTCAGGAGCTCCAGAGTACTTCAAGAACATAAAACTTATAGCATTCAGTTATTATCAGTGTCCATTGAAGTGAAAAGATGCTAAATCCCCTCACAACACAGCATGTAACTAACACAGTTAAAAAACATGATTTTTAAGCTTGCTTTAAAAATAACCAAAATTTCACTCTTTGATTTTGTATTCATGCAGGAAGGTTTAAATGGCTAACACTTATCTCTCGTAAATATGTTTAGGTACACTGACATTTGTCTGCAAACAGTAACACTTTGTCACCTTTCATATTAGAACCACAAATATACCTACTGAGTGTTTTAGTGTCACAGTTTTCTTTAAGTACCTTTGATTGATTTATTTCACAAAACAGCTGTAAGAATAAAACTAAGTTACAGAGAAGAGTCAACAATAATGCAGTATTCTTTAAAGGCACTCTGAGGAACTTGTGTTGATTCTTGTGAACACAGGTTGTGTTTTCCCAGGAGGAAGACTGCATTTCCCATGAGCACCATTACTCCCCGTAAAATGAAGCTCTTCACAAAGCGTGCATTTGTTGTGGCTGCAGTTACATAAAATACAGACCTCCTCTTCGACACCACTTTTCTTTGTTCAAGTGGACTTCCTGAAGGATGCAGAGTGAGTGCTACAAAAACTATTAACTTTAACGTAACAGCAACAAAACTTCCTGTAGGTCAACCCCGTCCTCTGACCAGGTAAGAATATTTCTGATTTGTCCAAGACTTTCATTCACAGATTGTTCCTTAATATTTATTTTTTGCATTTGCATTCTTATGTTTTCCTGTTAAGTTATGAATTAATGTGGATACAAAAAATTGAACTTCTGCAAAGCTAATAGCAGCTCTAGTAGTGCATCTGGAGAAGATTCTTACACTCTTAAGCATTTACACATAGATACATTTACAGATATTGTTGCACAGTGATTATACATGTCTATTTTTTCTGAACAGTAATTACAGACAACCTCCTATCATCTGGCCTCCTCTGCTCTCTTGCCCCCACCCCCCCTCCTATCATCTGGCCTCCTCTGCTCTCTTAACACCCCCCCCCCCCCCCCTTCTCTCTTTTTCTGTCCTATCCTTTTAAGTTCTGGTCTCTTTTCTTTTATCAATCTCCCATTTCACCGAACTGTGTTCAACTCAAACGATGTATCGTCACTTTGACAGCATGTGACGGGAAAGCCTCTCTTTGTACACATATTCACAACTCAACATGTATCTGATGTAAAGTCCACACAGGATGTGCAGTAATTACAGTCAGACAGCAGTTTGATCATCATCGAGCATTAATTACATACTGACCTGGTCTGAACATACATTAATTACATACAGTTAACAGAGAAACAGGACAAGGTGACATCTCAACACTCCTCTTGTGATGTTTTCCGAGACCCTCTGTGTGTGTGTGTGTGTGTGTGTGTGTGTGCGTGGTGTGTGTGTGTGTGTGTGTGTGTGTGTGTGTGTGTGTGTGTGTGTGTGTGTGTGTGTGTGTGTGTGTGTGTGTGTTTATGTATAGAGGTCACTTTCTCTACAGGGCAAAACACAACAACATTTCACAAAACAGAAAGGGTAAGGACAACACTTCTTGTTTCTGATTGGACAGAATCTGACAGCTTGACATAATTTCCTGCCTCTATAACTATTATTCAGCTGAGTCCCTGCACAAATTTTAAACTGAGTTGGAAGGAATAGAAGAGGAGACGTACATATGAGGACATCCTCAGGTCTTGGAGTCAGGTGTCAGACCTCAGATGAGTAAGCATCAGGTCTTTTTTGCTTAGGGACAAAAAAAACCAACCTTTTTTTGTATTTTTGTCAGACGTAAAATTTTCACTTTTTTCAAACTAATACTGAACCTTTGTATGTGTTACAGAAAATAGCAATCAGACTTAAATAATAAATAAGGTGAATGTTAGATAACATACTAACAGTCTGTTTATAAGCTCGCAATTATTGCAATTTAAATATCTAGTTAACTTATATAAGATATTTTATATGTTTAAAGCCAGAAACTGATCTACAGTAGTTGTTTATGTTTAGATCTCATAAGGAGGATTATAGATGAAAATTGAACTTCAAAAGTCCATATGCACTTACTACATAAGAGGAAATGTGTATTTCAGTTTATAGAGTTCAACTGGGGAATTCTCTAGATTATGCTTTAAAAGGTTGCTCAGGGCTGTTGTGTTTGGTGTAATGTTTTTGTGTTTTGTGAAATGTTGTTATGTTTTGCCCTTCAGGGCCACCGTACTTTCTCAGACCTTTTCTGTGCAAAAGGTTCAACAGAACAGGTGCAAGGAATGTATTTAGAATATGTGTTCTGTTATGGTTGTCACCATCGTGGTGCTGTTAACATTTAAAAAAAATTGTAACAGTAAAGCTCAAAATCAACCTTTGTGCGCAGGTGAATCAGGCACAGTTTAAAAATTTGTCTTAAACAGTTGAATCTCATAAAGCAGTATGAATAGAAATGATGGATGGTTGAAGCCTCATGAGGCTCTTGAGCGTTTGCCGAAAAAGATTCAAAGTCGTTAAGCGTCAAACACAGCAATCACAGTGACACCTGGTGGCTTGTAAAACATATGGCAGCCCTCAAATGACAGTCAACACCAACACACCTCTTTGATATTCAAAGTTTGAGTTGAATATTTAAGAAATAAAATTCCAAGAGAACCTTGTGGTATGACATAAAATGATCTGTTATCCTATTGTTGTTAAGTTGTTCTGCATTGAGTATGTATACTTTAGTGCAAATAAGCCTGTCAAACGATCATTTGTGTAATCAAACTTATGTCCATTTCTAACTTGCAAGTCATATGAAATTAATCAGACATTAATTATCTTCTCTCTTTTTTTAAGTTATATTTTAAAAAGACAGTTGGGAGTGATATGCAGGAAAGGATTTACCTGCTTAAGGACTATAGCCTCTGTACATGGGGTGCATGACTTAACCACAAGTCTAAACCACTCCCCACATTTATTATTTCTTTTAAATGTACCTTAAAGGAATTTTTCAGTTTTAAATCCTCTTATCAACATGAAACTAGATAAATATGCTTGCTTTTATATACAAATCTATGTCTATTATTGTTGCAATAATCCAAAACAATGACAAATACTGTCCAGAAAAATCTCCAGAATAACCTCAAAGGTACTGCACGCTCATAAGAGATGCTGAAAGCATTACATGACAAACTCAAGCCCAACAAGCAACAGCAGATGGGTATATTGAATCTAATTGCGTTCCATCTCACAAATACATGCAGTAGTTAACTTATGAAACTTTCTGAACTGTTAAGCTGAAAAAAACTTTTTTAAATATTTCAAAGTTACTGAAGTCACCGGTCACGTGTCGCTTAATCTACGATACCAACGGCAACACTGTGTCCTAAAGTTGCACAGCTCACTCAAGCAATGAACGCTTTGGATCGTCATTAAAAGCACCGATCTCTAATAGAAACACAACTTTTAGGACAGAAATGGTGATCAACAGATACATACAGATGGAAGTCAGTAGGGATTTCAAACTTAAATAAACAGATTTTAGAGTGCAAAATACTTCACCCACAACCCAGTGATGTGTGTCAAGTGGGCACTGTACTGTATGCTGGAGCAGGTCTGATCATGGTGATGCTCTGCTGCCCTCTTCTGGCAACTCTACCTAAGGACAGGTACCTGCTACAAGCTCTTTGATTTGCAAACACAAATGATAAGCAGTAAAATACATTTTTCTATGTCTTTCCTCCAAAGGGTCTCAATGCTAAGTATGAACATGATGAGTCTCGATCACAACAGAGTGTGGGACATTCAACTTGTGAAGGCTATCTGAAGGTCATCCGAAAAGTTGTGGTAATGACTTTATCATTTCATTTTTCAACATGATTTTATCAAATATAGTTGTTTTTTTCTCATGACTGGAGGCAGAGGAGGGTGTTCCATGGAGCCTTTAGGGTTTCTGAGGACAGTCTGCGATATCTATACACTGCCACTGTAACAGACTTTCACCTATCCTTTGGGAGGCACTCAAGTGGGCAGAGAAAAGACATCAAACACTTTTAAGATCCCCATCATGTGGCAGAGAGTTCTTTTAACCTCACTGAAGGCTGGTGAAGAAGCTGTAGTTTTATGTCCATGACTTTTTGTACATAAATCCTCACAGATTCAGAGATTGATGTGAGACAAAAAAGCTGTTGTTCTGTATTAGGGTTCTTCAATATTTTAAAACAGGCTGGAGTTGTTTTAACTCTTCACTGTCTCATTGAAGGACATTTTGAGTTCAATGTTATTAATTTGTGACTATTCCTTGAATGCAGCTAATCCGGCAGCGTCTCTTCCTTGGGTCCATGCTATCAGTGTTGGCTTTTCTTAGCAAATGAGTATTGCACTTCCAGACAGTTGTAAATAATGCATACTGTGTCTGGGTTCATAAGATTACCAGTAGACACACACATTTCCACTCATTTCAACCTCTTTGTCAGGAACTGTATCTGTATTAACTGTAATGCTATTTCCATTTTCTTGAGGCTGACCACTTTGATGACCTGCTCTCAAGGATTTGTGTAGGAGTCTCTCTATTGACTGGAGCTATAACTTGATTAACTGGATCTATAACTGGATATAACTGGATATAACTGGATATAACTGGATATAACTGGATATAACTGGATCTATAACTGGATCTATAACTGGATCCATAACTTAATGACCTAACTCAGTTTTCGTAGTGACTAGGAACTAGGGTCATGCTGAAATCTTTCTTTTGTTTTATTATGCTTTATTGATTCCAAAGCTTGTGAAAAGTTTGATTACTTGATGTTTAAAGATCACCTGCAGAGAGATGTTTAACACTTTGTCCCAAAAACCAGAGAGTATCTACTGATGGGTTTCACCCCAGCTCATTATGTCTGCTCTAAAGAATGTTGTGTTATCTCATATAGCAGTGTCATGCTGGTTGGTAACTGTATGATCCACATTTAAATATTCGAGAACATTTACAGCGTTACGATTTCCTTTCTCTTTCTTTAATATGGATGGACAAGTGCTGCAGGTCTGCTTAAAGTTTTTATTTCAATAACTATGCTACACAGGAGTAGCTATGGCCAGAGCCAATAAGTTTTATTCAGGGCTGTCAAAGGATTGAGTTTATAAATTGTGATTAATTGCTGAATTCAATAATTAATTGTGATTAATCACGTCTTTAACTGCAAGTTAACAATGTAACACAATTCTTACCACTGTCTTGATTTTGGAAGTAAATGAATGCAACTAAATGTGCTTTATGATCTTGACTTTAAGATGTATAATTCAAATTAATGCTGCAGTGCTACACCAGTGTGTTCTGAAACCATGATCTGGAGGTAGGATACAGATTTAAAGAACTTCTTCTGTGAAACACAGAATAAGTACAGTGTACATTTACTAAACTCAAGATTTGTTTTACAAATGTATGAAAAAAAGTTCATATAGGGCGATTAACAGCTCCACGTGTCAGCAAACAGACACAAGCCTCTCTTCACTGTAGACACAGTCCTTTCATAAATACAGCTTTAGATAGACAGAAATACATAGAGATAACTTCCATTTTACCAGCATTACATTTAGAACATTTTATTTAGTCTACTTCAGTACCTGAATTATATTATTCTTTACAGACACTGATGTTACCTGCAACCTGACTGGGTGGCAGCCCTGACAACACTGTGAATGATAGGACCACTGATGGAGAGGCCAAGGTGAGGTCAAGGATCCAAAGGAGAAAGAGCACTTCTTTTCCTTTACAGATGGAGCTTTCAGATAACACGCCCCAGCTTTAAGTACCTCATCAGAGGAGGTTATTGCTTGGTTTTGGGTTGTGTTTAAGGTACTTGGTGGGTATTTGTTTTTTCTGTTTATTTGTAATAAAAAACAAAAGGTTTAACGTGACACAGACTTAAAGATTTTATTGTCCTAAAAATATTCAGCCAAACAACACTATCTCACAAGAGTAGAAAATATAATGTGGCTACAAACTGAATAAAAATGACTTCATAAACTGTTGTAAATGAAACCAAAAGCAAAGTGGTATTTATTCATGAAAGCTATGATCAAACCAGTGATTCACACTTCTGCAATAATCATTTAACTTGTCAATGAAAGTGATTATATGCTGCCATCTGCTGTGCAAAAGCTCATCTAGACCTCTGCTAGTGATCGTTTCCTGCTTTCCCATGATGGAATTATCTGGAATATGTAGCCTTTGTTTCACCCAAAATTCTCGCCTGGGCACTTGGTAGCTTGTCGTCCATTTACTGGGATGAAGAACAGGCTGTCTTCTTGACATGAGCACATGCACTCACAGTGACAATTCAGTTCAAATAATGGTGTAGCACAATAGACTTTCATTACAGTGTAGCACTTTACTAGGATACATTTTTTAAATAGATGTATCTTAAGTATTGTGTTTGTTTTTTTGCTGAACGGTACAGATACACTGCACATTACAACTCTTCAGAACTCTGCCGTAAGGCTCTTAAATGGAGGTTCACCTGCAAGCCAATTCAGTCGTGCACATAGCTGCACAGATTTCAAACTCCACACCACATTCTGCACACTCACCTGACAAACAATTCCTCCCAGTTTGTGCTCTATTTTAGTTGCAAATTTTGTATTTTATTTACAGAAAATGTAATGCAAAAGTGTTAGGTTTTTTATAATTACTGATCGCTCTCATCCATCTTCGCTTGGTTTAAAAAAAACAATGTTATGAGTCGGTGTAGAGAGTGAGAGAATGTCAGAAAAACTAGAAAACAATGTGAGACAAAAAGTTAAAACAAGAAATTTTTTAAGTCAATTAAAGCTTACTGAAGCTTGAGCACCAAACCTCCAAAGATAAATTATCGATGACAAGGTAAGGTAAAGTGTATAGGGAGCAGGTTCCTCTAGCAGTTTGGTGAGACAATAATCCAATACATCTTGGTATTAATTATAATTTTTTAAAAATCCAAGGTAACTTTATTTGCAGGTACACCCTGGTCTATCTAGTCCACTGTAGTATCACTCGGACCATAACAGTGCTATCCATGGTGCTGATGCCTTCCTCTTTGTCCTGTGTATATACATTAACAGAAAGCCTGATGTATTCTTTTGATTTCAAAACCTTCTCAGTGACATTACCAGTCATAGTCCTCAGAAACTAGCGGGCACCAGACCTTGCAGTAACCCAATGTCAGAGTATTGTATTTATGCCTTCAGGGTAAAGCACCAAACCAATGCATTTCTCATTCTTTATAAATTTGTTTACAAAAAACACAAAAGTAACTCAAAGTACAATAAATACGTCACTAAATCTGTTTCACCTCTACAATTTAGTCTCCTCTTTATCTTCCTTTTTTTCTAACACTGAGGGTTCAAACAGATTTGTAATTAAATAAATCAACTGTGCAGTAGTTCCAGATAACTTCTTCTAAGATTACCTCGGTTGTTGCCACATTTGCCAACAGAATTATTTCACTTGAAATAAATCTTAAGGTATAATGCCTGATTTAAATTTAGACCTTTGCTTTGATGGCTTTAATTTTCCTCACAGTGAGTAGATCCTTCATTATGTTCAGAGCACATTCAAGATCTTTCACACTGCTTAAAGTGAAATCACAATAGAATATGAATTAACAATTGATATAATGCAGAAGATCTCATGTTCAATGTAAATCAATGTACTGTATACACTGAGTCTAGTTTCATGATTCTATATGAACTTAACCAAAGATAGGCTGTCTCCCTCCAGAGGTCAACCTGAAATAGACCAAAAAGATTAGACTATCATAATGCTGAAGTGAAACAAGATTTTAGTGAAACGTGTATGGAGCAGGTAACTCAGATCCCCCGCTCCTCTGATAAATACAGAAAATATATCGCACAGAGATATTTTTATGACAATCTCACAAAACACTGGGACACTGGAATGGTATGTTCGTCAAAACATTTAAAGAACACAACATTGATTTAGCGCTTCTACATTATAGCATAATCCTGATAGCATGATAGCTAAATTCTAAATTAGAGAAAATTATATAAATCTAAAATTTGATTGGTAACATGTCGGTGTAGACTAATTCTCTAAGAAACATGTATGGTGGCCCTGCAGGTAAACTGCACAACCATTTTGTGTCAACAAAGTCATTTTATAGAAAGTTTAAAAACATTCCATTAAAAGTTAAAGTTATTCATAATGTGGAGAAATGTGGAGAAAAGACCAAAATGGTCTTAACATTACACAATAAAAAAAAATACACAAAACATTAAAATAGTACACATTGTCAAACATTTCAAAATATAAATATTTAATCAAATATGAAAACATTTCACAAAATATAGAAAATACTACGTAAAATAAAAACGTTTTAGAAAACTTACAAATATGAATTTGCTATTTTTATGTTGTGATTTTTTTTGTGAAATGTTCACACATTTCTTTTTGCATTTATTAAATATCTTTATATATGAGAAATATTCTCATTGTTTGTCTTAGTTAAATTTTGGCGATAGAGTATTTTTGGGTCTGGTAAAATGTTCTTGCATTTGACTTTTAAGGAAACTGTAACTGTAGGTTGGCCGGAAGTAGAATATTTGTCAGCCGTGTCTCGCCGTAAAGCCCGTGGTAAAGCCTCATGACCAGTGAGCACACATTATCTTATTTTGAAGGTACAACCGGATGTATCATGTTTAGGTGAGCAGCGCTTGACATTTGTGAAGAGTGCTCTGCATTGCTGTCTCGCGGCGTGGAGGAAAGCTGTCTACTGAAGTAATGTAGCGGATTTATTATTTTTATTTTAGGAATTAGACTCTGTAACCACCTCCAGCAGACACAACCCTCATGGACTAAGAGAAGAGCCGTCCTCGGAATAATTTTGACCTGGTTTTTCAGGTGTTTTTTCTTATTTGGACAAAGAAAGGATTTGTGTCACCTGAGAGAGGAGAGGAGCCAGACCATCGCAGCAAACATGTATGTTTGTTTATATGTGTCTCATTTCAATGCGTTTCCCTTTATCAAGCTATCTGTTTCTCCTCCGTATTTAACCCTCCTAGTTAGCCTCCTGTTTTGGTTGGGGGCTTAGCTTACATTAGCTGAGGACATCTTCTCTGTCTGTCATGAGCAGCTTTTCTCTCACTGCTTCAGTCTGCTCCTGTCTGCTCCTGTCACACCGACACATCCCGCTCTCCTCAGTCTGGAGAACCAGCAGCGTGCTGAAATAAATCTTTAAATCCAGCAGCAGGACTTGTAGCTGGAGCTCCAGCTTCAGGCTCACGCCTCAGTAAAATATCACCTCGTTGGTTTGCTTGCTGCAGAAACCTCCGCAGTGTTCCCACAGGATGACATAAAGTAACAGTGAGGGCTGGTGAGCGTTGGGACAACCATATCTTGCCTTAAAGTTTGCTTTAAAATAAATGTTGACTGATGAGTGGTGTATAGCAGAAACCTGCAGACCTTTATGGTTGAGTCTTTAAATGTATGCTCTTAAATGTAGCCGAATGACAGTCTGTTATTTTGTACCACGACTGAGGTGAAGAACTTTCACTTGAATGTAAGTATATACAGAATTTCGCTTTAAATATTAAATAATGATATGTAAAGAACGTACCCATGCAGTGATTTGTGTGTGTGTGTGTGTGTGTGTGTGTGTGTATGTGTGTGTGTGTGTGTGTGTGTGTGTGTGTGTGTGTGTGTGTGTGTGTGTTTCGCTTTCACTTGGGGTCGACATTGTGAAATGTTCTTTTCAGACTCTTAAAGCTGCTGTTGTAGGAATGGTGTAAAAAACGTTACTTTTTTTCTGCTGGGTTTGGAGAAAAGGTCATAATGCCCATCGAGACTCATCAGTAGGTGGAGTATTTGAGACTATTGCAAAATCTCTGTGTTTTCCAATGCCTTTGTATCAAGCAATGTTATTATTCCCCTCGTTCCCGTTATGGCGGACCAATCATAGGCAATCTCCAATCCTCTGTCCTGATTGGTTAAGGGGCGGCCCCTACTACGTCTTCGACTGGTTATGAGTCCGGCACTATCATGACTGCACACGCCGATCTGTGTTGGGGGGCTAAGAGGAAATCTGGTTGGGAGGGATAGTGTTGACATTTGAAGACCCCCTCTCTGAACAGATGTTTACTCTGTGACTACCAACATCAGCTTTAACTACATTTCTAAACACTATTCAATATTACTATGTGTGCATATACTCACCCATTAACAACACAGCATTCAGTCATCATATTAATCGTATCTAAGTGAAAACACTGTTTAAATGTGTGTTTGGACAAAAAGTACAGTTGTTGTTCTTCTTTTGGAGTGGCATGATTACATAACATCAATGCAAAGTCAGTATGCAGCTGGTAAGGAGGACCCATGCAAAGTCTGATATTTGCATGATGCTGTGTTGTGAAGCATCAGCATTAAGATTCTCCTGACACAGCACCAGAAATGGTTCGTTTGACTTTGCTGCATGTAGTTATTCCAGTATCCACAAGATGTGTTTGTTGTGTCAAACATCACAGCTATATCAGATTGGTTTGGGTCCATACCTCAGTCAGTACTTTGTAAGAGTTACAGTTACAGTGAAGTAACTACTCACTGGACAGAGAGAGGAGAGTCTGCAGCTGATCTGAGAGCAAGTAGTCTGTGCTAGTCAATCTGGAGAAACTGGAAAGCTGTGCACCTCTGGGTGATGTCATGAACTTAGACTTGACACCAGTTTGTTTTTGGACATATCTGAAAGGACGATTATTTGCATGAGAACATTAGAATGGACTTAAATAAGCTGTTGTAAGACTTAAACAATTTATTGATTCACTGATGATTAAAATAGCAGTCAGTTTAGCCATCTCACACGTTTCTTAAGCTTCTGTCTCCAGATAGAGTGACAGCATTCCTGTCATAGCTGTGAAATGCAGCGCACACTGTAGTAGTAGTCCATCAGCAAAAACAAACACAGTAGTGTTTGATTTTGTTCCAAGTGGGGTCGAGGTCATGGTCTCCAAATGTTGCTGTAATAAGTGACAAAAACTATCTCGTTCAGGCTGAGTGTGGGAACGCTCCCACCAAACCACAAACACACTGTGTCTGTGTTGCTCTCTCAGAGGGAAGTGAACAGAGAGTCCTTTGTGGCGCTGCAGGGCTCTCACTGTTAGAAGACCTAATTCAGCTAATAATCAAGCCTGCGCTAACAAGCTGCATGAAACAGATACAGAGCAGGGGGTGGACACTGCACGCACTCATCTGACTGTCATCTCATTCAACATTTCCATCAACCAAATAGAACGTGAAGCATTTTAGACTTATATAAATGCAGTTCAATGTTCTCTGCTGAAATGCTGCAAAAATGTGCAAAGTTTGTGAATAGGTTACAAAATTGAAATATAAAAGTTCTTGTAAATGGACCAGGTATTTCCTTTTTTGTGCAAAGGAACTTAAAGTTAATTGATTTCATACTACCATAAGCAGATTTGTTCAGATGAATCAGATTTTGCTGTTTAATACAAAACTTCTACTATTTGTTAGTTTTCTTCTTAATCAAACTTACATGACTCTCATGTTTTGATTTTTAAGATTCATGTATAAAACAGAGTTTTTTACTAGCATTACATACACATTTGTAGCCAACTATTATTTCAGCGTTACAGGTCTTATGATGTTTAAACAGAAGCATTTAATAGTGATAAGGATTTCATCCGTCAGTCTGGATTTTAAGTTGTTAGAGGAAAAAAATACTGAGCTTACGTTTGGCTAACGCTCGGATCATGCTGGAGAGCATCACAGAAAACCAGATTTTTTAGAATAAACTGCTAAATCAGTGTTTTCAGCAGTTTTATCACCACATCTGCTTAATTGGTTCAGGGTCAGACCTCGCGTAGCAACTCAGTTCCTAATAAAACACTGAAGAGTCATTTTGGGACTCAGTATTTCAGGTTTACAGTCCTATATGTTTGCTTCTGCACCAGTCTTTGTATGCAGCTACGCAGCAGTTCAAACTTGACATCTTGCCCTTCAATGTGGCTTTCCTTGATTTAAAAGATGTTTATTTTTCTACAGCTGATACTGAAGAGAGGAAGCAGCAGTGAAACCAAAGCACTGCAGAGACAGGAGAAGTTTAAAGCGTCTGTGAGGCCCTGAAAGCCACCTGACATGGTTTACTGTGCAGAGCCTAAGGCCTCTGTCCCTCTCTCTCTCCCACACACACGCTCACACACACACGCTCATACGTGGTCCTTTGAAGATAATGACTTCCTCTGGTGGAGTAGACTTCCTCGAAGAACTGGACTAACAGCCACCAATTAACACAGAAACGTTCAAACTTGGATATATACACACTTATATAGACACACACACACACACACACACACACGCACACACACACACACGCACACACACACACACACACACACATACACACACACACACACACACACACACACACACACACACACACACACACACACACACACACACACAGGCTGGTTCGGACTCTTAAAGTTATTATGAGAGTTAAAGACTCTGACCTTCCATTTTGAAGTGAAATTTTCCACTGATGGTTTGGTTTTTGTAGTTAGAAACACTTTTGCATCTACACTCAGTGTTTTAAATCTGGATGAACTCAGTGTGAGCGTCAGTCCACAGTATAATTAAGAGAGGATACATTATAATCTATATGTGAGTATTCTGGTGCTCATTTTCAGACAGTTTGATTTAAAGTGAACTTCTCAATGGGTTTTTGTAGGTGTAAATAAGCGAGCAGCCATCACTTCTATACCTGCACTTAACACCGTACATGTGCATATGTAAAGAATGTCACTTCTCCGTGTCAATGCTGTCGAACCTGCTACATGTTGAAATATACTCTCCATTTTTCAAAAATCTGTTCACTCTATTTGTGAGTCAGAAATTCCTGACCATCGGAAACCTTTAATAATCCAACATCTTATTCAACACCCAAGAACAATTCATACACAAAGAGAGCCTAAATAACATTAATGAAAGAAGGACTTACTACAGCGACCTGATGAAGTTGAGAGGTGTGCCACATAAAGGTTTCCATTAAAACATACTCTACAGGTTTTATGTCATTTATGAGACTAAAAATAACCAAAAGTATAGTTATTTTGCCTCACAATTATTAATCTACAATTGGCGATTGTGCTTATTCTATAACATGATCTATGATAATAAATGTAATAGCAACAACCGTTTTTTCTTTTATTGACACCACCATTTGTCCCGTACAGATTTTGTTTTGAGGTCAATATTACAGATGCAGGATATGGATTCTTTTTAGCCACTGCTGATAATTATGAAAATCTGCTCCTGATGTATGATAGCTGTCAGATTACCAATGGTTTATTCACCCTTTTGCATTGAAAAAATAATTTAATAATGTGTAGTTTCTGCAAACATGAGGTTAAGAAAGGCGAAGATCTAGTGAGCAATGATGGATGTATTAGTAATCCCTATACATCACTATTGTTAACAAAACAAACAACAGTTCTGACCCTTCATTTTATTTTATCTTATTTTATCTTATTTTATTTTATTTTATTTTAGCAAAGTACCAGACAGAATCGATTTTTGTTGTACTTTTACAAAGCATATCAAAAAACCTACAACAAACATACTTTAGCCTTTTATAGACCATTGTGTGTGGAGAGAAATAAAGTTGAGTTGAGTTGAGTTGAGATGTTAAATGACAAAATCAGACAGGTCAAAAAGTTCAGGTAGTTTAATCCATGAGTGTTTCCCTCAATACAAAATGAAAGCAGTGTAAAGTCTTCATCCAGTCTTAAACTCTGCATACTCCCTGGATTAACCCCAAAGTCCATATGTCTGTCCAAAACTCATGTCACTCATATATTTGTAGATCAGACTGTGGAGACCACAATGAAACAGGGCAGGAAGGGATGTCTGCAAAGCAGCAATGGTTCTGGAGACTAGACCTGGGTTATGAGTATGCCATTACCAGGTGAAATCCTTAGTTCTCTATCAGAAGGAGGCTGGTCAGTTGCCATAACTTAAGTCTGCAGTTTTCAAATGCCTGTTAGATCAGCACTATGACACTCACCTTTTTGGTAATGCTACCTGAAGCTACTGCTGCTTCATAGTTCTTCAATCTCGGTTTTTGACTTTTCGCTTGACTTCAAAGATTTGTTGTGCACAGACTTTTATCCTAAGTAGCACATGCACATTGCTACTTACAATCATGTTCTCCTCCTCTAAAACAGTCCACATGGGGGACGTCATTTTGGCTCTCGCTGCAGCTTATTGTTGGTCTTCTTCTCTGTGCCTTACAGTGGATTGTACACCACCACATATTGTGTAGGAATGTTAAGGCTTGTTGAAAAGTAAATGAAAGCAACTATAATTAGTTGCTGGAATAATAACAAAATACTCCCATTGTCATTATTGGACTGATAGGTATCATGCATCTTTAGTCTTCATGTTTGATTAAATGGGATATGAAATGTATGATAAACACGTCGCTGGAACATTTTCAAGAAAGCTTCCTGTGGATCAAACTGGAAAATAAAACACATTAGCCTGAGGAAACTTTTACGTACCTACGGTTTTAGAAAAATACTTTGAAGCATGACCCCACTACACCTTTATAGGCACTGTATTTCGTTGTAGATGACACATTTAAAAGGCATTGGTATCAAATAGCTCATATGTAAGGACACAAAGTGAGCCTTGAAGGAACACTGAAGATGGATCACTGACCTGACCTCTGACTCAGCTGAACTCAGAGTCTGTCCGTGTGTGTGTGTGTGTGTGTGTGTGTGTGTGTGTGTGTGTGTGTGTGTGTGTGTGTGTGTGTGTGTGTGTGTGTGTGTGTGTGTGTGTGTGTGTGTGTGTGTGTGTGTGTGTGTGTGTGTGTGAAGCCGTCCAGCTCTGTGACTCATGCTCTGTCTTTCCTTAATAACAGAGCTGCTGCAGTAATCACATGTTTCACTGACTTAAACAGCCATTTAGTCTTTTTACCTTTGGAAGTCTGTGCGTACGGGATAGAGGGAGGTTTGGTCATTGGAGGGTCAGTTGTTATTTTCAGCACTGGTCCTGGGGAGCTGTTTCTGTTGAGATTACCGTCGTCGTGTTTCTTTCCAGAATGCTTTTACTTTGAAAAGCTGTTCTAGGAAATGTTGAGTTTGCGTTAGGTACTCATCTAACCTGTCTATTCTCTTCCTCAGTCCCCTCGTCGTCTTTGCAGGGATGGACTTTTGGGACTTGATACAACTGTCACAGTGTTTTTCCTGAGTTTGTGCTTCCTTGCACCTTCTCTCCTCCTGTATCTCTGAAATAACTTTCCATCGTACCTGATGGTGAATGTTGGAGAGGAGGCTTTGGAGTAACTGAGAGCAAGGAAATACAGGTGTGGATACATTTCACATCCACAAGTCGTACACAGTTCAGTGTTGTTTAAGACTCACATATTTCGGACAGAGGCATTGTCTCCTTCTTCATCGTGTTTAGCTTTCAAATCTTTGTGAAGATATGACAAGCAAGCAAGTGATGCAACCATGTTAAGGGAGGAGACGTTTGAGCTTAATGAAAAGTGAGAAAAATGCATTTTCCCTTCTCCGCCTTCCAAGGCTGCTGCACAGTTTGTTCTTTTGGACAACGTTTTGTCAAATGTGATGTCCTATTTTGTACATCAACATTGTACTGTTGTCTGTTGTTTTCTCCTCAGGCCCTTGAGAATAAACAGTGTCAACAAACAGCAACTAAGAGCTTTCTGGGAAGGATACATCTTTGTTTCCTCGCTCTAAGCTCCTTCAGGAGGTGAATCCAGGAGGTGAATTTAAGGGGCTTGGAGGTTTGGGGAACGATTTTCGAGTCATGAGAGGAGAGAGGACGTAAGGAAGCATAAGTTGGTGTAATGAAAAGCTTCCATTGTCGCTGTCCGTGTCCTCCTCTGCACCTCTCTTGATGTCTGCACATGCAGATGGTTCAGGTGAAAGAGATTAATAGAGGATTACCCACTAGGTCTTTTGCCTGCAAGACCAAAGCTACGGCGGATAGAGAGTGGAAGATATAGAGAAACAATGAAGCGTTATGAAACAAAGTCTAACCATACATTTGTGCATAAAGTCCCAAATAGTGTTATAAATTATTACATTTATGTATTTTCAAGGTTAAATTTAGGCTGTTTAAAATCCAAATGATATTTTTTTTGTTAAAAGTTCATTCCCAGTTCCATCAAAGTCCAGTGGGGTGTTTTTTTTGTCTTGTTTCAATAGTCTGAACTCAAAGATCTGTAGCTGAATTTAGTTTATTGCAGACAAAAGCAGAGAATCATCGATCAGTTTGAGAGGCTGAAACAGCATTTTCAGCCTCTTCTCATTGAATAAAAATGCGTTTTAAAAATGTAGTCACAAGCGTGACTGTGGTGTTGGTAACGCTGAGTGTTTCTGAGCACAGAAAGCTTCCGAGAAAAGGAATCTCTCCAAAACTGGCAAGATAAGAATGAAATCATTGCCCTTTCTTTTGTGCCTGGTGAGGCTTTTATCAGTATTTCACTTCTGCCACATGCTGAATGGAGTCATAGCTGGTTACAATGAAGATGAGGTCATTCAACTAATGATAAATGCTGCAGCCTGTAAGATCTAAAAAATACTGACAAATACAGTCATATCTAAAGGCACTGTGACTCTGACCACAAAAAGTAGGAACGTTTTTTTCCTTCACTTCTACTGTTTGTTAGTTTCATTATGCCAGCAGTGGTGGACAAGGAACACAACTTCATTACTTGAGTGAAAGTATAGAAACTCTTGGTCAAATGTCACTGAATACAAGTGAAAGTTGCTCAGTCAAATTATGACTTGAGTGAAAATACTGGAGTACTGGCTTTTACAAATATTTAAGAAAGTTATGTTTCTTTATAATAGGAACCATAACAGAAACAACCAACAATAGAATAAAACTGCAACTTATTTTCTTTCTACAAGCACAGACGACTTTGTTTATAATGTTAATCTGGAATGAAACTAATATTAGCTACATACCTCCACATACTGTCTCAAGTTGGACACCCAATTTTCATAGGCCGTGAAGTTAGTGCGTGGTAAACAGAGGAAAAATTTCAAATAATTTGAATCTATCTGCCATAGCCATCATTACCACCACAACATGAAGTGTCTGATCTGAGTGACATTCGCTCTGTGTATGCTCTTCAATCATGATGTACAGGTATGGGAACAACACTTAAACAAACCACACATAAAAGAACACAGAGGTAGTTTATTGTCTTTTGGATCCGAAAATTCGGCCACCGAAAATTTTTGGCCCAAAATGGCTCAAAAGTGCATTTTTCGGCCAGACGTTCGAAAGACGTTTATCACCGAAACAACATGGCCGAAACAGAATGTTGTGATGACGCAAGCAAAAACCGCGGCCAGTACATGCTTGTCTGGATAAGGGCCAACATGTCTGCCTCCGTTATTCCTTTAATTACATCACTAAGGAGTCTTTTAAGCAAAGAGGTGGAGACGGACCACGGAGTGAAAACAATGAAAAGTACACTACGCTCTTTTAACCCAGTGTGTTCAAACTGCTATACAAACTATCTTCAAGAGTCTGCTAATAAATGGCCTAGAACATGCCTGTGCAACACAAACAGAAAATGCATGGATTATGTCAAATCCAAGGAGTGAAATGTTACATCTGTCCCCGGTCTCCCTAATAGTTTGCATAATATTTTATTTTGGTGTTTAAGTTTTCGACCTTGGTTTCCTTATTTCCGGTTTTCGGTTCTCGGTCAAGAATTTCATTTTGGTGCATCCCTAAAAAATATAAGCAAAATACATCAGCACTCAAAGATAAGTGAAATACCTTTAATACTAAAGATTGACAGCAGTTTTAAGAAACAAACATGTTTCAGCTTTGGGCTTTTGAGAGTGTTTCCACGTGTTTTTGCTCATAGTGTAGCTTGAATCAGTACCAAGTGACTTTGATACCTTTTTTGAGTTCAGCACAGCTGCTCTTTCTCTCAGATTTTAAAAATATATCGCCACCCACCCTCCCAAAAAAAGAAACTCCCAAAAAACACTCAAGTAAAGTACATATACTCAAAAATGTACCTATGTACAGTACTCAAGTCAATGTTTGTATTGTCCATCACTGTATGCCACATGATCTTAAAACAGGGTTCCCACGCGTCCTGGAAAACCTGGAAAACCTGGAAAACCAGTTTTCCAGTACTGGAAAACACCTGGAAAATGGGAGAAAAAATAAAATGTCTTGGAAAATCACAGATAGTCCTGGAAAATGATTCCAACATGGCTGCGTGCGACCTGACCCTATTAACAAAACACATCCCCATTCATTGAAAGTTGAGTGCACGCTGTGCTGGAAAAGACAGCGACACTGCGCAACTTTTTTCACATCTTTTCTCCTTCACTTCATAATCATGCATTCACAGAAAACGGGGGTATATATATTGTTTATGTTTTATGGTACATTTGGCTCAATTACCGTGCTCTAGCTCAGTTGTTCTCAAAGTGGGGTCCTGGGACCCCTGGGTGTCCGCGAACCATAGCGTGGGGGTCCGTGAAATAATTTGAATACATTTCTAATAAATTATAAAATTGTGCTGTGTCATTACAAAACAGCATATACACCATTGTTATGATACCATTTGATGGCTTGAAGGGATATGTGAGTCTTGTTACTGTTAATTTTCTGAAAGGGTTTAAGATCAATTACTTGAAGTATAAATGCTGTCATGTTGAGTCCACAAGGAATGAAATGACCCTCTGTTTTAAAGTATACAAGTGGTATTTACTTGATTCAAATTGAAGTGTTATCTGTTTATCACTATGGTACAGGTCGGAAGTATTTACATTGATACGTTTTACAATACAAATAGTTCGAAGGGCAACTAAGAGTGCAAATGGTAGTAAGCATGTGCTTTAGTGATGGGAAGTTGGGCTCTTTTCAGAGAGCCGGCTCTTTTGACTCGGCCCCCAAAGAAGAGCCAACTCTTTCGACTCCCGAACGGGTGTTAATTTAGGATCTAGCCGTATATTTGACCTTAACTTTGAAAAAAAGAATAGTTTGTGTTGAAAACCCTTTTACGTACAGTGTTTTTATGAGGAGCCTTATAATGCCCAATTTTGTGAATTTATTCTTTTACAAAACCATTCTCACCCTGATCCTAGGGTTAGGATTGTGATTAGGGTTAGGGTTATGATTAGGCTTAGGGTTATGATTAGGGTTAGGGTTGGGGTTGTGAATAGGGTTAGGGTTAGGATTAGGGTTAGGGCTGTGATTAGGGTTAGGGTTGTGAATAGGGTGAGGGTTGGGGTTAGGGTTGGGGTTGTGATTAGGGTTAGGGTTGTGATTAAGGTTAGGGTTAGGGTTGTGATTAGGGTTAGGGTTGGGGTTGTAATTAGGGTTAGGGTTGGGGTTAGGGTTAGGGTTGTGATTAGGGTTATGATTAGGGTTAGGGTTAGGATTAGGGTTAGGGTTAGGATTAGGGTTAGGGTTATGATTAGGGTTAGGGCTGTGATTAGGGTTAGGGTTGTGAGTAGGGTTAGGGTTTTGATTAAGGTTAGGGTTAGGGTTGTGATTAGGGTTAGGGTTGGGGTTGTAATTAGGGTTAGGGTTGGGGTTAGGGTTAGGGTTGTGATTAGGGTTAGGGTTGGGGTTAGGGTTAGGGTTGTAATTAGGGTTAGGGTTGGGGTTGTAATTAGGGTTAGGGTTGGGGTTAGGGTTAGGGTTGTGATTAGGGTTAGGGTTATGATTAGGGTTAGGGCTGTGATTAGGGTTAGGGTTAGGATTAGGGTTAGGGTTATGATTAGGGTTAGGGCTGTGATTAGGGTTAGGGTTGTGAATAGGGTTAGGGTTGGGGTTGTGGTTAGGGTTAGGGTTGTGATTAGGGTTAGGGTTGGGATTAGGGTTAGGGTTAGGATTAGGGTTAGGGTTGGGATTAGGGTTAGGGTTGTGATTAGGGTTAGGGTTGGGATTAGGGTTAGGGTTATGATTAGGGTTAGGGCTGTGATTAGGGTTAGGGTTAGGATTAGGGTTAGGGTTGTGAATAGGGTTAGGGTTGGGATTAGGGTTAGGGTTATGATTAGGGTTAGGGTTGTGATTAGGGTTAGGGTTGTGATTAGGGTTAGGGTTGGGATTAGGGTTAGGGTTATGAATAGGGTTAGGTTTGTGAATAGGGTTAGGGTTGGGATTAGGGTTAGGGTTATGATTAGGGTTGTGATTAGGGTTAGGGTTAGGGTTTTGATTAGGGTTGGGGTTGTAATTAGGGTTAGGGTTGTGATTAGGGTTAGGGTTATGATTAGGGTTAGGGTTGTGAATAGGGTTAGGATTGGGATTAGGGTTAGGGTTGTGATTAGGGTTAGGGTTGGGATTAGGGTTAGGGTTGGGATTAGGGTTAGGGTTGTGATTAGGGTTAGGGTTGTGATTAGGGTTAGGGCTGTGATTAGGGTTATGATTAGGGTTAGGGTTGTGATTAGGGTTAGGGTTGTGATTAGGGTTAGGGTTGTGATTAGGGTTAGGGTTGTGATTAGGGTTAGGGTTGTGATTAGGGTTAGGGTTATGATTAGGGTTAGGGTTGTGATTAGGGTTAGGGTTAGGGTTTTGATTAGGGTTAGGGTTGGGGTTGTAATTAGGGTTAGGGTTGTGATTAGGGTTAGGGTTATGATTAGGGTTAGGGTTAGGGTTTTGATTAGGGTTAGGGTTGGGGTTGTAATTAGGGTTAGGGTTGTGATTAGGGTTAGGGTTATGATTAGGGTTAGGGTTGTGAATAGGGTTAGGGTTGGGATTAGGGTTAGGGTTGGGATTAGGGTTAGGGTTGTGATTAGGGTTAGGGTTGTGATTAGGGTTAGGGTTGTGATTAGGGTTAGGGTTGGGATTAGGGTTAGGGTTATGATTAGGGTTAGGGTTGTGATTAGGGTTAGGGTTGGGATTAGGGTTAGGGTTGTGATTAAGGTTAGGGTTAGGGTTGTGATAAGGGTTAGGGTTAGGGTTTTGATTAGGGTTAGGGTTGGGGTTGTAATTAGGGTTAGGGTTGTGATTAGTGTTAGGGTTGGGGTTGTGATTAAGGTTAGGGTTAGGGTTAGGGTTTTGATTAGGGTTAGAGTTGGGGTTGTAATTAGGGTTAGGGTTATGATTAGGGTTATGATTATGATTAGGGTTAGGATTAGGTTTAGGATTAGGGTTAGGTTTAGAACCAGAACTAAATTTAAGCATTCAGAACCAAACTCATGCAAACAGAACCAGAATCAAACTCACCAGAATCGAACCACAACCGAACCAGAACCCTACCAGAACTGAACCAGAACAGAACCAGAACAGAACCAGAACCGAATTGAACCAGAACCGAACCAGAACCGAACTAGGACCGGAACTGAACCGAACCAGAACCGAACCAGAACCCAACCAGAACCCAACCAAAACCGAATCAGACCCGACCCAGAACCGTACCAGAACCGAACTAGAACCGAACCGGAACTGAACCGAACCAGAACCGAAGCAGAATTTAACCAGAATTGAACCAGAACCGAACCAGAACCGAACCAGAACCCTACCAGAACTGAACCAGAACAGAACCAGAACCGAATCGAACCAGAACCGAACCAGAACCAAACTGGAACCGGAACTGAACCGAACCAGAACGAACCAGAACCGAACCAGAACAGAAGCAGAACCCTACCAGAACTGAACCAGAACAGAACCAGAACCCTACCAGAACTGAACCAGAACAGAACCAGAACCGAATCGAACCAGAACCGAACCAGAACCAAACTGGAACCGGAACTGAACCGAACCAGACCCGAACCAGAACCGAACCAGAACAGAAGCAGAACAGAACCAGAACAGAACCAGAACCGAACTCAAGCAAACTGAACCAGAACCAAACTCAAGCAAACATTATTAATGTCCTCAGGTTGGCATTGAGAAAAATCAGATGCCTCAGCTTGGATGGGCTGATCGGAATTCTCCTCAGTGAGTATTCGCCCGGTCTTCAAGAAGACTCTCTCTGAAGGAACAGATGAAGCCAGGTTACACAGCCTCCCCTCCATCACCTGTATCCTATATCCTCACATGTGATTGGCCGCATGGCCGCCATGCTGACCAATCAAAACAAAGTTCTGCTGTGAGCAGAGCTGGGGCTGAGCTCTGTGAGAGCTAAGCAGCTAAAAGAAAAAACTGGGAGCCGGCTCTCTCTCAATGCGAGCCGGATCTTCTGATTCACTATAATATAACATATTAGACTATTTAGGAACTAAATTAGGAACTAAATTTAGACGGTCATACCAGCTTCATCATCAATGAAAATGTCCTGGAAAATGATCTCTGGAAAAGAGTGGGAACCATGATAAAAGTACAGCAATGTGTAGGGCAAGATGAGTCTTTTGGTGTATATAGACACAAAGCACTGTATGCTGTGACAGGCATATACAATGTCAATACAAATATGTGGTGAGATGTGAATTCATACAGAGTAGTGCAGCTGAAATGCAACACTTATAGCTGGTGTCCGTCTGAGAAATGCTGGCTTCCATCCCAGCTAACAGGTCATGAATCGTGGCACTGGTCAACCTCAGGTATCTGGAAGCAGCGGCAAAGTTAATCCAGACACGGTTCCTGGAGAGGGTGGTGAAGTCAACCCGGCTGTGTGCAACTGCACGTGATGTCATGAACCCAGACACAGCAGCGTTTGTTTTTTTTGACCTATCACGATGCAGGAGAGACATGCAGACATCTTTAAAGTGCTTTCTTTGTAGAGTAGCTCTGATTGAACAGTTGTAGAACAATCTTAGGATGTCACAGGAATTTGGACGCTGATCTAAGGAAAAATATTTAGAAAACCACCTTTCTTTGCAAATTGACAGCAGTACTAAAGTTTGCAATGAGAATCCTGTTGGTTTTATATTAAGCTTAATCAGCAGTGTGCATAGATTCAGCATCAGAGCTGTTGCACGACTGTAGACTCTTGCTTACATTTTGGAACCTGCTATTAGTTTCTCCCCCAGTCGTGGTCTGAAGATTCTGAATAACCTCCCATCAAGGGTTAACCTAATGACATAGTACCCTGCCTGCAGATCCTTCTTGCAGGCCCAACACTGCAGAGTAACAGATACAACTTCAATCAGCACTTTCTAACAGCAGTGAGTCTTTTATTCCATTTATGTAGAAACTAATGCAAATTCTAAATTTAGATCAGGTCACATGTATACTTTATTTGAATACATTTAACATTTTAATGTAAGGGCATCTTTTTAAACATGAAGTCTGGAGATTGCTCGTGATAAACAGAAAATATAACTGTCCCACCTGATGCAATCCCAGAGAAACAGGAAGGAATAAGTGGAATCTTTCGATCTATTTCAGCCTGAGTATTAATGTAAAGGTTATTTTCAGTAACTTTATCTGTGACTTGGTGCCATTTTAGACCGGCTACAAACTAGTAATTAGCCGGCTGCACTCCAGTGACAGTTAAGCTGATTATTGACCAGCTGGAGATTAACCAGAAAGTCCCACTTCACAGGGGTCCTCACACACACACTCACCCACACACACTCAGTCATATGGTGCTTAGTGAAGTAGGAACAGCCTGTCAGTTTATTACCCAGCTCATTCTTCTTCAGCAGAATGAAACATGACTTCAGTGATTTGTTTCATTAGTTCAGTACAGGATGGTGTAGGATGTACATGTTGTTCAGACACCCTGCTTAAAAAGTGCAGTATCTCTACAGGACTTAATAAAAAAGCTTAAACAGTAATAAAATTATTAAAGTCATTCAGCTACATTTTCAGAATTGCATTAAGAAGAGATTCGGTTATTTTTAAAACATATTTTGGTTAATTCTCCATGCAGAATAAAGGCATTTCCGGTCTGCTGCTGCCCTGACAGGTAACTGATGGGTTAGTTTTTCTTGGTATTTGTGAAGTGTCAGTTCTGAGCTCACTCTGGAAAGACAGCGGTCACAACATAACAAAAAAAGGTTTATATATATGTATATACGTAGTACTATTATATAAAGCAGTAAGTTAAAAAAAACATTATATATATATATTTTTTAATTAATTGAACATTATTAATGGAGAATGGGTGAGATCCAAAAGTTTTACTTCTTCCAATTCCTTTTCAGATATGCAAATACAATTCATATGAAGATACAATTGATTATGATTATTATGATTATTATTATCATTTTTTATTTTTATTTTTTTTGCATTTTATACTGTTTTTTTTTGTCTTTTTTGTGTCTTTTACCTTTTTTAAAAGTAAACACTAAATACATAAGCTCTGAATAGCCATATATGCCTAATAAGCTAAATTTACCATCAACAAAACACAAAAGAAAACACTAAAGCTATGATCCAACAAGTGAAACTGTCATTTTTAAGTTAATTGATTAAATAACAAATATGATAACACATGTGAGTGCCTCAGTTAATGCCATCTTTTACAGACATGTAGTTCTACAGAGCATTCTAGATATTTCACTGTTTGTTTTGTTCGTAGTTATATTAATATGAAATATATTATAATAATAATAGAGAACCCTGTCTTCTAATTGGACCAACATGATTATGATTTATGGTTTTTTTTCTATACTGGAAATTTTGGTGTTTTTCTGCTGGACAACCACACATGATCCCTGCAAGAAGTAGATAGATAGGTCTAACCTAAACCCTGAAAAGCCAGCACTTTTGTTGACAGTCATGCACATTTAAAGGTGACGTGGAGGTCATTAGGGTTAATTTCATGCCTGAAGCAGCCTGCGAGTGCAGTTCCAAATCTTTTTGAACTTGTTCGTCATTTAGACCCAGAAACTAGGAAAAAAAAATCTATTTACAGATCAGGCGACTTTATGGTCCTTCTGAAAAATATGAAATGATTACTAACTGAATGGCAGAACATGCTTTTACTAAACTGCTCCTTCACTGGGCTCACATCTGTCAGGTGCTCTGTCTTTTGAAAAAATTATGTAGAATTAACTTTAAGAGATTTCTGATTAATTGTCAACTATGGGTCTTTCATTTGAGATAAAGAAGCTTCATTTTAATCAGGCACCTTTTATCACACAAACTGTAATGATAATCATTTCTGGCAGAATGTATCAACAACAGCCTATAACTTTGTCTCAGGTAAAATCAAGAACTCATGAAAAGTAACACAGAGAAGAGATTTGAGCCTCATTGGTTGTATTTGTTTGAGTAGTTTTTCCTTACAGCAAGAGAAAGGCTCCAGTAATGAGTTTGATTGCATGTAGACTTCCCCTAATCCAATAAAGAGCAGGACAGGAGTCCCTCACGTTAGCGTGAACTCTGATTGTACCACCTTGGATCGACTCCAACACAGCAGGTACTTTTAACACTGGGTTACAGTTGCTCGTAAACATGGCGTGTTAGCAGCTTATGTTAGAGAAGATAAACTTGGCGTGTAAAATATTCCCTTAACTCCGGTTCTTGAGATTTTAGAAACATTTTTTACATATACACTGCAAACAGAAGCAACATCAGACTAGCTCCATGTCTAAAATTTTATGAAATGGTTTTACATATCCTCTTATTTCACAAGTCCCAAATCTTTGCGCACACTGGCCTTTAATGCAAAATGTGTTGTCTGAGTGATGAGTCTTGCTTCACTATCTCACAGTCTGACTGATTCACCTGGGTTTGTAGAAACCAAGAGAATGTCACCCACCTGAAGTAAGATTTGGTGGATACTGGTGTAACAAGGGTTTAGTCTAAACACCAATTAATTTCAGTGAAGTCTCCTTTTAATACAGGCAGGAAGACATAACCAATGTAATGATACTTTGTGAGTAGGGATGAGAACTGATAAGATCTTGCACCCTCAGTTGGGAGGAGCAGAGTACGTTTATCAACCTAACTGCCTGGGGGAAGAAGCTGCAGCATCCTGCTAGATCTGGCGCAGATGCTCCTATTCCTACTTTCACATGGTTGGAGGAAAAAGAGACTGTAAAAAGTGTGATGAGAGGGGTTTGGATGATCCTACTGGCTGTCTTCACTCTCCTGTTCAGCTGCTGTTGATCAGACACCTTACAGCTGCCTAACCAGGAAGTGAGGCAGTAACAGAGTATTATGTGACATCATTGTTTTGCAAGGCAAGCTGATCTAAGTGGAAGGCATTGATTTGTGAACCATTCAGCATAAAGGCAAATGATGACTATAGCTGGAACCAATTGGAACTGGTTCTCAATTGCCACTCCCTATTTGTGAGACAATTGAAAATTGGTATCTATGCAGGACGATTGAAAGCAGTGGGGACAAAAATGAATCACAATACCCTCTCTAAACAGGAAAGGGCGCTGCCTTGTTTGACATAATTTGTCTCTTATGAAGAATGTTTCAGAGTTGGGGATTCACCAACAGAGAGTAAAAGAGAGGTAACAGTCAACAGTATGACCATGTAAGAGCTCATACCTCTCTTTGGGGTTCTAACTGATCAAATATTATTTATACTGTTAATTGTTTCATATTTTAATTATCCCCCACAAATAGCTGTTATACGAGGCTCTCTTTTCTCTAAAGTTTGAACATAAACTCGGACACTTGCCCCCCTTAAAAAAACATGACAAAAACGTATTGTGAACCCATCATTGTGTATCTAATGGTATTTTCAGTTGAAGGTATTGTTGATCCGAAAAGACATTTTGATAAACTGGGAGTTTCCAACCCTGCAGCAACAGTTGAAGGAAAACCCTTTGCGTATGCTGCCAGACTGTGAATCTCTGGACAAAACAAAGTCACTAAAAACATAAACTCCAGGGTCTTCCCAGAGCCCTGACCCCAACCCCACTGATCACCTTTGGGAGATGTTGGGCTTATTGCTGGGCGATATTGAAATAGATGTTATCACGATAACATTTTTCATATCAGTCTACCGATCATTTCCATGATAAATAGCAAATCATTCTTTCATATCATTTTAAAGGCATATATTTTTCTCCTGAGTGAAGGTGGAAGAAACCAGACAGTTTGTTAGCTTGTATCTGAGATTTACTAGTCTAGTAAACAGCCAAAACATCTTCACTAATGAAGTTTAGTGGCCTTTCTTGTCGAGCATGTTTTCAGGTTTTGCGTTTTCTTCAGTGTCGCTGTCGTTTCAGCTGTGTTTACATTCTGTTCCATGCCAACTTCCTCTTCTGTTTAATGTTAGGTGAGAACTAGCATTTAAGACACACTAACGTCCCCTCCCTTTCCAGTGGTTTGGGGGTGTAATTACAGGTTTAAATATGTCAACGTTTATCGTACATTTGTTATATTTATATTGAGAAAAATAATATCCCGATAATTATCGTTATTGTTTTATCGCCCAGCCCTAGTTGGGCTCGACATCTAACATCAATGTCTCACCTCACAAATACTCTGTTGGCTTTAGTAGCAAGCTTCCACAGAAACCCTCAAAGACCATCTGTCTCATGAACTTATCAGCTTAATCTTCATATCCAACAGACTCATAAATGTGATGATGTGGTGTCCATGGACTCCTGTCGAGGCCGGGTCTAATTAAATGATTGCTTAGTATGAAATTCTAAAAATATGAAGCAGGACATTGCTCAGCTCTGAACATTCCCTGAGCAGGGTTAAAAATAGATCTATCCAGGGAAAAGGAAAGAGGTCACACAGAGAGCCACATGGAAAAGCTTCAGCAGTGTGCTGGATTCTGTGACCTTTGTATTAAACTCATGACCTGTGTGTTAAGCTTTTGACCTGTACGGTCTCTGCTGGTTAATTTGAAAGTTTTACAGATACACTGATTTTGTTTTACCTTAACAGAGAAATCAGCTGGAGTACAGGAATGGACAAACAAACCCCAGCTAAAGCACTATTCTCAGTGTAATTGTTTTATATAGAAACTCTTCAGGACCTTACTTTGCCATCAGAAAGCCTTTTGGTTTTTGCACTTCTGTCAAACGCAATTCTCGAACCATGGAGTTATGGAGCAACTACTATCTCTGATCTCGGACTTTAACCAAACCTGATGGAACAATTTTATAACGTCTGTTGTTTTGTAGTCTTTTTGATGGTAAAATAACCTTGATGATGTCATCAGTGGAGGTCAGTTAAACAGAGTAACTGAATGTTTTAAACTAACTCAGCTCTTCATGGTGCATAGTCCTGAAAAAATACAAACCAGAGACTCTAAATATCATATTTACTACAACTATCTTATTTTAATATGTCTGTTTTTAATTTCATGTCTTTGGAGCCTGACCAAGCGGCAAACCTCCGGTCTAAGAATATGAGTCCAATGTGGAAGTGCTAAAAACTGCAGTTCATCGAGGATCCGCTTGAGGCTGGCTCCGGAAGTACCGCAAACCACATACACACTAATTCAAAAAAGCCGATCTTTACAGCAGAAATAAACATGTTTACAGCCTGGTACAAAAGACAACTGTAGTCTGGATAGCTCATTTCTCGATCGGCACGCACTGTGTACGGGGGGTGACTTTTTTTTCTAATGCGGCAATTTCGAAGATATTGAGATTACGAGTCTTCCGATGAGAGGCACAGCTGACTTGATTGACAGGCGGGAACACTGTAGCTGTTGGCGAGGAGACTCAAAGCCCGCCTGTTTACGTCACACTGGCTCAACAGAAGCAATATGGCTGCCGCCGACGATTTGCCTCAAAACAGCGCTTCAGAAACAGATGGGTGACGTCACGGATACTACGTCCATATTTTATACAGTCTATGAGCCTGACCTTTGTGAAGTAAAGGTTTAGTGATGTCCGCTGCTGTATTGACCTTACTTAACCTTGAACCTACTCTGATCATGTGCTACCTTTCGTGTGGAAACTTTGAACTCATGAGCCGAAACAGCAGTAACAGAAATGAGTAAGTTGATAGTCAACTGAAGATATAAATACTATCTAGTGTAATAACTGTACATGTGTCATGAGGATGACTACAGCGATGTGTGTGTTTGTGTGCCAGTGCTGATTTCAGTGTGGACAGTGGGTTGGTGTTGTCTCAGTCTTGAGCCGTGCCAGCCTCCACGATCATCACCGTGAACTTATCTGAATTCCTCTGTTTATGAAATCCCCCCTTTTTCCTCTCACTTTCTCTTTCTGTCTTACCCGCTTACTGCTGCCAGCATGTGCTGAAGATAAGAATCATGGACGTGATGTAAACTTAGGAAGGAAGAAATTGCTCATCATTTACAGTAAATGGGAGTGGGTGTAGGGAACTGAAACTGGGGTTTGACTCAAGGTCTTTCTGTTTCAGAATGTGAAAATAGGCATTTTCTTGAAGGACTGAAAATAAGGCAATGAAATCTTTAACAGAAATCCTTTCATTGATCTACCATCACACTGACCAATACACTTTTTTTTTACTGCTGGTTTAGACAAATGATCACATTTTTATCTGTTGAAACAGGCAGAAAAACACGACAAAAACAGCTTTCAGAAAGCTTGTTGTCAGAATAACAACCTCAGGTTCATCTAGAGCGATAACAAATAGTAGTGAGTGGCTAATGTCAGTGTTATTATATGTTTCTTTGATTCAAAATGCTGCAGTGGCTTTATTAACTGTAGCAACCTTCAACACGCCAGCAGAGGGAGGACTCAACACTGCCCCTGCTCCCCACATCATCATCATCATCAGTCTGTTATCTGTAACCAGAAAATTATGTACAAGTAAAGATATCTTATACTGTGATAGACCAACTGCAAAATAAATTTTAAAAAGAAGATAACGCATTTTGAATACTCTTTTGAAACTGAAGGATACGTGCATTTCTCTCAAGTAACACTCTAGTTAAACATGACCCCTGTCTGTTTACAAGAAACTTTACAGAGCACCTTAAACTCTAAGCTTAGGACACATATGCACAAGAAGAAACAAATTGGAAAGTCCAAAGCAGTGTCAGAGGAAGGTGAAGGAGAAAACTGAGGGGGAGCTAGCGTACCTGGGCCGTTGGGGTATTAAAGATATGACAGGAATGCGAGGAATGGGGTTTCATTTCAGGAGGAGTGTGTTTGTGCCGATGACTCAGCTGAAAACGGTTGAGGTTTATTGAAGAAGTGGAGACAGGTTTAATTTAAAGCAGCAGGTGGGAGGGTGTGCTAAGTGTGTGAATTCTGTGTTAGGCAGACTGTGCTCTAAACACAAAGACTAAAAGAATCACTGTTACAAATGAAATACTCCAGTCAGGTGAGATACATGCACACTGCCCACAAACATGTCTCAGTGACTAGACGTGTTCCATTGAACGGTTTCATTCATCCCTAATGTGAATATTGATCCTTTGACAAAACATGTTGGAGTGAAATAGAAGACGGTTGAGGATCAATGTAGCCTGATGAGTGCAGCAATAACTCCAATGCTCTGTTTGTCAATGGAGTCTGTTAGCTTTAAAGTGAGGGATTATAACAAGTGTTTCTGTTTAACAATAGATTCATGAAATAAAAGAAAAATGTCTGAACGATCCTTTCTGTAATGTTGTCAGACACTGTAAATAATCTGATACTGTCAGTGGTGAAATAAACACTTTTAGCAGGCGTACTTACTTGGGAATATTTGCCTTCAGCATTTATTAACTTTCAGCCATTACAGCCTGTTTCAAGGCTGCTGACTAAATCTGTATTAAACCAAACTATACTTAACCTATTAGTCATTTCTATTTTTTTATTTGTTTAATTTTAATGAAACACCAGAATATTTATAAATTGGGGACAGGTTCAAAAATCTGGTACTTCCTCATTAAGTGTTACTCATTAGTCTTATAGATCAGGGGTTCCCAAAGTGTGGGTCGGGACCCCCTGGGGGGTCGCGAGACAAAAATGGAGGGTCGTGAGATGTCTTCCAGAATGTTTTTTTTGTAAGTAATCTAAAAATAGTACATTTTACCCATTATAGTAAAAAATTTTGACAAAAATAGTAGCTAAACTTTAAATAAAACCTTGAAAATAGAAAATGTAATGAGTTTTCTGCCTTTCTTTATTGTCAGATGACTCCTAAGTTTACGGTTAGTGAACAGTTCATTATCAATCATCAGTAGCAGCAGGTTAATTCATAATGGCACAGTAAACTCATATAGGTAGGCTAATTTGCTGCAGACTAGCTAAATAAAGCCACATTAAATCACTTAGAGGGACAGTCGGGGTAGCGAGTCTTTGGCACCAATATTTTAGGGGTTGGGGGCTGAAAAGTTTGGGAACCCCTGTTCTAGTATAACCAAGATTCAACTTAATGAGATGAAATGGGTTTTCAGATATTAGTATAATTGAATTGCAGTGGCAAACTATGATTACTAAATGCAAACCCTGTCTGGAATAAAAATAAGAAAACACTTAATTCTGATGCCAAAACATTATCTGAAAAGCATTTCTTTTGGCAGAACAGCAGCAGGAGGTGATCTCTGAGCAGTGACTTGATGCTGCCCTGATGCATCTGTAGTAGAGTATTCATTCCATATCTGAAAATCAACAAACTAACTTACAACCCAACTTAGGCTGCTTTGTTGACTTGAAACATCACTGAGAACATCATGTTGATTGCAATAACCAGTAAGATTTGACTTTTTTTATTCTTCAAATGGGCTGGGCTGATGTCTGGATTCTAATTCTTTAACATTGTTGAAAGTCCCTCCAATGTAGGGCTGGGCAATATTGAAAAAGATGTTATCACGATCAAATAACAGCTGATATCGATAATTATCACGATAAATATCAAATCAATATTTCAGGTATACTTAAAGGCAGATTTTTAGTCCTGAGTTAAAGTTGTTAGCTTGTATTTGGATTTCATTCTCTGATAAGCTTCTTGAATCCCTCATTTTTGACGGTGTTAACAAGAAGCAGGTCTTTTGTGTAAGATGAGATTGTGACGGTGGTTGCGGTGGATATTGGACGTGTTAGAAATGCACAGCAGAAGTTGTCTCTGTGCTCTTTCTTTACCCACAGCATGAATATTTAATGAAGTATATTAAGTTAATAGTTGACACCGAGTGGACACAGTGATAGACTAACGATTCTGCTTTGAGCTGATTTTCTCTTTCAGCTGTTTACATTCGCTCTAAATGTCTCTTAGCCCGCTTACCCCTCACCCTGTGGCATGATTGGCCGTTCAATGGGGTGGGGGGTGTAATTACAGATTTATTTATATCAAATTTTTATTGAACATTTGTTATATTTATATTGAGTAAATATATCACGACAATTATCGTTATTGAATTATCGCCCAGCCCTACTCCAATGTAGCTTTGACTTACAATTTGGGTTTGATGAAATTCTATATAGTGCATACACTGTGAACAAAATAGATTTAACCATCTGCAGAGCTTTTGTCCAGATTTTTAAATTGTGTTCTGCAGCATTCTCCATTTCCTCTACCAAAACAAGAGCATGCTGCAATGAGACATGCCCACTGCATACTGCTGTCACTATCAGCCCTCTTGGCAGACATGTTCTCTCATTTAGTGCTGCTTCAGTGAAACACAGAAAGCTAAGTTTTGTCCTCAACACCAGGCCAGATAACCCAAATCCAGAACCCTCTAACTATGTAACATAGGCTCTGGTCAAATATAACAGTTAGCATCTAAAAAGTGTTAGAAATAAGTTAAACACTAAGTCTTAGATGCTTCCATCTCAGTTTATGTAAAATTCCCTGATGTTGGGTTTAAATTGGGTATTGTTTTGGTAGTAATGAAAAAATTAGGCAATCCAGTCATGAGAAAAGTCACAAAGCTTCACAGCTGTCTGCGCTCAGTGAGCATGGGCCAAGTATTAAAGGCCAAAGTGGCTCCTTCTCCCTCTGATCTGACTCAGACGACACAAATGTAAAGCTCTTTATGATGCTGATTATCACATGTGCTGTTGCTGTATACAGAGCCGGAGAGAGCTTTGTTGATACTTATTCAGAACCTCTACTCATAGATCATAATGTTATTTTGATCATTTCAGGCTAGATATCAGAAGTATTTAAAGCTGTTCATGATGAACCAGCAGAGCAGCAGCTGCTGTGTTTAATTATCATCACTCTTTATATCTTCACCTGTTCTATTCTGTAGATCAGTGTCAAAATACCCTGATATCATCCTTGTGTAAGGGTGTGTAGTTCTTGGTGAAAGAGCATACTGTTTGTGCCTCATCTGTATCAGTGCAGGTTGAATAGCAGCTGTTCTGCTATTCATTAACAAACGTTAGGTAAACACTATCTCTGCTCTCCACATCAGGTTTTTTAACACAATGTGGATTTCTTTTTGTCTATGGACAAGGGGCACAGCTTGGCCCCTGGTAAAAGATAAAGATTCAAGCTTTCTAGAAAAATCAGATAAACAGCAAATTTTAAGATTAAAAAAAAAAGGTTATTTAAAGCTTCTGTTGACGTTTAATTTTAGAAGCCTTCTAGTATAATAATACTTATATAATAATTTATTATAAATAAAAAAATACAACACAAGTTAAGCAATGTTCAGCTTTGGAATCCCTGCTTCATCAGTGGTCCCTGCAATCTTTGATAAAAATATAGGACTTTTACTTTAAAGACTAGCTTTAGAGCCCAATACAGTTCAAAACAACACCACATTCAATCCAAGAGAAAACTTGAACAAAAGGAAAACATCTATATTTATTTGACATGTTGAGCATTTCATAAACTGCTGCAGATTCATCCATCTATACAAAATGGTTCAGCTGAACGTTTGGGGATGTTTTTTTTTAGCCTTTGGATCCCATGAATCAGATTTTTCGGAGACCTGTGCTGTTAACTCAACATTACCTTTTTTTCATAATTAACCTGCTGATGCAGAGGAAATAAAACACACACAACAAAGTCCAGATTTCAAACAGTCTAGCTCACTTTTTGGCTCAATATGGAGAGAAATGCAGAAGTTCTTTGTGGCAATATTTTATCGATCCAACACAATTTTTTTTTTTAAAGGTATACATTCAAGCTCAGCATTTTTGTATCTCATTTGTTATTCATTTTAAATTGTTATATGTTATCAAATGCAAATCAACAACAACAACAACAATGTGATATTGGCATTATATATATCAGCTATCGGCCAATCTGCTCTCTAATTATCAGGATCAACATCTGCCTTTGAAAAAACAATATTGGTCAACCACTAATTAAAAGTGCATCTAGCCACTGAATTTTACAGTAATTTGTTTTGTTGTTAAACAGGCTTCCGTCATGTTAGCAGGCCCTAACGTAATAGCTACTTTCAAAATTGTCACTATGAAAGTTAGCAAAAACTATTTTCAAAGTGTTTTATTAAAAACATCCTGTTGGAGGCGCTGGTGGACTAGCGGTCTAAGCGCCCCACATACAGAGGCTACAGTTGACTCCCGGCCGTGACCATTTGCTGCATGTCTTCCCCCACTCTCTGCTCCCCACATCCCCTGTCTCTCTTCAGCTGTCTTATCAATAAAGGCAAAAAAGCCCAAAATATAACTTTAAAAAAACACCCTGATTGTATTTTGTCACCTTATGTAAGTTGATCTGCTAGCAATATCCTAAAGGCATGCCAATGTTATAAATGTTTAATGATGGCATAATTTTGTCACAGAAATTAAATAATAGTGTGACTGTAAACGCATCAGTTTTTAGTCTACCTGTAAGACCATATAATTTTGGTTCATGCTCTTGCAGTGTGTCTTTCCATTAGTTGTGTGCTGGATTCTGGCAGTGTTGAGGCTCTCATGGCTAACACACTCCAAAGTCTTCTCTAAATACTGAGCCTTTAGATCCTCAGAAGAACTGAGAGTGTGTGTTCATGTTTGTTCTGGATGTGTGTATTGTGCCATCTCTTGGCACTGAAAGGACGCTGGGTAAAGACTGATTTGTTGTGGTCAGAAACAATATGTTCAGCAGTAAGAAGGAGGAGCAGGAAAAGCAGTGATGTCATCAGGGAAGAAGAGGAGGGAGCGCTGCTTTAGGTTTCTCTTCCCCCTCCCTCTACACCCCCCCCTCCTCTTCTTATCAGTGTGTTGGAGAGACAGAGGGGATCAGTAGGTGGGTGGACGAGGGATTACCAACTGTGACAGTGGACATGGGGGAAGAGAAAAAAGGAAATAGACCAGGATAGAGAAAAAGAAGTGAAGCAGCTTCCAAAAAGAGTGAGTAGAAAAGAAAGAAAAGTGAGACATCAGAAAGGACTGAGACACCACTTGGAGCGAGGACTGAGCGTTTGTTTCTGGATTGGGTGGACTCATCGCTGAAAAAAAGCCTGAACACCAGAGCCAATATGTACAGTGGATATGGAGGTATGAAGCAGTGCAGCTCAGTGAGATGAGCTGCTTTCTAATCATTAACTCTTTGTTTGTCAGGATTTCTCACAGTTGCTGGTTAACAGGTTTGTTACTTATTCTGAGCTATTGGTGGGAAAGTTCAACCAAAAAAAGAAAACAACATAAAGGCAACCTCTAATATATTTATATTTTACTATTTTAGCAAAAACTGTGATTCAGTAAAGTGCTTCAATAACTTTTTGGCTCATCATGTTCACATGTGAGAGATCTCTGGTTCAGTGGGTATCAAAACACTTTGCCGTTAATTCTCTTTAGATTTATCTGCCAGTTTCCCTTTCTTTCCCACTCATCTACAAACCTGTTGCCACTCAGCCTTGTTTCCAATGTGTGACAAGTCAGAACTGTAGGGAAGTCAGTTTGGCACTTGGACTCTTCTACTACAGAGCTATGTTGTTGTGATACTTCCAAAATGCTGTTTGACGTGTATCGTTCAGCATTAATGAATGGTGCCTTCCTTGATATGTTAACTAGCCATGCCATGGACATTGTTTGTTTCTTTATGTGTTCCTTTACCATCCTGGATTCTGGCTTTGATCTGTGTTCTGTTAACAAGCTGGTTGGCCCCTCCCCTTTTTAGAGCAGAGGATTCGGTGTCCATGATTTCCAAAAAGAATGTCAAACTTTGACATGTCAGACAACAGGACCATCGCCTCGGTCCATCTTAAATGGGCTCAGTCCTAGAAAGTCACCAGTATTTCTAGATTATGTTTACATTTGGCTTCCTCTTTATATATGATTTTAACTGGCATGAATTTTTCAATGATAATATGAACCGTAGTTAATGGAATCCTCAAATTCTGTAGGGTTGCACCTCTCCTACTTTTTAGGTCCCGATACCGATATCGATACCTGGGCTATGGTATCTGCCGATACCGATTCTAGCCGGTCCGATCCTGGTATTGATTTAACAATCTCTATTCCTTAATGTGAGGATAGAATCATGTTTGGCAACTTCAGGAATTTCTGACTTTGTAAACCAAAACAAAATAAACAATTTAAAACTGACAGTATCATTACTCAAGAGATTATAAATGTGAACCAGCAGTTTGGTGAGTTAATCTTCATATCCAACAGATATTACAATTCCACTGTAAACCTCAGCAGTGGATAAGAAACATTACCACTGCACATGTTGCAAGTTTCCGGCGGAGTTGTTAGCAAAAGAAGCATGCACCTAAACTGCAGAGCCTCTGTAGTTATCTTCCATCATGCTCCGCTGGGCAAAAATGCACAGACTGGCGCTGATGACGTAGGAGATGCACATGGCTATTTTAAACACAGAGAAGCATAGAACTGAGATTAATAGATCTGCCATATGGTTTGGCACTATAAATCGGCCCCTTGGCACCGATATCCGATCTAGCTTTTTGAGCCCGATCTAGCCGAGACCCGATACCAGGATTGGATCGGTGCATCCCTAAAATTCTGTGCTGTTTTATCCTGAGGAACATTTTCATGAAATCACCGAAGTATTCTCCACCAAGTCTCTCACAGAGTGGTGAACCTCTTCCTATAGTTACTTCTAGGAGACTCAGTCTTTCTAGAATGCTCTTTTTACACCCAGTGAAAGTACCGACCTGTTGCTAATGAATGTAATTAGTTGTGTTGTTCCTCTGGATGTTAGTTTTTTGCATTACTCAATTTTTCATTTTTTTCTTTGTCCTTGTCCCAAATATTTGAAGCATGCTGCTGACATCAAATTTGAAATTAGAAATATTGATTGTTTCCATAACAAAATTCAATATTTGATTTGATGTCTTTGCATTATTGTAACTGAAATATAGGGTTCAAATGATTTACAAACCATCACATTTTCTCAGGGTCCCAACTATTATGGAGTTGAGGTTGTATGAATGCTATAACAATCTGAACCTGTCAGTGGCAAAAACTTTAAGTCCAACCACAGGTGGACTAACGTCTGATGGTATATATTTGCCAAAGTTTTATCACAGTCAGTTTCATCGCTGCAATCTTCCCAAAAAATACAAAAAATCTTGAACCTCTTTGTCATTAAGAAACCAAAACAAGTAAAAATGGGGTCCAAGCTTAATTTTAACAGAATCCCTTTTCAAAACTCTTCCAAACTTAAACCTGAAGTTCTGCATGATTATTATCACACCCAGTGTTTGAGACAGACAAAGTAGGGTCGGTCAATAGTGAATGCCAGGTTAAAATTTGACAGTGTGTATGTGTGTGTGTGTTTGTGTGTGTGTTACCCTAATGTGATTCATGGAAATACACTTCATGCTGACCTTGCCATAACACATGGAAGAAGTGCTGAGTGTCCAAAACAGCAAATAAAAATGAACTTGAAAAAGGAAGTTAGTTATTCCAGCCTGGCTCTTGACTGTGTTACGTGAGCTGTCTGTTAATGCATTGATAAGTTGTTACGTTTGTTACTAGCAGCAATTTATTTAAACTATTGACTTTATGAGTCAGGTTGGATTTAAAACACAGGAATGTCCTACAATCTCCATCATGTATAAATAGCTTGTTGAGAAGCACATGTTTGCAATGTAAACAGGAAGTCCCCGCAGCAGCAAAAGCTCAACATAACTTCCATAACAACAGTTTGAGGAACCCAGTGATACATTTAAGTTACCAGTTAGTCTTCTGTTAATGCAGATGTCACATTGTTTTACTTATAGCTGCATTCATAGAATGATTTATATGATTTAGAGATTGTGTGTAGTATGAAGTCAATCTATCTGAACATGCATCTTTATAATGTCATTAAGACAAGGATGTTGGTAACCTTTTTGGCATACAGTATCTATCTGATTGATTAACTGAGGTTATTGGTAAATGGTAAATTGATTTGTACTTAAATAGTGCTGTTCTAGTCTTTCTGACCTTTCAAAGCACTTTTACACTACTTGTCACATTCACCCATTCATACCCATTCACTCACTGATGGTAGAGGCTGCTATGTAATGAGGGTCCATCAGTATTAGCTAATCTAATTGAATCTCTCCTCTGAATAACAGAGGGAGCAATTCGGGGTTCAGTGTCTTGCTAAAGGACACTTCGGCATGCGACTGCCGGAGCTGGGATCAAACCGCCAACCTTCCGATTGATAGACAACCGACTCTACCCACTGAGCCACCGCAGCCCACATTATTTCGATATTGTTGATATTTGTCATTCTGAGAGTACTTCCTTATCTCCGCATCAATCCACAATTTGGAGAAGTTAGCAACATGATGAAACAGAATTTTAAAGTGAGTGTAAAAAATGTCTTTATTCCATGCACTCTGTCATAAATAACAGATCTTATGAAAACGTAGTTGTATGGGTGCAACTTGTCTTCTTTTGGATTTGCAGAAATCTTTCAGGCTCTGCTAGAAAACTTGAGTAGGTCCTAAATGTGTTTTATAATTTAGGTGATTTAAGTATTTTTCAATCATAGCTACGTAGGAAATGTTGATTTAGTTGATATCAACTTTTGACAATACATTTTGTATTACAGTTACACATGAGAACATAACAAATAATTCATTTATACTGTATTAACTTTGTGTTTTTTAGCATGGCAGGCAGTTCTCAGGATAAGTACAATGTAGGGGTTGATGGTACACATTCTACTGGACTGTTTTTGGTGCAGGACTTTCGGTACAGTCCAGATGCGTATCTGAATATGTATGGAACAAAAGTACTTAAATTGTGGGTTCCCACATAGACTGGAAGACTGAGTATGTCTAATCCATCATGGAAGCCACAACAATTGAAAGGAGAGAGCTTGAGAAAGCCTTGCTATCATAGAGGTCTCTGATTTGGCAACACTTCAGTCCCGCTGAAATACAATGATCGACAAAGACGAAGTGGATAACACAAAAGTTGTATGCAGACTTTGTTCAGTAGTAGTAGTTTCAACACTTGTTAGCGCATTTGAAACAGAACCACAGGAAGATGAACATCAATACAACTAAGAAAAAAAACACCTTACTGCAAACGCAGAAGCCTTTTGCTGCTAGTTCTGAACTGGTTGAAGCAACAACAACTGTCACTGATGTTTTTATAGCTGTGGATCTTTGACAAGAATCAGATGTTAAGAACAGATTTTGACCAGATTTAGCATCTTTTCTTGTAAACACTCACACATTTCAGTGCAATCTCATCATAATACATGAGAATTTTCAGCCACTCTCTCACAATTCAGTTTGTGGGAAGAGTGGCTTGTGACTTTGTTTATTCACAGCAAAGGGCTTTTCTCTTTTTCACCCAGTACCCTCAGGACTGCTACAGCCTGATGATGAACCGTGTTTATGGAGCTGTGACTGTCTATTGATCAAGACTCTCATATGAGTACAGGGGCTGCACAGTGGTGTGGTTTCTGGTTCAAATCCCTGGGCAGGACAGGGGCCTATCTGTATGAAGTTTGCATGTTCTTCTTGTGCATGCCTTGGTTTCCTCGGGGTACTCGTCTTGCTCCCACAGTTCAAAGTCATGCTTGTTTAAGTGGCTCTAAAACTGCCTTTAGGTGTAAATGTGACTGTGAGTGGATGTTTCTATGTGTCAGTCCTGCAATTGATTGGTGACCTGTTCAGGGTGCACCCCGCCTCTCGCCCAATGACATCTTGGATTGGCTCCAGCACTCTAAACAGAAATAGAAGGATAGGATGGATTAATGGAATATAATTACAAAAGTTTAGGAAAATGTTAGTTGTAGGCTGTTGGGCCTTATTCGGGGTGAGCCATATCACTTGTGATGCGTGGACCGTCAAACTGAGCTCAGGGTCTGCTTCAGTTGTTGTCAAAGTTACATAATCATCTCATGGTTATACTGTCACTGATGCAGATTAATTATAAACCACTCAACAATAACATAACTTTAACCAAACTGCTAAAGCCGCTTCAACCTGACAATAGCATCAGCATCCTTTTCCTGAAGCGAGTGGGCAGGGCTGTACTGTAGAACTGTGGGGTTATTCCTGTGACTCAATTCAGCCATCATTTGCTGGAGTCTTTCCCCGGCCTTGCCCTCCCTGCAGGATGCGACTCCCGTGCTGGATTTCCTTTTCCTATATGGAGTCACATGATGGAGGGAGGGACCTGAAGTGGAACTGTGTTTTCTACACTTAATGTTGAGGCCTCTGTTGTTGAGGTTAAACTGTCACGCCATATGAAGTGTTTGTGATGATACAAAGAGGATTACTCAGGACTGACCCTTTGTTCACCTTGCTTAATATCCATCCAGTGTCGTCTGTGTCTCAGCAGGAAAAGCCTCGAGTCATTTGTGTATTCACATGGGACAGTGAGCGAATTCACGGAAGTCACATCTCTGAGATCCAAGGCTATAAGAGGAAAGACTTCATCTGAAACTGAGGAATATAAACCCCTCAATGTTATTCTAATATTCCAAATGATATTATCCTGCCATCACACTGAACAGAGCTCATGGTAATATAATTTTCAACCCTTAAGTATGTACTGTATAAAGTTATCTGTGCCGAAATACCAGCAGCAGTTGTGGTGTGTAACAAATATGTGATATGTTCAACATTAGATTGGTATCTGAGTAGTAAGAATATTGTAAGTTGCCACATCTGACTGCGTCCTTCTTTACTCATCTTCAGAGCGTACACCATATCTCCGGCTGTTACAGTAGCCGCTCTTTTAAGCCTGTCAGTGTCATTATTATTCTTGACTCAAGTGCATGTTTTTCCCTCATTCACGCTGTGTGTGTGTTCCTGGACTTGCCGGCCTTTCTTGGTTTTACATTCCTTACATGTCGGAGAAACACACGCCCAATTTCCCAAGGGTGCATATACACACACACAAGCACATCCACCAAATGGGATTTTGATGAAGCAATCGCCTCAAGTAGACCAAACAAGTTTGCTGTTAATAGAGCCTGAACTGTGGGGACCCAGTGATGCTTAGAAGTTGGTCAGGCTTGGCATACTTTCTGTCAGTCTTCCTTTATGTAGTTTTATTTATTTATTTTTTTCTTGTCTGGCTCTTTTTTTATCATGGATCAGAGCGCTTAAAAAAAAAGGTCAAGTTGTAATTAGTTGTGCCAGTGTTTTCTTTCTGTGTGGCTGCATTTTCTCTGGGATACTCCTCTGCATTTTTCACCTCTGCATTCCATCTTTGACAACAAGTTAGGGGTAGAAAAACTTATAATAATAATTATGCATTTTATTTATATAGCACCTTTTAAAAACATGTTTACAAAGTGCTTTACAGAGTGCAAGACATAGCGTGATAAAACACAAAAGCACATGACAAAGGTAAGGAGAGCTAAAATGAGTTAATTAAAAGACATTAATAAAAAACATGCAGAAATTAAAAAGTCAGTGATGAGTTAAGAAGCAAAAGCACAATATAAAAAGTGTTTTTAAAAGAGGTCATTCCAGAGTGACGGCGCCCTGGCTGCAAAGGCCCGGTCGCCTCTAGTTTTTAACTGCGCCCTTGGAAGTTCCAAGAGGGACCTGTCGGAGGATCTCAGGCAGCAGTTGGGGACATACATTTTAAGGAATTCGCTGAGGTACTCAGGGGCCAGTCCATTTATTGCTTTAAAAGTGAGTGTTAAAATCTTAAAATCAATTCTAAAACCCACAGGCAACCAGTGAAGAGAGGCTAAAATTGGTGTGATGTGTTCCCTTTTCTTGTTGTGTGTGTGGAGTCTGGCAGCAGTGTTTTGGACAAACTGGAGTTTTGAGAGGTTGTGTTTGCTTAGGCAGGTGTAGAGTGAGTTACAATAATCTAATCGGTACAAACTGATGAATGCATGGATGACAATTTCTAGGTTATGGTGTGAAAGGAAGGGCCTGATCTGAGAGATTTTGCGTAGCTGGTAAAAACAAGACTGAACTGTGGTTTTGATACAGGATGCTTTCTGAACCTGTTGTCAGTTTTCCTGAGAGTAAGCTTCTGTCATCAATATTCGCTCCAAAAATAACATATTGTCTCCTCAGCTAGCTTGGCAGTTACCTCTGCTAGGTCAATTGTTGTTGCATCTCATCATCCATAAAGGACTATAGCAAATGATTGATCACATACCCACTTGTTTCAACATATTCATGACAAGAAGTAGAGTCAATCTAACCTTTATAATCTAGGACATGTGTCTGTTTTGACAGGGCTTGAAAATGTCATGAGTTATCCTTTTGGGACCACGAATATGCAAAGCAGTTTTCATAACAGTCAGGCTCGTATTGGATAAGATATCTTGTGCTGACTAAGTAACATCACCATCCGCAGGTCATCCCGCTAGCAGGGCAAAAGCAGTGTAAGGGAAACATGGACGAAGTGTGTGTGTTTATATGTGTGTGTGCGTGCGTTGGGTCCCAGGCAGAGTTTTTCCAGAATGGTCTGGGAGAGAGAGACCAGAGAGCATCAAACAATAGGCGTGGTGTCACACACTGGCTCACCAAAGAGGCGTATGAAGGGCTGTGTGTATATGTGTGTGTTTTTTTGTGTGTGGCGCAGAGCCACAGTCCCTCAGTGATTATATGAGAACATCAATGGCAGGGGAGATGGTGTGACTGGGATTTGTTGTTGTCATTGGGCAGGACTGGACCACTGTTTGGATCAGGTAGGGAACACCAAACACAGCACAGTCTGATGGACATTTTCACTTTGATGGATTTAACTGTCTGGATGAGCTGGTTACAGTCTGAATGAATCTTTTAGCTGAATGTAAAACTGGCTGATTAGCTCCTAAACCTTAACAACGATACTGGTTACAAATCCGAGGCGACACCGGGGTGTGACAGGGGGAGAAATGTGCCGACTACCACTGCCCTGTCTGAACACAGACTGTGACAGAGACACGGAGTACCTCCAAGGTTAGTGTCTGGTTTTGTAGGACTTAGAGATAAAGTTACGCTAAAAATTGCGCCATCGTTAAGGTTCAGTATGTTTTGAAT